>NW_016107429.1:1542699-1622594 GCF_001604975.1 Cebus imitator
AAGAAGGGCATTATATAATGGTAAAAGGATCAATGCAACAAGAAGAGCTAACGATCATAAATATATATGCACCCAATACAGGAGCACCCAAATACATAAGGCAAGTTCTTAATGACTTACAAAGAGACTTAGACTCCCACACAATTATAGTGGGAGACTTTAACACCCCATTGTCAATATTAGACAGATAAACCGGACAGAAAATTAACAAGGATATCCAGGACTTGAGCTCAGATCTGGACCAAGAAAACCTAATAGACATTTACAGAACTCTCCACCCCAAATCCACAGAATATACATTCTCCTCAGCACCACATCACACCTACTCTAAAACTGACCACATAATTGGGAGTAAATCACTCCTCAGCAAATGCAAAAGAATGGAAAACAAACAATCTCTCAGACCACAGTGCAATCAAGTTAGAACTCAGAATTCAAAAACTAACTCTGAACCGCAGAGCTTCTTGGAAACTGAAAACTTGCTCTTGAATGTTGACTGGATAAACAATGAAATGAATGCAGAAATAAAGATGTTCTTCAAAACCAACAAGAAGGAATACACAACATACCAGAATCTCTGGGACACATTTAAAGCAGCCTATAGAGGAAAATATATAGCAATAAGTGCCCACATGAGAAGCAAGGAGAGATCTAAAATTGACAGCCTATTGTCAAAATTGAAAGAGCTAGAGGAGCAAGATCAAAAAAACTCAAAACCGAGCAGAAGACAAGAAATAGCTAAGATCAGAGCAGAACTGAAGGAGATAGAGACACAAAAAAACTCTTCAAAAAATCAATATATCCAGGAGCTGGTTTTTTGAAAAGATCAACAAAATAGACAGACCACTAGCCAGATTAATAAAAAAGAAAAGAGAGAATAAACAAATTGACGCAATAAAAAATAATAAAGGGGATATCATCACAGATTCCACAGAAATTCAAACCATCATCAGAGATTATTACAAACAACTCTATGCACATAAACTAGTAAACCTGGAAGAAATGGATAAATTCCTGGACACTTGCCTCCTCCCAAGCCTAAACAAGGAAGAAGCCAAAACCCTGAACAGACCCATAACAAGGTCTGAAGTTGAGGCAGCAATTAAGAGCCTACCACCCAAAAAAAGCCCAGGTCCAGACGGGTTCACAGCCGAATTCTACCAGACATACAAAGAGGAGCTGGTACCATTCCTTCTGAAACAATTCCAAATAATCCAAAAAGAGGGAATCCTTCCCAAATCATGTTATGAGACCAACATCATCCTGATACCAACACCCGGCAGAGACTCAACAAGAAAAGAAAACTTCAGGTCAATATCCATGATGAACATAGACACAAAAATCTTCAATAAAATACTGGCAAGCTGATTGCAACAGCACATCAAAAAGCTTATCCACCATGATCAAGTAGGCTTCATCCCGGGGATGCAAGGCTGGTTCAATATACGCAAGTCTATAAATGTAACTCACCACATAAACAGAACAAAAGACAAAAATCACATAATAATCTCAATTGATACAGAGATGGCCTTTGACAAAATTCAACAGCCCTTTATGCTAAAAACCCCCAATAAGCTAGGTATTGATGGAACGTATCTCAAAATAATAAAAGCTATTTATGACAAACCAACAGCCAATACATACTGAATGGGAAAAAACTGGAAGCATTCCCTTTGAAATCTGGCACTAGACAAGGATGCCCTCTCTCACCACTCCTATACAATATAGTACTGGAAGTTCTAGCCAGAGCAATCAGGCAAGAAAAAGAAATAAAGGGTATTCAAATAGGAAAGAAGGAAGTCAAATTGTCTCTATTTGCAGACGACATGATTGTATATCTAGAAGACCCCATCGTCTCAGCCCAAAATCTCCTGAAATTGATAAGCAACTTCAGCAAAGTCTCAGAATACAAAATCAATGTGTAAAAATCACATGCATTCCTATACACCAATAACAGACTTAAAGAGAGCCAAATCAAGAATGAACGGCCATTCACAATTGCCACAAAGAGAATAAAATACCTAGGAATACAACTAACAAGGAACGTAAAGGACCTCTTCAAGGAGAACGGCAAGCCACTGCTCAACGAAATAAGAGAGGACACAAACAGATGGAGAAACTTTCCATGTTCATGGTTAGGAAGAATCAATATAGTGAAAATGGCCATACTGCCCAAAGTAATCTACAGATTCAACACTATCCCCATCAAGCTACCAATGTCCTTCTTCACAGAACTGGAAAAAAAACACCTTAAACTTCACATGGAACCAAAAGAGAGCCCGCATAACCAAGTGAATTCTAAGCAAAAAGAACAAAGCAGGAGGCATCACACTTCAGGACTTCAAACTATACTATAAGGCTACAATAATCAAAACAGCATGGTACTGGTACCAAAACAGAGATATGGACCAATGGAACAGAACAGAGGTCTCAGAGGCAACACAACATATCTACAACCATCTGATGTTTGACAAACCTGACAAAAATAAGCAATGGGGAAAGGATTCCCTGATTAATAAATGGTGTTGGGAAAACTGGCTAGCCACGTGCAGAAAGCAGAAACTGGACCCCTTCCTGACACTTTACACTAAAATTAACTCCGGATGAATTAAATACTTAAACATAAGACCTAACACCATAAAAACCCTAGAAGAAAATCAAGGCAAAACCATTCAGGACATAGGCGTAGGCAAGGACTTCATGACCAAAACACCAAGAGCATTGGCAACAAAAGCCAAAATAGACAAATGGGACCTAATCAAACTCCACAGCTTCTGCACGGCAAAAGAAACAGTCATTAGAGTGAATCGGTAACCAACAGAATGGGAAAAACCTTTTTTGCAGTTTACCCATCTGACAAAGGGCTGATATCCAGAATTTACAAATAACTAAAACAGATTTACAAGAAAAAAACAAACAAACCCATTCAAAAGTGGGCAAAGGATATGAAAAGATACTTTACAAAAGAAGACATACATGAGGACAACAAACATGAAAAAATGCTCATCATCACTGGTCATCAGAGAAATGCAAATCAAAACTACTATGAGATACCATCTCATGCCAGTTAGAATGGTGATCATTAAAAAATCTAGAGGCAACAGATGCTGGAGAGGATGTGGAGAAAGGGACACTTTTACACTGTTGGTGGGAGTGTAAATTGGTTCAACTATTGTGGAAGACAGTGTGGCGATTCCTCAAGGACCTAGAAATAGAAATTCCATTTGACCCAGCAATCCCATTACTGGGTATATATCCAAAGAATTATAAATCATTCTAGTATAAGGACACATGCACATGAATGTTCATTGCAGCACTGTTCACAATAGCAAAGACCTGGAACCAACCAAAATGCCCATCAATGATAGGTTGGACAGGGAAAATGTGGCACATATACACCATGGAATATTATGCAGCCATCAAAAACGATGAGTTTGTGCCCTTTGTAGAGACATGGATGCACCTGGAAACCATCATTCTCAGCAAACTGACACAAGAGCAGAAGATCAAACCCAGCATGTTCTCACTCATAGGTGGGTGTTGAACAATGAGAACACATGGACACAGGGAGGGGAGCACTACACACTAGGGTCTGTTGGGGGAAACAGGGGAGGGACAGTAGGGGATGGGGAGTTGAGGAGAGATAGCATGGGGAGAAATGCCAAATATGGGTCTAGGGGAGGAAGGCAGCAAATCACACTGCCACATGTATACCTATGCAACAATCTTACATGTCCTTCACATGTACCTCAAAACCTAAAATGCAATAAAATAAATTAAATATATATATATATATATATATATATATATATACACATAACAAACTTCACCATTTTAAGCATTTTTAGGTGCAAGTTCTATAGCATTAAGTACATTCAAATTGCAACCTTCACCACCATTCATCGTCAGAACGTTTCATCTCCTCCAACTTAAATTCTATACCTGTTAAACACTAACTCTCTGCTTCCTTTTCTACCCAGCATTAGCAATTATCATTCCCCTTTTTGTTCTATAAATTTTAGTAAACTAAATACCACATATAGTTGAAAACATACAATATTTGTTTTTAGGTGATTGACTTGTCTCACTTTGCATTTCCTTAAAACTCATCTCTGTTTGTAGTATGTGACCGAATTTAATTCTTTTTTAAAACAGAATTATATTTCATGATATATATATACCACGTTTTGTTTAAACATTCATCCATGGATGGACACTTGTGCTGCTTCTACAGTTTTGGCTACTATCAATAACGCTGCTATGAACATGAGTTACAAATATCTGACTGAGTTCCTGTGTTCTTGGGTATATATCCAGAAGTGGAATTGCTAGATAATATGATCATCCTATGTTTACTTTTGTTGAAGACCTGCCATTTCATTTGCCATAGCAGCTGCATGATATTCTATTCCTATCAGCAATACACAAGTGTTCCAATTTGTCCACATCCTCACCAAGTCTTGTTATTTTTTGTTTATTGTTAATAGCCTTCATAATGAGTATGAATTTGTATTTCAATGTAATAAAATATTTTTAAAATGAATTCAATGCAGTTCATGTGCCAGTATAAAAATTGAAGGTATAACCTAATCACAATTTATAGAACTTTGGAAACTATATTGAAACATTATCGCTACCACCACAATTTCATGTGGTGGGCAATTTTTTTCCTGACTTTATCCACACTTACTGTGTGTGTGTGTCTGTGTGTGTGTTTTCTCTACTAGGAATGTTCTTTCTTTTCTTCTCTGCCTGGAAAATTCTAGTCATTATTTTAAAAATGTGCAGTAGGCTATCATTTGCTTTTCCCAGGTTTAAGCTTAGTTTTCTTTTGTGTATCTCTGCTCTATTGTTTAATAATTTCTGACATGTAGATACACAGGCAATTTTGCTCAGTGTAAAGCCTTATTTATATATCATACTAAGGAGTTTTGGCTGTGTTCAGTGGAGGAAGGTAAATCTTTACATGATTTAAGAAAGAGGTTATGATGTATCTTTTTTTAAACATGACAACTTAAAATATGAATTGCAGAAGGCATTGTCTGAAGACTAAAACTTGGGAGAACATTTAGGAGATTTAAATGTTAACTAGAGATAATAAAAGTCTGTTTGAACTATGACTGATTTTGTCAGATTTGGAAAGCTTTTCTTTAAAACTATTTCCTCTGCTTTCTAGTCAGGGAGTTAGAGTGTATTTTTGTAGTTTCCCTTGTTGTTAGAGTGGCTGCAGTAATGAGTTCAAGCCCATGGAATGTGAATAGAAATTGCGCCCACCACTATATAAAACCACCATCACTATATGGCTGTGCCAGCTTTATGAAAAGTAAGGCTCACACTGCCACATTCCACTTACTGCTGCCACTTGAATTTATTTCATTGAGAATAAATTTCTATTGTATAAAGCAACAGTATTTCAAAGTTAATCTGTCATGGCATCTAGCTGTATCTATCTTGTATACTGATAACGTGTGGAAAAAAGCAAAAAGAAATGCTGGTCTATGGTAGGACTGAGCAGGTGTATGCTATATCCTTTTGAGATAGCATGTAAACGAAGAACATTAAGCAGATAAGTGGATATGCATGCCTAAACTAAGGATTGTTCCTTATTTCATGGTAACTCAAAGATTTAATACAGGGTTTTTCCCTAAGCATATTGGAGGTTTTGTCCCAAGAAAACTAACATTTTCAAACCAAGATATTATATATGTTTAAAATAATAAACTTCTCAAATGCATCATTTTAGACTCAAATGTTTGTCTTTAATTCCTCCCTAAACTGCTGTTTGTCTTTTACAGAAATATACATTATTAAGTTTCCTCATATTTATTTTCTTTTTTGTGTGTGTTTGTTTTTCAGGCAGAGTTTTGTTCCACCCAGGCTGGAGTGTAGTGGTGCTATTTCAGCTCACTGCAACCTCTACCTCCGGGGTTCGAGCTATTCTCATGCCTCAGTCTCCCAAGTAGCTAGGATTACAGGTGCCCACCACCACATGTGGCTTACTTTTGTATTTTTAGTAGAAACGGTGTTTCACCATATTGGCCAGATTGGTCTCAAACTCCTGATCTCAGGTGATCCAGCCACCTCGGCCTCCCGAAGTACTGGGATTACAGGAGTGAGCCAGGGCGCCCGGCCTTCATATTTATTTTCTTCAGCGATTAGTTGATAATCTCATAAAGTCAAGGTTTTCAAAATTAGTATAGTGAGCAAAGTCTTTAAAAATTTCATTGAAAGGTACATTTTCTTTTGATAGTTTGTGTCCCAGGAGAGGTTAAGAGGTTTGAATGTACCTATGTCCATTAGCAGTACAGTAAGTTTATATTGGGCTTGTGAGGTATTATAAGCTGTCCTACCTATATTCAAATATAGTTAATGGGACTTAGAAAAGATGAATAAACTATTTCTATTTGACATTAGAAAACCAATGAGACCTTTAAAAATGGAATGCACATTATACTAACATGGTTTCTATACAATTTATCCAGATCTGAAGAACTGATTAACAACTACCTTGTAAACAATTTATCCAGATCTGAAGAACTGATTAACAACTACCTTTCTGCACCATAAGCAAGTGGATTTCTCCTCACAGAGAAATTTTATGTTAGTTCAAAGAATAATAGTAACTGGCTGTATCAATCAGGATCCTAGCAAAAAACAGATGGCACACTCCTATTGTATAATTTGAGGAATATTAAAAAATGAAATTTATTTAATAAAATATATAGTATTAGGAAGCCACATGAGATAACACAGTTATGATAACTACTAGCAGGATGCAGTAACAATGTCTACATCTAAAGCAGCAAGTACAGAAAACAGTTACTTGAAACTGGGGAAGACAGAAATGTCAAAGGTCACTCTAGTAGAAATGTGTTTAATTAAACTTTGGCTGAGCTTAATTGAGCACAATGCTGCAGTGGCTTTTCAGATGGAGATCTCAGAAATAAATATGTCAATCTTATTTCTCTCTCTTCATTCAATTTTTGGGACTTTCCATTGTACAAATCCATCTGAAAGTCAGAAGGCCAGGCAACCTATATCTGAAAGATGGGGTAGTGGAATTGGACTAGAGGATGCAGTAGAGAGGGACAAAGAACGTGACCAACACACAGACTTATTGCCTGGAAAAGCAACAATGTTTTCTAATGGTATTGAATTTATATTGCTCATTCTACAGAATATTACATATTGTTTTAACTATGGAAGCCAAAAAAATTTAAGAATACAAATTAAAATTCTATGTCTAACGAAGTTACATTTTTTTTTCCTATTATATATAGGTGTTGTTTTCATGAGGAAAAAGAAAAAAAGCCTGAATAAAATCTTTCTGTAGTCTCTATTACATATCAAAAATAAGTTTCACATAATTCTATTTTCACACCAAATTAATTTCTATGGATTTCAAAATGTAATTAGGCTGTAAAATCTTTAAATTAAATGCCAATTCATCTTTTCTAATCTACAGCCTTTAGTCAACCTAGAATAATTTAAAGCATTGTCATTGAGGCTAGTGCCCTTCACTGGCAGATGTAAGCATTCATTCTGATTACTAGTGTTTTATTACCACACGTATCCAGATGAACTTGCATTATATTCTCGCTCTCCTAAGTTTAAATGGATCCCTGTTTATTGTTTTGTATAGTTTATGCTTGTGTAATACCATATTCAAACAAACATGCAATTTATGAAAACACATTATATTAATTATTCATGTAAAAATTAGATGTAATTATAATTACATGATACATAAAGCAAATAATAATTCAAATTTTATTTAAATTTTAGTCTAAATAATTCCTGTATAGAGAAAATTTTTCAAAAGTGTGAAATAAAAATCTTAGTTGAGTAGGAATTTAAGATGAGGACAACTGCTTAGCATTAGGAGAACTACACAATACCTGCTAGAAGCTTATTAATTTAATTTTCAGCGCTTTCAGCACTTGGACAGCTCCAAAACCTGTCCACTGCCAACTACCTACTTCCCTTGCTCTGACACGTCATTCCTGATCGGCTCCCTCTCTCAGAGTCAGAGGCAACAGAACTTAATTTCATCACTATTATTTCATTTTCATAAAATTCCTCATTTAAAAAAATTGTACATTGTCTTCTGCTTCCAAACAATACTTTGAGGATTTATTTTTACAATGGTTTTAAACTAGATAGCTTCTTATTTAAATCAATATTTTTCAATTTTTGTATGTCATTTTCTTTTTAAAAAACATATTTTAAATTAAGTGTTTTCCTTTGTGAGCCAAAACTTAACAGAAAAAAATGTAAGTTTTTCATGGCACATCTTTTCTATGTCATTTATATCTGAAAATAGCATTTCTTAGCATGTGCTAGGAAATAACCTGTAGTCATTGTCAAACTGCTTCCTTTTGGTATTGGTTAAATGGGCACTAATTGGAACTCTTGTAAGATATGACCTTGCCTCTATTCAACCCCCATTATATAATGCCTCCGTTTTGCCTAAGCTTCTCATTTGCAGCAATTTAATCTAAGATTGGGAGTGACATTTAATGGTATCCTTATTTTTCTGTTGAAATTTCTTCTAGTTTTAGCACTTAGACTCCTTCAAAGCATTAGTGGGAAAGTTAAAATAATGAACAGTGAGATTCCTGAATACATTGCTCTTGGGTTAACTAAAGCATATTTGATATAATAAAGAAACCAAGAATACCTCAAATTGTGTTCCCTTGCCTCCCCTCCTGATATTTGCACCTCTGTAATGTTGCACTCTTTTTTTAACATGATCATTTTGAAAACAATACTTTACCATATACTATTATATTAAATTATTGAATAGTAACTATATTTTTAAATATATCTGATGTTAAAAGGCTTTAAAACTTTCTTAAAAAGTTTTTAAACCAGTAATTACAAAGTTAACCATATTTCCTTAGATACTATGACTATCACTACAAATTTATGTATTTGGTATATTCCCAAATACTTCAAATCCATAAACAAAAATACTAATGTTATGTGCAAAAAGAAATATTAAAAGTGAGTCACTATATAAATCAATGCTTAAATATCTGTATCAGAGATTTAGTATATTATCTATATTTTTGTAGTTCTTTGTATAATAATAACACTTACTTTAACAAATTACTCAGGTTAACAATATGTTACCAGACACAAAAGAAAAAAAATCTACTTAGTGGTAACTGAGGAAACATAATCCAGGTACCAAAACTTTGAATTTTTAAAGATATAATTTTAAAATTCTATAATAACACTTTGGAATATCACAACCACTAAGATTAATCTACTGGCAATATTCTTACTTTTTAACTGTTATACTGAAATATGACACACATTTTTCATATGTATTTCATATACAATACATGAAATAATAGTTTGGCACATTTTCTCAGTGTTTATATAAGAACACCAATGTAACCCTTTACCCAAATTTAAAAAAGAAATCAACCAACTAACCAACAAGAAACAGAACAGCATCCTTACTCCAGAAGTGCTCCCTATATCTCAGATGAGTTACTATACTTCTTCCAGCCCAAAGTAATCACTATCTTAATATCTCACACCAAATATTTTTAACTTTATAAAAATAAAATTATAGGCTGGGAGCGGTGGCTCAGACCTGTAATCCCAACACTTTGGGATGCTGAGGCAGGTGAATAAATTGATATTAGAGTTTGAAACCAGCCGGGCCAACGTGGTTAAACTCTATCTCTACTGAAAATACAAACAGCCCGGCGTGGTTGTGAGCACCTGTAATCCCAGCAACTCTGGAGCCTGAGGCAGAAGAATCGCATGAGCCGGGAGGCAGAGGTTGTGGTGAGCAGAGATCACATCACTGAACTCCTGCCTGGGTGACACAGTGAGACTCTATCTCAAAAAAAATCATAATAACAAAATAAAATAACATAGTGGACATTTTTTGCAGCATTTTTATAATCATTTTTGTCTAAGTGATGTTAATGGGATTCCTTCATGTTACTGTTGTAGTAATGGTATAATTTCTTTTTATTGTGTATAATACTAAATTGTATGAATATAATACAATTAATACATTCATTGTTTTATTGATGGACATTTGTGTTGCTTCCGGTTTAGAATTTTTAAAATGTATCTATTCATATTCTTGTATATTGACTCATATATACACATTTCTGTTAAATATATATGTAGGGAACAAAATTGCTCTGTCATAGGTTAAACCTATATTTAGTTTCAGTAGATCAGATCAAACAGTTTTGCAAAGTGATTACAATAATTTACATCTCTCCTGGTACTGTATAAGAGCTGGTACAGTCTGTCCTTCTAATATAGGCTGTTCTTGTTGGTAAATAGTCCTATGTCATAATAATTTTAGTTGGCATTTACTTGATATCTTAGAATAAACACTTTGATATATAAATATATAAACAATATAAATTTATACCATAAAGGCCTGTTTATAGCAAATAAATTATATATTTATATAACAATTCCCATTATATATTATGTTACAGTCAAGCTATGTTTTTAGACAATGGACTTTGTTTATATTTTATATTTTTTCCACCTTACTTAATATTATAGATACATGATTTTTTTGTGATTGACATTGATCCAAGTAAACACATCTATTATTCCATAATTAATTCTCAAATTGTCACTTTTTACCAAAAATATTCCTTATAAGTTGTCTCCATTGTCTTCTCAATCCTACTCCTGACCTTTGCAATAATCATTAATCTTTGGGAGCAGGAAAGTTTTTATAATCTATGTTGATTTTCACTTGCTTCAATATGGAATTAGCTACTTGCCAAAAGTCTCTGGTTTAATTAATTACAGGAGTATTACATAGAAAGATATGGGTTCTAATGTTCATGTCAGCTTGTACTTTGTGTGAAAGAATATTGGGTAGAATGATCACACTTCTGAGACACTCAGGAGTCAAAGCTTTAAGTTGTATCTATTTTTAAGGTCATTAGTACATGTTGACTTTCAATTTCACTTAAATTTCACTAGATTCTTTTTTGGAAGATCTTGATTGTGTATGTATCTCTGTAATGTATTTGCAATATCTTAAGTCAGCTTTTAAATATTTAACCCCTCAGTCATACTTAAAGGACAATCAACAATCATTCCCTATTATAATAATTACTTGTCTTATTTTGTAGGCACCCAACAAGAATTAGCAACATTGGAAATTATTTCCAAATCAAACTTTTTTTTTTTAAACTATGGGCTTTTGCTTAATAGGTTTTGCTGATACAGTATGCACATATATATGGATGTAAACTATTATCTTCCTAATATATTGGTTTTAAGAAATCTGGCAATGTGGGAAAATGCTACTATAGTTTTAAGTTTTGATGATCTTAGTTTTATTTAAGAATATATATGCAAAGATAATAATGTACTGACTTCTCAATATTTAGAAATGTTAAGAAAGACATTCACTTTTTCCAATTTGTGTAAAATAACTCAGAGAATATTGGTAAAACTGTTCATTGTAGAACTACTATTTGTAGCAGGAAGTTAACCAAAAGCTGGGCATAAATTCGTATGCTGGCACCATTACAAGTAACATTGGTTAAATTGTAACCAATTTAAATAATATTTAATTATATACAAAAATATTCTGTTGATTTGTTATTTCATTAGAACTTAAATTTGAAAACAATTTAAAGATTATTCAGTAAAAATTTCCTATAATGTTAAGGATTAAATTGTGTCTCAGGAATGTAAAATTGGGCAAATACTTTGGAATATTACAGTGGTAGAGAGTAGGCTTTAAAATTTAGTATTTAACTCCCATGTAACAACTTCTTCCCAAACACCATGAAGGCTTTGTTACATGATGACTGTAGTTGTTGTTGTTGTATTTCTCTCCAACTAAACTGGAAAGCTTAGATATGGATACAGATTTCACTAGCTACACATGATATGCTAGTTAAGAACATGCTGTTAACCTGGTAAAAAATTAAGATCTAGACAACTAGCACAACAGCTTTACATAATCTTTCAAAGGTGCTGAAATAATAAAATTTATATTCATACAGTGTTAAGCTCAGAACCTAAGATAGTATTTTGTGGCTATTAGATCTAGCTTAAAAATACATTTAACAACATTAGACCAAAAAAAAAAAAAGAACTTTTTTTGGAGATTGCTCTTGTTGCCTAGGCTGGAGTGCTATGGTATGATCTCAGCTCACTCCTGTGTTCAACCAATTTTCCTGCCTCAGCCTTCCAACAGCTGGGATTACAGGCACACTTCACCATGCCCAGCTAATTCTGTTTTTTCAGTAGAGATGGGGTTTCACCATGTTAGTCAGTCTGGTCTCAAATTTCTAACCTCTGGTGATGTACCCACCTCAGCCTCTCAGAGTGCTGGAATTACAGGCATGAGCCACCACGCCTGGCTGAGAACATTTTAAATAGAGCTTTAATATAGAGGTAGTCTGCAGATATCTTCATCTTTAACTCCTACAATCTGGACATTTACAGAAAATATGTTCAATATCACAGGATGAGTGAACAGACCTCTGGCTCAATGTGTGAAAGTAAATCAATATTATTATTTACAATATGTTACCATACAATAATCCAAACATTTTGGCACAAAGATTTTTATAAATTCAACTATGCCAGTAGTCTTATTTGAAAAGTTACTTCCATTTGAAGAAAAATGAATTCAAGTAACTCACAATGAGCCCTGTTGTTAGCTTATCTTTATTTCATTTGGAATCATTTGATGTTGACAGTTTAACTTCTGTGATATTCCTTTTATTGATATTCTTCAAAACCATAGACATAAACTGCATTAGAATGAGGTTTTTAATGCATCTCTTCATTTGGGGTTACACTATAAAAATATAGAATATGTTGTCTGTAATATTTATAAAATGTAGTTAATGATAATTTTTAATGGTTGGCTTTGTGTAATTATTACTTAAGAGCATGGGAATGAATTACATGACTCATTTAAGCTCTTCAAGGTCTAGAATTCTATTATTTCATTGTGCTTAGTAAGGTATTCATTTTCAATATTTCCTAATTATCATTGCAGCATTTTAAACTGAAAAAATATTCTAGCTTACTATCCGAACACCCTTGAATTATCTGAACCTAAATTATACAGGGACTTGGATGGTGTAGTTATATATTAAATGTTGAGATCCTTTTCATTATATAACTCCAGAATTGACTGTTAAAGCCTGACAAGGATAATAAACACCCCTAATTACCAAGAAGCACTGTCTCTACAAGCTACTACTCTTTTCTTAAAGGCATTTATGTGCTTTTCCAGGCAGATAGATTTGCTCTGCCTCTTAGTCTGACATAAATTATTTTTATATCAATCTTTCAGAAAAGAGGTTGTCCACTCAGTGATAGCTATGGGGAATATAGGACCTCTGGGAACAGAAAATTAATTTGTCTCATTATTTTCTATATCTCACTATTCCCTAAACTGCAGTACAGCTCAGAAACTTACGGAAGTCTAAGCCCCAACAGTTAAGTTTCATGAACAGATATCATCAAAGAGAAAAACTCCTTAAAATAAGGTTAGCTATTGGGAATTGGAAGCAAAGAAAAAGAATAAAAGAATCCAACTAGGAGAGATATTTAATCCAGCTTCATTATTTTTACTATGACACAATTATATCACCTTGTTATTTGGTTCAAAATTGCAAAATATTAGACACCTCATTAGGGATACAGGATGTACTATCCCTCTTGGGCAGGAGGGGGTACTTTTTGTACTAGAGAAAATAAAGAATATCTACAAATCACATTAATACATAAACAAATCTCTCACTTTAAATTGGCTTACATGTTCTGCTTAACTCATGCATGTATTTTTTATTACGTTAGATTCTGGATGGAATGGTTTAATTCAACAGAAATAAATGTCTCTAAAAAGTAAGCTGAATAAAAAGAGAAATAAATAAAATTTATATGAAAATTCAAATGTGGAAAAATAATATTCCTAGTTATTAACATTAAATTACAGCCTTTATAACTTTTATGAATGTAAAAAATATTTTAATCAAATAAGAAAATATTTTAATATTTAATTAAAATTATATTTGATATAACAATTCAAATTAATTAATTTAGAATATATTTGAATGAGTTTCTAAGATACCATATGGTGTGCAAAGGTAGAAACAGTAAAAAAATACACAAAATTTCTCAAAAAAATCATATTCTTAATAGAGAGATATATAAAATTGTGAAAACCACAGTGGAAAATAATGGTCTGCTATGATTAGTGAAAAAATGCAAAACTGAGGCTTATTTTGAATTAATATTAGAGAAATAGGTTAACATTTTTCATTTTTCAGGTAGATATAATGAGAGAAAACACAAACAAATTATGAAGGCCTTCACTAGTATAACATTGTCAAAGAAGTATAAAAAGCTTAATAATATTAGAAGATGATGAGTGAGAAGAGTAGTTAAGAAGATATAGCTAAGAATATTTACTGTTTTTTATAAAAAGAAGTTCAGGAGATTACAATCTATTGAAGAATATGAAAGGTGTATCCAATAATCAAATATTTTTGCTTGCAGTGATACTCTCAAAACGTAAGTATGATAAATGGTAATGAGGATCTGTGACTATAAACACTGAGGCCAATTCATGCCTCCTCATTCTTCTACCCAGTGAACATATGCTCTTCCTAGGCATCTAATGAGCCATGATTGCCTTTTCATGCTCTTGAAGCATCAGATTATATATCCAAGTCCCTTCATAGCATTATTATAGTTAGAAAGTAAATATTTTGTAATTATATATTTAAACTATAACTCCTTCTTATGCTGTATATACATATACCTGCTCCAGTCCCCAAATCTTTGTTCAATGCCTATAGCATTATAGGTGCACAATAAATATAAATTGATTGAAAGGATGAATGAATGACAGTGGGAAATTCACTCTTTCAAACAAATATTTATAAGCTAATTAGCATAGTATGTTTCTGAATAATTCGTGAAGGTTAAATGGTGAGATGCATATACGCAGTTTCTCAAGTTTCCTTTTTGGGCAAACAGTGTATCTCATTGAGTAGCCTGTTTTGAATGAAATTCCCCATGCAGACAGTAACGTGAGAAGTAATGAGGCTTCTGACAGATCACTAGCGAAAGCTAACATTGAAACTGTTTCTGATAATTAGTGGTCAGAGAATTAGAAAAAAAGAGTGTTGTGACTAAATTTTAAAAAGATATTTAATAATGTTATAGATATTTCAAAAGTTTGAATTAGATACAGACTGGATAGGGATCAATTGGATTTGGCAGTCAGATGATTTCTGTGAAAGTTCTTCCAAGTGGAGAAAATGGTTACCGAAGAACAATGGGAAGAGGAAAAAAAGGAGATGAGAGATATAATAAGTACATACCACTCTTTCTAGAAACTAGGTTATGAACTGGGGGAAAATATCAATTAGCCCTTCTATTTTTGTAAGTATTATAGAACATGAAACTTGGGAAGTCTTAGTGTCCCTAGATAGCCAGTAGGAGCAATGTTCACTTAGACAGAGAAGAATAGAGAAGCTGCTGAGGGATGCAATTATGACAATGTTTTGTCTAAAACTTAGCTGTGTGTTTGACTCTGAATGCCCTTCTCTGGAATTGTTTACCGCTCTTTTGGCTATATGTATCTTTGTAAGAAAGTTATTTTGTTTATTTGTTTTGTCTGAGTGATTTCTCTGTTTCGCTCTGTCACTTACAAAGTAAAGGAGTCTGACTAATAAATTTGGTGTTAGAAACCACTTGGAACATTATTAAGTTCAATTTCTCGATATCTTCTGTAATATTCCTGAAATTTGATCAAACAGGCCCTGTTCAAAAATATCCAGTGTAAGGAAGCTCAGATATTTTCTGGGGCATTTTATGAGATTAATGAGCAATGTGACTACTAAGATAATAGAAACAATTTGTTTCTCAAATTTAGTAAAAGTCTACCTATTACCTTTTTACACTTCAGTGCAAGGATCTCATGGTGATAGCTAACTTACCTATATCATTTATTAAGTGTCACACAAAGTTCTAAGTTAAGTACCCTGTGATAATTATTACATTTAAATTTTACAGCAATATTATAATATACATATTATTATTTCTATTTACATTAGCAGCCTATTTCCTATATATTTCTTTCTTCCTAGTGTTGGGGCGCAGAGAGGTTAAATAATTGTCCCAAGTTATCCCCATTGATCATTTGTGGAATGAGTGTTTGAAAATATAGAAATGGTTCCAGAACTCACTGGCTCATTGTCTACCACATTTTATGTGGTAGCTAGGCAGATGGCATCATCCTTTAAAATATTTCAGGAGAGTCAAACTCCTAAAGACCTACAGTATTCTTAAAGCATAAGATGCAGAAATAGACTCAACATAGAAATGGTAGAATCCCCCCCAAAAAAGAACAGTATAAATAATTTATCAGTTGTTTGTGCTTGAAATTGAAGTCTATGCAACTAGCACAATCGCCAAACAAACTTAGATGAATAAAAATTGTTCAACAAACTTGTTAAATTGATAGTGATTTTCCTTAGTACAGCAGTTCTCATTAGTTACCAACTGTCTCTATATTTCTCACCAACCTTACTAAAATGCTTACCTTCATCACTGTCTAATAACCCATTTCTTGAAAGGCTTCCTCAGCACACTTTCAATTCTACAGCATAAGTGAACAACTATAATCATATATATCACACACTATTCTGTTTCTTTGTGAACATTCTGATACTATTTGTCGACTGGGAGAAGTCTACTAGACAATAGAGAACATATGAGAAAACATTAGAAAGATCAGCTACATATCATTAAATGTATTTAGTCAAGACTGAATAGAATGAAAGCTAACAAGATGACTTAAATGAGAAAAATCAATATGTCAAATGTTCTTGCTCCCTCAAGATCAATAGATTGATCTAGAGCTTGAAGTAATTATGATGCCATTGCTTACCAATTGGAATGCTAGTTCAATGCTGAGAAGATTCCTAGAGTCCTGTCTTTGAAGTTAGGAAATAATGACTGGACTACAATAGTATTCAATTAGTATTCAATTGAATACAACAGCATTCAATTATTAGTATTCCTATATATTTTTTTCTTCTTAGTGGAAGAAAGGTCATGATCAATTTAGTATAAATTAATGACTTAGTCATTGTATTTGTAGACTGAAAAAGGCTGGTAACTCTTTTCCACAAATACTGTTTTACCCTATCTTTTTTCCTTCATTCATGCCATAAAACTGTTATGACACTTGAGAATGGTAGAGTTGCATTTGAAATTCACTAAGGAGTCTGGATTTGTGGGTTTGCAGGCTAAACCAAAAAACTAGGCATAGATAGTGGTTTATACTCAAGAATATTATAAAAGCTTTATGTGTAGTTTGTAATTTTGAGTCTTTAAAATTAAAGAACACATTCTATTTATCACTAGACATCAGACACATAGAAACGTATATTTTCCTAAGTTTTTCTAAAGGAAATCGTTCACTGAATTGGTATAAATTATTCCATTTGGAGATACGTATATAGTTCAGTAAACAACTGTCACACAATTACATTTAGGAAAATAAGATGCAGAAAATTCATAATAGATCTTCCTGCAAGTTATAAAATTAAAAAAAAAATTAGGTGAATAATTCCTCAAAGTCATCAGCCAATGTGCTACCATTATTAACTCATCAGAAGGACGGCTGATAGAACTGTGCCACATACAGACTTGTTGATCAATGACAAATCATATATAAAATGATGGTATCAAAGATTATAATGTTGTATTTTTTCTGTGCTTTTCTATGTTTAGATACACAAATACTTATCATTGTGTTACAATTGTCTACAGTATCCAGTACAGTAACATGCTGTACAGGTTTGTAACCTGTAAGCAATAGGCTACACTATATAGCCTAGGTGCCTAGTAAGCTATGCCATGTAGGTTAGTGTAAGTACACTCCATTATGTTTTCACAATGATGCAATTGCCTTTGATGCATTTGATGTATGCCTCGGAACACTTCCTTATTGTTAAGTGATGCATAACTGTAGTAATTACCACACAAAGTTTTAAAATTTAATGAATACCTGTGAAATACCTTCAATGGTGCCTGACCTAGAGTAAGTGTTCAATGACTTGATTTTAACTCCATTATTTAGATCTAATGGAGTTAATGTACGAAAAATATATTGAAATATGAAACATTATACAAAATTTTAAGGTAGCATTAATAAGAGATGAATAATATGAAATATATATTTAACAAATTACATATGTTGAAAAATAATTAAATTGTGATAAAACAACAACAACAGAAAACCAAAAGCAACAACCTAATAAAATCTTCTTTACAATAAAACAATTGAGAATCACATTACACAATAGTTTCCCGGGAGAAAAATGTGTAACCCATCAATGAACCATTTCAAACTGCACTGTACAAATCACCGGAGGGTATATTTTAAGGTGCAAACCTATACTGGCAAGGTGGTAAATAGTGGGTTATAGCATCATTTAGCTTGTTTTAATCATTTTTAATACTCAAGAAAAATTGTTATTATGGAATTTTAAACTTAATAATCATCACAATGTAATATCTGAATTAAACTGCATTCAAAACTGCAACATCAAAATACAATACTGTTTTCTTTCAAAAATTTATACAAAAATAATGCACTTTTCACAGAAGTGCTGGAATACTAAGAGATTTTATTGGAAATTATTATAGAAAAAATACAGATGAAAAATTAGTTTTTTAAAATAATTCTATTAGTTAAATTGGTCATGCCCCTAAATCCTCATCTGGTTCTCGTGCTTTACTGATGATGATGATGATGATAATATCAAAATTTTTACCTAGAAATCTATTTCACCCATTTTTTAGTCCCTGGGCACAAAATGTTTACTTCATGTTGAACACACACACACACGCAAACACACACACAGATTCTGAGATTTTACTGTCAAAAATATTCTTACATATTAAAATTTACTTGTTTTTAAACATTTAAGTTCAGTAAAGATAGTAAAACTTGTACTCATTTTTTCCTCTATGATTATTTTTTAAAAGGCCTAAGTTGAAGTTATTGTCTCTAAACTTAACTACAACAAATTATTTTTATTCATTGTGTAAATTTTCTCTGAGGCATTCCTGCATACACAACTTTTACAAGGCTAGAAAGATATTATATAAAAGTATTCAATGTGTAGCTATCAATGTATCAATTTGTTTATTTTACATGTAACTTAAAATACACTGCTAGAGACTGTAAAGAACAGAAAATCATAGTTTGCTCTCTATGAATGTACAATAGTTTGGAGAAAGTATAAATACAAGTGTGATACAGTAAAATATAAGTACTACAAAAGAAGTATTTATGATGTTCACAAGATTAAAAATATACTTCCAGATGACAGATCATGTTAACATTTTAGGAGATTACAACTGTGGAGATAAACATTAAAGAATAAATAAGACCTAAAGGAAAGTTACAGAGGTCAGAGCATTTCCCACTGTGGTAATGGCTTAAGAAAAATAGAAGAGACAAGAAAGTGCACATTATGAGGACAATAAAAGATACAGCAGGTTAACTGAAGCAGAGACTATGGAATGAAATGAGAAAAAAAAAGTAAACAAAATTAGGATGAAATTAAACTTTTTACTTTCTGATATACCAATAAAACATTCCTTTAGTTGTTCAGAGGGAAGGTTGAAATGTGATTTAAAAGATATAAACCAACAGAGGGTAAAACCATATCAAGAAAAAAATGTACTTGTTTTTATACATTTAAGTGCAGTAAAGATAGTAAACCTGGTACTCATTTTTTCCTCTAAAATTATTTTTTTAAAGGCCTAGGTTGAAGTTAAGTCAAAATGATGTAGTTTGAATTGTATAGGAAAATAAGAGGTAGGATCTTATATTTTTTCTGGTTAAAAATTAGGAGTGTGAGCTAGGGGGAAAAGGGTCAATTTTCATTGATGTGCTAAGTGAAAATGTTTATTTGGGTATCAGTAGGAGATTACTAGTGCTGAGTGTTGTGCTCCTTGCAGTGGTTATTCCAGACATTACTCACTCTTTTCAAATGATACCTAACATGCCCCACACTAACAGGAAAACGAGACTCCCTGAGGATCTTTTCTTAAGGTGTTAGAAGAAAGTTATTTGGTACTTGACTTTATATTTGTGATGGTTAATTTTATGTGTCAACTTGACTGGCCCATATATTTGATCAACATTATTCTGGGTGTGTCAGTGAAGGCATTTATTTTGATGAGATTTATCTTTGAATTAGTAGGCCTAGTAAAGCAAAATCCTTTCTTGGATTGTGGGGAGCACTTTTCCAATCAGTTCAAAGTTTGTGCAAAACAAACAAACAAACAATAAAAACAGATTAACCCTCCCTCTAGTAAGAGGAATCTCTTCCTGCCTGACTGCTTTGAGGCAGAACATCTATCTTTTCTTGCCTTTGGACTCAAGTAGAAACATAAGCTCTTTTTGGGTCTGGAACTTGCTGGCTTTCAGACTAGGACTACACCCTTGGCTAAATAGACTTTTTCTGGAACTAAAGCCAAGGTATGTTCCTGGTTCCAAGGCTTTCAGATTCAACTGAAAACACCATCAGCTCCTCTGGGTCTCCAGACTGATGAATACATATCTTGCGATTTTCAGCCTACATCATTGTGTGAGCCAATTCCTTATTACACATGTACATACACTACATATGCACACACTGCATATATAAGGGCTCTGGTTTCCAGGAAAACAAGAAACATAACCTAATCAATGGTTTTGTTTCACTAGAGAACTTTAACATAGTAAAAGACAAGTACAAATAAAAATAAGAGATTGAATTACTCCTATTGAAAATAATTGAAGAGACTTCTCCTTTTTCTCAGAGAATTTACCTTAGAAAACTTATCATTTTAAGGTGTGTCTCTGTCTTCTGGAAATATGTGTGAATTTTTTAAAAGGCCATTAAGCCTCTTACTAGAATTAAGCCCCCAAAATGTCTTCCTCAAGGACATTGAAACTATCTCTTTGAAATTACCAACACAAAGACATCTCTCAATTTCCATCCAAAGGTAGGAGCTTTAACTTCAGTGAGTGCATCTCTCTAAGCTGCAAACCCACCTCATAAAAAAATAAAGATTTTATTTTTCCTTCAGATAAAGTTAACTAACAGACACATATGGTCACCCTAAATACCAAGTGAATCTATGATGAACCATATGTGACAAATGGCACCATCACACCCTCTTACTTGAGGACAAGTGTTTATTTTCAGAACATGCATGTAATAAGTTGTGTCTACTTGGCTATCTAAAAAGATGATATTTTTTGGTTTTTGAAATCTCGTAGTAGATTGTTATCACATACTAATTTAATGTTTACTCAACATAAAACTATTTTCTTTCTGTTCAACCTTTGTGTAGGATTTTCTCTGTTGACATGAGATTTTCTTTTATAATTTTATTTCTCTGTAAGCAAAATGGTGGTAGTGATAGTAGAAGGATACGTCCAAATGGAGTGAGATATATTTTGATCTAGAAAATTTAATTATATTGCAGGTCATAGCAAATGAAATAAGTCCAAAAACATTGAGAAAATGAGAACGTGAGGCATAAAATAGCAAGGCATGAGGATATAATTTGGAATGATTATTGATCCGAAAGGAAGGGTGATAAATGTTCTCATGGAAATACTACTTTAATGGTACTGCCTTCTGAATTTTGCTTCTACTAATGTGGGACACAGATTTGAAGAATATGATGTCATTTAAAGATTACCTTGTTTTGGATAACAATATTTACAACAGCAAAATCTTATTAAAGAATGTATTAAGAAAATGTCTTGAGAAAAAACTGAAAACTTCGATTAGGTAAGGCTTTAATGATAGTTTAATTCACCAGAATAAATTTACTAGTAAAGAAATCTAGTATCTAATACAGAGCTAGGAAATAGTTTGTGCTAAAATCTTTCTCTTCTAATAGAAATACGCCTTGGCACCTTCACTCTAATATACAAAGTAAAATGCAAGGGGTAGAATGCAAGTTGGAATGATTCACACATGTATCGTAACACGAAAGCAATACATTGTTTTCCTGCTTAAAGTAATGAAGGCATTTGGTGAGAGTAAGGGTAAAAGAGGAGAAGTAAATGAAAACTATAAATGTCTTAAATTTCCTCAAAGTAATAGTATGTCTAATTCAAATTTAGATTAAAAAAATACTGGTTGATCTTATCAATGCTGTTAAATGACTCAACACTTATGCAGGTGACTGAAATTTCATCAGTTATTTTTATAATCTGGTTAAAACTGAGGTTTTTTTTTTTTTTTACCAAGTACATAGTGAATCAATACATTTTTCATAGATGAACTTAAGACATTATGTCTTATTTATGAAATAAGACATTATAATTGTGAAAATACTTAAGGGCTCAAGTTGTTAATATCCAACTAAGTAAATATACATATGTTCTAAATAATGTATACAAAGAATATGTAGTTCTCAGTTTAAAAAAGGAAAGAAAAACTTACATTATAATGCAGTTCCCAGCAATGACCTCAGTAATTCTAAACAATTCAACTCTCTATGCTTCAAAGATTCATGCTAGTTGGAAAGTTGACATTTACATAGTATGAACAAGTAGGGGGAATATTGGACAGTCTGTAATTAACTGTGAGAATATAAGCTTGGAGTAATATAAAAATATAGAGAAAAAGGATATTGGATTAGTCAGTTTTTGGAACAAAAAGACATATTTGATATCTTTAGTTTGGGAACTATATATAAATTACCAAGAGAACCTGGCTCATTTTGCACTGTGAAATATACTACTCTTTTTCCAAGATATTTCCAACAAAACGAAGTTGAATTTGCAAAAATATCACATTATCACACTAGCCTTGGATGTAAGCTTGCTTAGAGAGAGAGGATAATGGAGATTAACTGGAAATTTTAATTTAGACCATGAAATATGATAAGAAATTGATGGTGATATGAGTAGA
Organism: Cebus imitator; assembly: GCF_001604975.1. Taxonomy (NCBI): domain Eukaryota; kingdom Metazoa; phylum Chordata; class Mammalia; order Primates; family Cebidae; genus Cebus; species Cebus imitator. The sequence continues at coordinate 1,565,685 of NW_016107429.1, forward strand.
AAAGAAGAATTTTCAGAGACTTTAAAAATGTTCAGATGAATAAATAGGATAAAATTCTTTCTGCATCATAGTGTTTAGATTAGCAGACCCAAATAATTACATATTTTACATACATATTTTTATCTGGTATTCCCATAAATAAAATGGGAAAAATGTTTTTTTCCTTTATTTTGAGTCATTCAACTTTCCTATTTCGTTTCCTGTTTATTACAAAACCTGTGGATTTACAATTATCTCATAGATCAATTCAAAGTTTCTAAATGGTGATGTATATGTTGTTGGTTGTAGTTTTTGTATTGCTGTGTGGTTGTGGTTGTTTATTTATTTTTTGTCCTATGAGCTAGTACCCCAAGGTTATATTCTTCTGAGTTAAACACATACTATTTCTTTGTCTCTAACAGGTGTTTATTCCCTCTGAGTACTCTTCTCCAAGTCAACTATTTCAAAAGGAAATGTCATAATAAGATATATTGTCCTCTTACCTTGCTTTGAAGACTGCTTTAGAGCTTCTGTCCAAGATTAAGGTAAAGCTAAAATGGATTTCTATTATTTAAAATTTATGCTCATTTTATAACTCACATTGCAGTTTTCTGGCTGTTGGCAAATACCTAAAATTTTATTTTCTTCTGTATTTTTTTCTAATAGGCTTTGATATTCTTTGAGCCAAACTTACCATTAATTTTTCAAAAAAGGAAAACATCAGGAAACAATGGAATACTATTTGAACTTCATTTTTGGTTAATAATAAATGGCATAACTTTAGCTTTTCATTTTTGAATTAGAAAGTACTAAACCATAGCTTTAAGAATACTCTGGGCCTGGTGTGGTGACTCACACCTATAACCCCAGCACTTTGGGAGGCTGAGGTGGGTAGATCACTTGAGGTCAGGAGCTCAAGACCAGCCTGGCCAACATGGTGAAACCCTGTCTCTACTAAAAATTACAGAAAATTAGCTAGGCGTGGCAGTGAGCACCAGTAATCCCAGCTACCTGAAAGGCTGAGGCAGGAGAAATTCTTGAGCCAGATGATGGAGGCTGCAGGGAGCTGAGATCATGCCATTGTACTCCAGCCTGGGCAACAAAGTAAGACTCTGTATCAGGAAANAAAAAAAAAAAAAAAAAAAGAAGAAAAAACGACAAGACTAGTTTGGTGACACTGAAAGCATTAATATTGTACTACCAAATTCTTGCTGTTTTTCCTCGATTTTTACTAAAGAGAATCTTTGCCACATAACCTGCTCTGTTTGTGAATGCTAGCTTTCTAATTAAACATCAGTAAAATATGGTAAAGAAAAAACTTTGTGTTGGCCTCTTGTTTTGTGTTTTACCATTTGCTACCCAAACTCCTACCCCACATATATTTTATTTATTTTTCTCTGCTAAGGAAGTTAGTTTGGTGTTAGAAACAAGGAATTGGGAATTGGGGAAATGTAGAGATCTAAAAAGCTACATCCAACACAATGCATTGTTGCTTTTTTTTTTTTTTTTTTAGACGGAGTCTTGCTCTGTAGCCCAGGCTGGAATGCAGTGGCAAGATACTGGCTCACTGTAACCTCTGCCTTCCAGGATCAAACGATTCTCCTGCCTTAGCCTCCCGAGTAGCTGAGACTATAAGAGTGTGGAACCATGTCCAGCTAATTCTTGTATTTTTAGTAGAGACGGGGTTTCACCTTGTTGGTGAGGCTGGTCTGGATCTCTTGACCTTGTGAGCCCCCTGCCTCAGCTCCCAAAGTGCCGGGATTACAGGCATGAGCCACCGCACCCTGCCACATTGTTGCATTTTATAGATAAATACATATATAGATTTATATGCAAACAAATATTTTATCTTTCGTTTTGATTCTAAAGGTTACTTTTCCCTTGTACCTTAAAATAAGCATAAACCAATTCTATTTTAAATTTGGCTTAACACAACTTGAAGCACAAGGTATTAAATACATTGGTCAATTTAATAATAAAAATAATGTTTTTAAACATTACTATTTTAAGGATTTTACACCAAAGTTTTAAAAATAATTTTACATTTTAGATATTTATTTTAGATGATAATACAAAACATATTTTAATGGTCAAACATATTATCAAGAAACAAATATCGTATTTTTATTACTCCATGGTACTACCTCAAATTTTGCACTTAAAACATTTCAACCCCGGTGAATCTGATGATTATGGGTCTTGGAGTTGCTCTTCTTGAGGAGTATCTTTCTGGTCTTCTCTGTATTTCCTGTATTTAAATGTTGGTCTGCCTTGTTAGGTTGGGGAAGTTCTCCCGGATTATTATCCTGAAGAGTGTTGTCCAGCTTGGATTCATTTTCCCCTTCACATTCTGTTTACACAGATCAAGCATAGATTAGGTCTTTTCACATAATCCCATATTTTTTGGAGGCTTTGTTCATTTCTTTTCACTCTTATTTCTCTTTTCTTGCCTTATCATTTTATTTCATTAAGTTGACCTTCAATCTCTGATATCCTTTATTCTGCCTGATTGATTCGGCTATTGAAATTTGTGTATGCTTCATGAAATTCTTGTGTTGTGTTTTTCAGTTCCATCAAGTCGTTTATATTCTTCTCTAAGCTGGTTCTTCTAGTTAGCATTTCAGTTAACTTTCTTCACGGTTTTTAATTCCTTTGCATTGGGTTAGAACATGTTCCCTTAGCTCAGAGAAGTTTGTTATTACCCACCTTCTGAAGCCTGCTTCTGTCAATTCGTCAAACTCGTTGTCCATCCTGTTTTGTTCCTTTGCTGGTGAGGAGTTGTGATCCCTTGCGGGGGGAGAGGCATTCTGGTCTTTAATGGTTCCATTAAAGAACTGCATATTCTTTGTAAACATTATTTACAACAGATGTATATTTACTTAGTTGGATATTAACAACTTAAGCCCTTAAGTATTTTCAAAATTATACTGTCTTATTTCATAAATAAGATATAATATCTTAATCAAGTTCACCTATGAAAAATGTATTGATTCACTATGTACTTGGTAAAAAAAAACAAAACAAAACTCAGTTTTGACCAGATTATAAAAATAACTGATGAAATCAGTTATTTTTGCATGGTTTCATCCCATCTTCTTGGATTTATGCAGCTTTGATCTAAGGGAGCTGCTTGGGGAGACAGCCTTTCCTTTGTCTGCCTGCGGAGGTGCTGCTGGGCTGCCAGTGATTCAGTGGAGCTGCTGCCTGTATTTCCTGCAACTTTTGTTTACTCAGGAAGGTTAGGCCCACTACTGCAATAGCGGCTGCCCTTCCCCCCACAGAGCTCCATTGTTCAGGGTTGAGCTCAAACTTATGTGTTGACTGCGAAACAAGCAAGAAGGCTTCAGTTTGCTGGACTTTGTTGAGAAGGGTCCCACCTAGCAGAATCCTCTGATTCCCTGCTTTCAGTTCCCCTTCTTTTGGGGGGCGGTAGCTCCATCCCACAGGTGTTAGACAATACTTCCACTTAGATCTGTGCCTGCAACCCACAGCACCGGCGGAGTTGCTGCTCATCTCTGTTCAGGTAACTCGCAGGAGCTTTGCAGCCCTGTGAAGATTTCTTGTTCTGTGGGTTGTAGAAGGCTTGGGTGAAGTGCAGTATCTGAACCGGAATCCCAGATGGGGAGATCCCCTGATCCTCCACTCAGTTGCACACACTTTCCGGGTGAGACAGTGCCCTGCCCTGCCTCAGTGGCACTGTTTACAATAGCAAAGACCTGGAACCAATCCAAATGCCCATCAATGGTAAACTGGACAAATAAAATGTGCCACATACACACCATGGAATACTACGCAGCCATAAAAAATGATGATTTTGTATCCTTTGTAGGGACATGGATGAATCTGGAAACCATCATTCTCAGCAACTGACACAAGAACAGAAAATCGAACACCACATGTTCTCACTCATAGGTCAGTGTTGAACAATGAGAACTCATGGACACAGGGAGGGGAGCATCACATACTGGGGTCTTTTGGTGGTGGGGGCTAAAGAAGGTACAGACAGCAGGGGTGGGGAGGGTGGGGAGGGATAACATAGGGAGAAATGCCAGATATAAGTGATGGGGAATGGAGGCAGCAAACCACCTTGCCATGTATGTACCTATGCAACAATCCTGCAAGATCTGCACATGTACCCCAGAACCTAAAGTACAATAAAAAAAAATTCAATATATTATCAAATATTAAATTCTGAGAAGAGAAACTATTGATTAGTTTCTGAGCTAATCAATATCAAAAGAGTGTAAAAATCACTTAGCAACATGTTTCAGGAAATGTTTGTTCCCGGAAGAAAAGCCTGTTAAAAAAATTAAAATAGAAACTTATAAAAACTAACACCTTGTCCAGGCAGGGTGGCTCACTCCTGCAATCCCAGTATTTTGGGAGCTGAGGCAGGCAGATCAGGTGAGGTCAGGAGTTAGAGAAAAACCTGGCCAACATGGTGAAACTCTGTCTCTCCTAAAAATACAATAATTAACTGGGCATCTTGGCGTGTGCCTGTAGTCCCAACTACTGGGGGACTGAGGCAGAAGAATCTCTTGAACCTGAGAGGCGGAGTTTGCAGTAAGCCAAGATCATGCCACTGCATTCCAGCCTGGGTAGCAGAGGGAAACTCTGTCTCAAAACAAAAACAAAAACAAAAACAAAAATTAACACCTTCCTCATGAAAACTCATTTTAAAATTTTTGCCTCAGTCTGACCACCAAGATGAAACCTAACATATAAACTCTTCCTATACCCAGCCAGTTTTCCACTTTGCAAGATCCTTTTAAAGTCATCCTGCCTGGATCCTAAGATTGTAGAAACATTCTCTGTCTTTCATGCCAATACTGAAATTCCATTAATGTGGCATTCTTCCTTACTACAGTAAGTGTAATTAACTTAAATTTGCTTAATCCATAGGTATTTTGTGGAGATTTGATAAGATGATTTTAAAAGTAAATTAGTTTTATTTAAATTCACTCTCATATAAATAAAAACTCCAAAATTTAGACAAAATACAAAAAAAGAATAAAACCTGTGGAGCCTCTCAGCTGACCATAGCACATGGATTCTGGAAGTTTCAACATTCAGAAGAAGGGAATGGCAGTGAGTGAGTTTCCTATTTTCAAGAATTTTAGAATGAGGGCAGGCCCCAGTCTTTACCATACCAGGCTGGTAAGACTGAAATAGACGCTTTTCAATTTATAGACTTGAGGAACGAGAAGCCATGCTTCAGGAATATACTACACATTAAAAGTGTGGAGGGAAATTTTGAAAAGGAAACTTCCAGAGAGGGGAAGCACCAAATTCTATGTATAAACTTTCCTAAATCTCTTCTGATCCTTAAAACATGAATATTCAGTGCAGATGGCAGGTATCCTCACTATATTTATAAAACTAACTTGAAAATTCGGCTGTTTCCCACAATGAGGGACACAAAGTTTGCAGATTGGGCACATAAACTACGTGATAAAACAATAACAGAAAATTGTGATTCTTTAGAGGGACATATTACAATTCAAATTCTCTGCAATATGTAGATGATAATGCCAGGATACAAACCAAAATTAATATACATAAGAAGAGAAAGGAAAACATGATTCTTGTTAAAGAGACAACTAATGGATACTGACCCTGAGATGACCCAGATTTTGAAATTAGTAGATATAGACTTTAAAGTACTTTTAACAATGATTAAGGTATAACATGTATGTGTAATAAGGGAAAATGTAGCAATTAAAATACAGAACAGAAAATACAAAAAAGAAAAAAGTAAACAGGAAAAAAGAGCCAGAGAACAGAAAGAAAGAAGAAAACAGACAGAATAAAAGATTAGAGGAAATAAAAGATTGAACAACGATTAGAATGTCATAAACCTATGGGACAATATTAAAGTCTAACATTCATGTCACTGGAGTTGCAAAATGCAAGAAAAGGGAATATCTGACAGGAAGAAAAATATTTTAAGACATAAATAATGGCTGTGAATTTTTCACTTTTGTGAAAGACTTAATTTTAGAGATTTAAGAAACCCAGTGAACCCTAAGCAAAAGGAATACAAAGAAAACAACCTACATACACAGTCAATAGTTGCAATGTAAAACTGAAGGCAAATTGTATTTCATACAGGATAATAACATTTCAAATGAGTGTGACTTCTCATCATAAACAGTGAGAGCCTAAAGACATTAAAATAATATCTGCAAAGTGCTAGGGTGGAGGGAAAGACTACCACCCCAGAATTTTATATTTTAAAGCCTTACTCCCTAGGTGTCTCAGCTATCACTTGCTCCTTAAATCTTCACGTTTTTCAAATATTCCTCTACCTCACATAAAATTTAAAGTATATCTGGCATTTAATTTTAAGCTAGTCATTTGTGATTAAACTGTCTATATGGATAAAAACAAGTAGGCTTGGGATTATCTTTCAGTGGTTGTGGTTGCAACCTGTTACACAAAAATGCTCTCCCACATGGAGTCCTATAATAGCCACAAAAATCAAACAAAAAAAAACGGCTTCCTAAAGCAAATCTGTAAATACTTGTTTACTGCTAAAGACTGACATGGGATAGAAGGGCATTATGTTAATAATTAGGTATTTTCTTATCATTTTTCTAGAATCTTATGAATATGAAGTAAATCATTGAAATAAATCACATTTTTCATTAAAAGTCCATTAAAAATACTCACACAAATATTTGGAGAGTATCAAAACTCTCCAAACAATGGATTCCAAATTTGAGTTTATTAGTAATAATGCTTTCAGACAGAAAAAAAAGTAGGTATTTGCCATCAAAATGCCTTTTTTGCTCTGTTTTCTAAGTAGATAATTATCTTCACACTGAAGTTAACTTTTCTAATAAATAGAATACTGGGGAAAATATAAAAAGCTGTTAGAACACATCTAATTTTATAAACATTGTTTCTAACTTTCAGTTCACATAAGGTCATGTAAAAATTACTTATGTTATACCAATCACATGCAAAAGAAGCCTATTTTTTAAACACATCTATTTCAAACACTTTGAGATTTTCTAATAGAGAAAGTGAGTTTTATGTCAGGGTGGGTAGTGTTGAGAATAAATCACATAAAATAAAGCACAGGAAATCAGAGAAAAAGAAAGTATCTTTGCAAAACTTTCCTTAAGTTTACAGTCAAATTTTATTCGCTGCTATATAAATAGCAGACATCTCCTTGTGCTACAAACCTGTCACATCTCATAAACTTGGCTGAGTGAATTGAGTAGATGGGAAACCTCCAAAGAAACATTAGTTACTGCAGTAAGTGGGATCAGTGATTCAGGAGAGTTCACTCATATATACTTTTCGAAAGTCCCAACTTGGTGTTAGTGAGAATCAAGATACTGAAGATGCTATTAAATGACTTCCTGGCTTTATTTTAGTACTTAAAGCTGTTCTGAGCTATTTCTCAATATGACTATAAAAATAATAGTTTGCTGGCTAAATTCCAGTCCAGAAAATCACACAAAACCACTGTAAATCCTCCCTGAACTTAACAGTTGACAGAAACTATTAAAGGCTGCTTCTGTTAATTCTTGTCAATAATTCAACCACAGTTCTGACACTGGAGCAAGGAAGCAAGGGTGTTTAACAACACGGTGGTAGTAATAGTGCACTTACAAAATGTCTACACAAGATAGGATAAACACAAGTTTCAATCCCAGATCTCCAAATAAAAAAATAAATAAAAAGGAAGACAAAGCAGTGTAGAATTTATGATGATACATCTATATTTCTCCAGGTATAGTGTGTAAGGATGCCAAGAACAACAGTAATGATCAGATAATAGGCATTAGCCCAAGAAACATTAATAAGCACATCTTTAAATCTGCTCACATACTTGATAACTGATAATAATATTATATTATTTTTAATTAACAAATCATATTTGTATATATTTATGGGGTCCAACGTGATATTTTTATATATGTATATGATGTGAAATGATTAATTAAAGCTAATTAATATATCCATCATCTCACTTATTTTTTGTGGTGAGACATTTGAAATTTACTCTCTGAGTGTGTCCCTTAACGATGGGGATAGTTCTGAGCAATGGGTTGTTAGGTAATTTTGTCACTGTGTGAACATCATGGAGTGTTATTTACACAAACCTAAATAGTATAGCCTACTACATTCCTCAGCTATATAGTATACCTCCTAGGCTACGAATATGCACAGCAAGTTACTGGATTGAATAGGCAACTGTAGCATGGCAAGTATGTGTGTGTCTATAAATAGAAACATCACAGTAAAAATACAATGCAAAATATAGAAGATGGTTCACCTGTATAAGGCACTTACCATGAATGGTGCTTGCAGGATTGGAAGTTGCTCTGGCTGAGTCAGTGAGTGAGCTGCAAGTAAATGAAGGCCTAGGACATTACTGTGCACTATCGTAATCTTTATACACACTATACACTTAAGCTACACTAAATTTATAATTTTTTTTGCTTCAATCATAAATTAAACTTAGCTTATGGTAAATTTTTTGCTTTATAAACTTTTTGGCTCTTTTGTAATAACATTTAGCTTAAAACCTACACACACAAACACACACATTGTACAGTTCTATAAAATATTTTCTTGAAATCCTTATTGTATAAGCTTTTTTTTCTATTTTTAAAATTTGCATTTGTATTTGCTTTTATATTTTAAGATTTTGTGTAAAAAAAGTAAGACACAAATGTACATATTATCCTAGACCTCACAGGGTCAAGATCATCAATATCACTCCTTCCACCTTCACATTTTATCCCACTGGAGGATCTCCAGGGGCAAAAACACACAAGGAGCTGTCATCTTTTATGATAACAATGCCTTCTTCTGGAATATCATCTGAAGTCCCTACCTGAGGCTGTTATATAGTTAACTTTTATTTTTTAAATAAGGAGAAAGAGTACACTGTAAAATAATAATAAAAAAATAGTATAGTCAGTACATAAACATAGCTGATTATCATTATCAAGCATTATATACTATACATAACTGCACCTGCTATACATTTTTTTTTTGAGACAGAGTCTTGCTCTGTTGCCCTGGCTGGAGTGTAATAGCATCATCTCAGCTCACTGCAACCTCCGTCTCCTGGGTTCAAGTGATTGTCCTGCCTTAGCCCCCAAAGTAGCTGGGATTACAGGTGTGCACCACCACATCTGGCTAATTTTTGTATTTTTGGTAGAAATGGGGTTTCACCATGTTCCCCAGGCTGGTCTTGAACTCCTGACTCAAATAATCCACCCACCTTGGCCTCCCAAAGTGCTGGGATTACAGAAGTGGCCGACCAATGCTATACTTTTATATGACTGGCAGCTTAGCAGGCTTGTGTATACCAGTATTATCACAAACATGCAAGTAATGTATTGTACTATGACATTATGAGGCTTATTATATCACTAGGGAATAGGAATCTTTCAGCTCCTTTTTAATCTTATGCGACCACCATCCTACATTCAGTCCATAGTGGCTGAAATGTCGTTATGCAGCACATGACAATATACCATAGATTGTCATTAACTGTAGTCACCAAACTGGGCTATCTCAAAACTTATTTTTCCTATCAAACTGAAACATTATACTCTTTGACCAGCTTCACTCTACACTTCATTTTATGAGTTCAACTTTTTAAGATTCCAAATATAAGTGACATAATGTAATATTTGTCTTTGAGTGACTGCATTGTTTCACTTAACATAATATCCTCCAGGTTCATCCATGTTGTCACAAATGACAGAATTCTCTTCTTTTTTTAAGGCTGAATAGTATTTCATGGCATATATATATGTATTCCTTCATTCATCCCAATGGTCCACTTCTTTTTTCGAGAATGTACAGTATATCGTTAATAATCACGTTTACTATTACGATTATTCTACACTTCAATTTAACGAGAGATGCACTTTTCTAAATGTTGCAGATTACTCACTTAAAAAATTCAACAAATTGTTCAAAATTACATAGATTCATTGCACTTGCAAGTATATGATGTCTTGATCTATGGCAATATACCATAAGGACACCAATAGCATAGTAAGAAATTATATTCTGAGATCAGATGTTTTATTACATACTAAAGACAGTGTATACAACCACATAATGTAAAATAGTAAAGTGATATTGTTGGAAATATATTGAAATAATACTCTTTCTCCAACTTGAAAGTGTTTTCTGTTTGGGTTTGGAAAGATTCTAAAGTCAGCCTCTTAAAGCCTGAAGTTTCCCAATATCTCCTTTGCAAATGTATCCTTTTTCTCAGCCTGGTAGACTCTAACTTTTATGTTGATGTTACAGAGTTTTCAATTTTCCAAGATTTCAACCAATTCCTTTATGGCTTTACCTTGTGACACTATTTCTCACTTATTCCTTGCCAAGATCGCTTCACCCTGCTGTACTGACATTTCTCTACTGATACTCCTTACTCAACCATACCTTCTTGGTTCTTTAAACAAGTATAACCAGATATAGGACCTGACACCTACTTTATAATTCATCTGACTTTCTCTCTTTCTGAGAAATTCTAATCATGTAACATTTTCTTAGCTCTTCAACCCACAAGTCAAAGTAATATGCTCAAGATAATCTTTCTGCAAGCTCTCAAAGAAACCTTGAGCTTTAGGAATCTGGAATCTCACAGAACAAAGGGCATCACTAGACCTGTCTCATAATGTTCAGTAATATTCTTTCTTTTGCATGAAAGAAATTCAGCAACTATAAAGATATTCAGTCTTGCTTATGTAATACAAACATACAAACCACACTTCGTTGATCTTGCATGCAATGTCTTTGTCAGGAAATTCATTTTGGATATTCTGCATATGCGATATTTTTTTTAGCACCTTTGCCTCTCCAACCATCACAGTCCTGACTCTTGGTTACTATTACCCATCTAGTAAAAACCCTGAGATCTCATTCTAAAGCCTGAGAAGATTCCATTTCCTTTAGATTTTACATATTTAGTTTTTTAAGATAAGAAAAATGTTCTCTTGGTAATATAATTTATCAGGAAAATACTTAACATTTGATTTTGCCAACAGACTATTTTGGCAAAGCACACTGTTTTCTTGACTTACTCTAATAGTACAATATTGAAATATTTTTATAAAACAAGATCTTAGTCCAAACCAAACCTTTTCTTTTTAACATCCATGGGTCTTCGAAGCAAATTTTCTTGTTACACAAACAGCACTCTGTCATTTTTACGTCTTTCGCAAACATTTCTTCATAGTATGGTGACGGGAAGCAAAAAAAAAAAAAAAAAAAAAAAAAAAAAAAAAAAAAAAAGAATTGTATTAAATTGAAGAAAAATACATCCTACCAAATTTGTACTGAAGCAAAAAAATACAATAATGAGATAATGAAATAACTTACTTAAATACACGCTAACAGACATTAGAATTGAAGCCACATAATTTGATATATGGTGAAACATAGGCAGATATATTTCTTTGAAACTTATTTATAGTATTGTCATTTTAAGGATAGTAACATACACAAATCAAAGAATACCATAATATTCTCGGAAGAAAAATCAACCAATGGGTCTCTCACTGTTCTTCTTGTCTCATGAGCAGAGGCGCAAACTGTCTTTGTTCTGAACTGTCTTTATAAGGATGTTAGCAGAGGAAATATTCTTGAAAATGAGAGTTTTCCTTTATAAACAAAGGGTAGGCATGTTTCTTTCCATGCAAATATTTGGCTTTCTTAAAGTTGGGATTTCTGACTCTGGTCACTGCTATTGCAATGACAAAGCTATCCTTTGTCTCTCTCCCAAGCAGCTCATTGTTGTCTGCCAGCATTCAAGTAACTGAGGGAGCATAACTAGTTAGCTTGTAAGAATGGTGTAATCTCAGACTCTTCACTGATCTTGACAAATATCTAAAAAATAATTTATCCATATTTATAACAATATGTACAGAAAACAAATATGAGATATTGTTGACAGAAAATTACTGGTATTTATTATTTTCCTGTATATTTGTAGAGAGGTCCATTCAAAATCATCCCCTAGCAGTTTTTAATAAACAAATATTGATTTGTAATGATACTTCCTTTTGTACTGCTAATTGACACAAGAATAGGCATTTTACAAGAAAGTCAGATGAATGGATTATTTTTTCTATTTAAGCAACACTTGACAGATTTTATTAGCAGAATGTTAACAGGCAGCATATAATTCTTATATAACCCATCGTTCTTAACTTGGTGATGTCAGTGAAATGAGACAGAAAAGTAGAAAAAAGATATAATTAAAACTCCTTGTAAACATTCTCATCAAACTTTTTGATGGGATATGTAAAAATAAACTTATAATTTATAAATTTATAAAATATGGCCTATGGAAAATATTAGTGTCAGCTATGTAATTATGAGTTTAATATGGAGATATTTTATAACCAAACTAGTTTTTTTGTGTAACTGATCTATTACATGTATTACTTAGTGACGTCACATGTTAAATTTGAGCCAGGGCACATGCTAATGTAAGGAAAGGAAATGATGAATATGTACCAAGAGTTTGAGACTTCTCTGTGCTTTGCTTGTGACTCATAGCTACATTTATTGTTAAGAAAATTTGAAACCGGAAAAGATCCCTGACATTTGTAAGTCTGATTAGAAAATATTCATTTTTTAAATTTCTCATCCAATATCTGTTTTATTGTTTCCTAGTTCACCAAAACTCAACTTTGTTTCACCGAATACTCTCTTTCCTGATCTTCCAACTAATAGTAGCCATAAAAAACTGTGCTGTGCAATTAGATATGTGTCGAATTTTGATAAAGGTCCTTAAAAAGTTTGCATTCACATAGAGAACACCCCCCCGCCCGCCTGCCTCTTTTTGTATTGAGTGAATGTGGTCATAACATCTGGAACTTATGATTCTATCAAACCCCATGAGGCAAAACCCAAGAAAATTCTAGACATTCTGATTTTGACATCCTCAAGCCGTTAACTCAATACTAGCTATAAACATAAAGACCTCATCTGATGTTAGAAGAATAAACCACCATTTGTTTACGCCATTATGAATAAGGTTATCTAATCCTTGAATCCAAACTCCTTCAGTAAAATATACCCATTTTAGCTCATATTTATGCTTAAATTTTACAAAAAAATTAAAAATCAGTAAGAATTTTTACTAACTTACAAAAACACATTTGCCAACTTGTTTTGGTTTCTCTGTAATACCACAGGTTTTCTTTTCTACAATTTCAAATTTGATTTCACTTTCAGGGAGCTCATATGCAGGTTGTTACATGGATATACTGGAAGATGCTGATGTCTGAGGCATTAAAAATCTCATCACTCAGGTAGTGATTGTAGTACACAATAGGTAGTTTTTTTTAGCCCTTTCCCCCTCTGGTAGTCCCCAGTGTCTACTGTTCCCACCTTTATATCCAAATTTAATCAATGTTTAGCTCCTACTTATAAGTAACAACATGTGGTATTTGGCTTTCTATTCCTCTGGTAATTTGCTTAGAATGATGGCCTCCAGCTACATCCTTGTTGCTGCAGAGGACATAATTTCATTTTTATGGCTATGTAATATTCCATAGTGTATATGTCCTATATTTTATTTATCCAATCTTCCCTTTATGGGCATCTAGGTTGATGCCCTGTCTTCACTATCATGAATAGTGCTGCAATGAATGCATGAGTGCTTGTGGTTTTTTTGTAGAACAATTTATTTTCCTGTAGATACATACCTAGTAATGGGATAGGTGGGTTGAATGTTCTGTTTTAAGTTCTTTGAGAAATCTGCAAATTGCTTTTCAGAGTGACTGAACTAATTTACATTCTAACTAACAGTGTTCTCCACAGCCTTGCCAGCATCTGTTTTTTTTTGTTTTTTTTGTTTTTTGTTTTGTCTTTTTAGTAATAGCCATTCTGACTGGCACTAGTTGGTAGCACTTTATGTTTTGATTCAAATTTCTCCAATGATGAATATTTTCTCATATGCTTATTGGCCATTTGTATATATTATTTTGAGAAGGGTCTGCTCATTTTCTTTGCCCACTTTTTAATGGTTTTATTTATTCATTTATTTATTTAATGCCTGTTGATTCAGTTTCCTTTGAGATGCTGGATATTACACCTTTGTTAGTGCATGGTTGGCAAATATTCCTCCTTTTTTACGGGTTGTCTGTTGATATTTTCTTTTGCTGTACAAAAGCTCTTTAGTTGGTTTCTGTTTTCCATTCTCTTTATGTAGTAAATCACATTTATTTATTTGTGTATATAGAACCAACCTTGCATCCTAGTAATAAAGCTGACTTCATTATGATGAATTAACATTTTGATGTGTGGCTGCATCTAATTTGCTAGTATTTTGTTGAGGATTATGGCATCTATATTTCAGGGTTATTGGCCTATAGTTTGTTTGTTTTTTTTTTAAATTGTGTCTTTGCCTAGTTTTGGCATCAGGGTGATGCTGGCTTCATAGAATGAGTAAAAGAGGAGTATTTTCAAAGCATTTTTGGAATATTGTCAGCAGAATTATACCAGCTGTTCTTTGTATGTCTGGCAGAGTTTGGCTGTGAAGCCATCTGGTCCAGGGCTTTCTAGGTTGGTAGTCTTTTATGACTGATGCGTTTGTGAGAACCAAAAATCCATACAAGGATCAAGGAAACGAGAATTTGGTTTCTGTAAAAAAATAAATAAATAAACAAGATCAGTAGATTACTAGCTAGATCAAAAAAGAAAAAAAGAGAAGATTCAAATAAATATAATCAGAAATGACAGAATTTGACATTAAATTCAACCCTGCAGAAATACAAAGAATCCTTAGTTATTGAGAACAATTATATACACACAAACTAGAAAATCTGGAGGAAGTTTACAAATTTTAATCTAGTGAACAAATAACTCTAGAATTAGAGAAATTTTTACACCTCCTCTAGTTTAATTCCTATTGAATTAGTGGAATTCTAGTTAAAAATATACCAACTACCAAGATTGAAATAGGAAGAAATTAAAATCCTGAACAGACCAATGTTGAGACCCGTAGATTTTCTTATTGAACACCTTTCTATTACTAAATCCCTTCTTCTTTTACCTATGTAAAAACTTCACTACAAAAAAAAAATCTTATTCCCTTCTCCACTATCAAATTTCTTCCTACATTGGATTTTGCCATCAGCATATTAAATATGTGCATTAACAATAATACATCTTTCCATCCCACCTCCTCTATCATTTCCCAACCCATTTCATTCTTTTCCTTTTTCTCTAAGCAAAACTCTTTAAAATATTAGTCTACTATGATTATATCCAATATATTCAATATATTTAATTAATGTATTTCCTACTTTACTCAGATATCCTCCCAATCAGTTTATTTAATTGCTTTTATCAAAGTTACCAATGATCTCACTATTTCTAAACCTAATAATCAATTGTCAATCCTGTCTGACTTAACCTATAAATAGCATTTGCTGAAACTGACAATTTGGTAATTTTTAAAAATCTGGAATGGACATGCCACATTTACGTGTTGTGAAACAGTTTACACAAAAAGCCATCAAGTTTTTAGAAGACAAGAAGTAAAAGTAGTTCATTTAGTTCCTTCAGTCTACAGTGAGCTTAGTTTTCCACTTGGCTTTATGGAACAATACGTGTAAATGATTTCAAAAATTTTGTGTTTCACGTTGCAGCTCTATTTCTACTATGGTAAATTTCTATGGGAAAAAATTACAATAATTATGAACTTTTAAATATAGCTAAAACTTCTGCAAATTATGATTTTCCACTAAAAAAATTTGACTCTTAAATGGTATGTAAAACATAATAATGGGATACCAGGTAATCAGCTGATCGTCAGAAATTTAATGTATCTAATACAACAAGCTATGAATTCAGAAATGCCCTGAAGCACATCATATTCCAAAGGAAACAGTACATGTTTCTTTATAGTATAATTATGGAGGAAATGATTAGGTGTGTTCCTAGCATATGTAACATTCTGGCTAAAATGTATATTTAAAATCACCAAAAATTTGGTTTTAAATTTATTGTTAGTACTTGTGAAAAGTAAATGCTTATTTTTGGCAATCAGAGATAATTAGAAAGCAGAGAGATAAGACAGATTTGGAGCTGGAACACTGTAATAAAAGGAGGGAGACATAAAAGTTTCAATAAATATTAGAAAATTTAAAACTATGAAAAACAGTTGCCTGATACATCTAGAAAATAAGGGTAAAGGATAATGATGTAAAAAATATAAATTGGCACAACTGACTCAAAAAGAAGAGAAAAACTAAATGAACCCATATCACTAAATAAATGGTCTTCATTGAACATCTGTCCTCAAAGAAACACTGAGCTTAGAGAGTTTTAAGGAATGTTGTAACAGACGTTCAATAAAAAGATAAGTGCAATCTTACCCAATTCTCTCAGAAATGAGAGGAGGAAGCAGTTTCTGGCTCATTTTATGAGGCCATTAAAACACTGATAACCAAAAGCATATAAAGATTTATTTCTTGAAGTAACTGTGGATTGTAGGACAAAGATTTATTCTTGGAGTCAAAATGGTTTAGGAACACAGGGCCAAGGTTTGAATCTAGAATCTATTACTTATTAGGTGACATTAAGCAGGTCATTTATCTACTTCTGTTTCTCATCATAGTGTTTCAAAGATGTTTAAATAAGTTAGTATTTAATAAATTAATTCTGCAATATAAACCATTATATGAACATAAGATATTTATTGTAATTATTGAAAAATGATAAGAATAATATTTTTTTATGATAGGAACAATCCAAGATGTAAAGAATACAGGGACTTACAAAGACCCAAAAGATAAAATGTCCAAATGATCAAAAAAATTTATGAACAAAAGCAGCTTGAACTTTGCTTTCACCCAGGATCTTAGAAGATGCAAAAGCAATATGAACCTCAGCGACCCATGACGAGTACATTAAAAATATGTTTCCTGATACTAAAGGAAAAAAACTGAAAAAGATTTAAAGAAGGCCAAAATATTTTAGAATTTAGAAAAAATGAATTATTTTATACAGGTCAATGAAAAGAAGGTATTGCTGCAAGTCCAGTCTCGGGCCATAGATAGAATTCAGTAAATGCCAAATTTTCTGTAATTATTGTGGTTCAAATAAAAGCCATTTCTGCAAATAATTATTAACTACTATGCCTAAAACATGCTATCTTGTAGAATAAATTGAATGTAACCAGTTTATTTCAGTGTAATGCTGTAAATATTAAAAAGTAAGCAAAAATTATTTATAGGGTTAGAGAAAAAGATGAGTTCCTTATGAAAACCTTCATAAGGCAGAATAAGGGGTGAGCTGCTGCACTGTTACACACAGAAGAAGAAATTGTCAGGTAACTGAGAGCACTTTGCTCTGAGCTGCAGGTTTCATAATGAAGTACACAGAGCCAAACTCAAGTCAAATGATTCATTGTATACCTATTTTTATGCTTTGAATAATCAGACTACTATATACTATAAATCAAATATTCATAATGATTTTTACTTAGTATTTTTAAATGATGTCTTGAACATCTAGAGCAATTTTGCCTAACTCTTTTAAATATAGAATTTTCTAGTAAATAAAGTGTTTGTCAATGAGATTTAGGGCATAATTAATGTCTTCTAGTTCATCCCAAAAGCTGAAATGTTCTAGCTTTAAAACTGCTATAAAGAACATATAAAAGTCTATCCTACTTCTCATACAAAGCTTTTAATCCCACCCCATTATAGGAATCCAAATATTCTAAGACATCTTTGCTGTGTCCAGGAGTGAAGAGAATATAAAACCTAGCTCCAATCTCTGTTGTTACATCTACATAAGGCAGTTGCTGGTGAATGGGAAGAGTTGCTCTTAATGTGTCATGTGAATGAAATAGCTAAAGTGATCTGAATATTCAGGGTTATGCTCAGTGGAAAAACTTCCAGGCCCTTAAATTTAATACTCTTCCATTTTCTGTCCCCTCTCAGATATAACATGGTACATTGAGAACTGGCAAACATGTGACTTTTTACACTCCGACATTTTCAAGACACATGATCCTCAGGAAAGTAGAAGTCAAAGTTTACTGCAGTAGAATGTTTGGCTAATGGAAGATAAATTTTCTGTAAACTATTAGGCTATCCCTGGAGGTAGAGTAAAACATTTGCCTGCTTCTCTGTCAGATCTGTGAATGCTGAAGCAGAACTATCATGGCAAAAAGCAAATCCCTCAGCATATTGTTCATTCAGTTGGTACTGATATCTCGGCTTGAGTCAGAAGCATAAATTCCTGTTAGGTCTTATTGAGCTCAAACATAAAACAGCCTCTCAGGGTTGATGAGGAATCATCTATCACTTTTTGTACCCAAAAGCATTGTTTCTCTTCCCCAAATAGGAATTTGTTTCTTTTCTACTACTTCTTTCATCCAGAAAAGGAAATGCAATTCTCAAGGATGTCTTTTGACCTACCCTACAGCATTTAGGGAGGAAATCCTCAGAGATCACCATGTGATTTTTTTTTTCCAGTCATGCTATGATGTTACAGAATAAAAAGGGGAATGTGTGATAGAACAGGGTAAGCAATAACAGAACAGCAGGCACTTCTCTGGTATGTTCCTGAGCACTGACAGTCCAACATAGTCTAACATATCATGTTTAACCAAAAAATCAAATACCCTAAAAGTCTTTATGAAGTGAAAGAGGGAATGTGTCTTTTAACTAATTCTTTGAATCTTGGCAGCGATTACTTTCAGAAGTCAATTAAGGGAAGTTTCTGCCGTACTTCCACATTATCTTTAATGTTAGCAAAGGGTATTTTGTCATGTTTGACATAGAATAATAGAATATTTAATAAATAAAATGGATAACTCTTGTGATAATTGCCTTCTTGCCTTGTTAAATAATGTTATTTTGAGACATTAAATCAGTTTAAGCATACACTAGGGGGCCTACACTTGAACCTAAAGTGTAAAGTCAATCAAGTTGAGCATGTATAATAAGTAGTTTTTTAAATCATTTCATTTTATTATATATTTAAACAAAATGTCTAAAAAAATTCAAAAACATACAAAAGTAAAGTAGAATCATGGATCACCATAAAATTCCCCCAGCTTCAACAATTATCAACACATGGTCAATATTGTTTCAACTAGGCCTCCATCCATTTAGTATTTTCCCAGAGATATTACGTCAATTTTCACGGAAGAGCTCGCACAGAATTCTTGGGGGAAGGAAAAGTACAGAGAGGCAAGAGTTGGTATTGTTTTACTAATTTGACCAAATATATCCCTCCCTATCTTACCTCCCAATCTCAAAATTGGTGTCTAAATTTTTATGTAGCCAAGGACTACAAATAAAAGAAGTTTTTGTATGAGTTGCTTTAATACATAGAAGTATAAATAACATGATATTGTGCACACTTGTATAATAGCTTTATTGAGGTATATCTTTATAAATAAAATTCACCCCTTGTAACTGTAAAATTCAATGAGTAAATTTTAATTTATAGAGTTGTACAACCACCATACAATCTAGTTTTGTCACATTTTTATCACACTAAATATTATCTTGTGATCTTTTGCAGTTAATATCGCTTGCACCCACAACCCAGAAAACTACTACTCTATTTGTCTCTATGGATTTGCCTTTTCTAGACATTTAATAAAAACTGAATAATACAATATGCGATCTTTTGCATTACGGTTCTTTCACTTAGTGCAATTTTTTAGATCCACCCATGTTACTGCACATATAAGTGTATTTTCTGTTACTGCTCAATAATATTCCATTGTGTGGATATACTGCTTTTAAATTCAATCATCAGTTAATTGACATATGAGTTATTTCCAGTTTTAAAATTATGAAGAAGAATGCTGTAAAATTCTGTGCACATGTCTTTGTATGGGTATATGATTATGCTTTCTTGGATTTCTAGGAGAGGAAATTGCTGGGTCATATAGAAAGTTTTTATTTACCAACTTAAGAAACCACCAAACTGTTTTCCGAGGTCAGATTAATATATTACATTTTTACCAGCAATGAATAATTGGTTCAGTTTCTCTATATCTTTTCCAATATTTTGTAGTGTCTGTCCTTTTTAATAACCAGTGAAGTGGTGTACAGTGATATCTCATTGAGGTCTGAAACCCCTTTTCTGCAGTGACACCTCATTTCATGTTCGTATTTCCTGTTCATATATGACCTTTATGATTCGCATAGAATATCTATGCAACTATTTTGCCCATTTTAAAATTGAACTTTTTAAAATTTTATTCTAAGTATTCTATTGTTTTGTTGATACTGAGAATGTTGTGGTTTTATTAATTTTATTTGTGATACTAACTAATTTGGGGGCTAATTTTGAAAAGACCAATAAGGAGAAAAGCTGGTAGGGAAAGGCATTTACTGCACTATTTCAGATAACGTGGGTTTTTTGGAAGATGCTGATAGATCTCACCTTACCGTTAGAAGCAATACAATCATGACAAACATTCCCTGCCAGTGTTTTCTTGGCAGATAATATTAATGAAGGAATTATAGATTAAAAAGATATAAGACGATGTACGAGTTTTATCCCCTTGGGTGCCTGAAAGAAGATATTTGAGCCAGGGAGGCTGAGCTCCTAACTTATACAAAGGGAGAAAGGTGCTAGAATACATGTTTTCTACCTTTAGTGTTATTCTTTTTGTTTCCAGGACTTGAAAGCTAATAGAAATAATTAAAATTCATATAACAATAAATGTTTTAAATTATTTATAAGCAATAAATCATAAAAATTCTTTAAAGACCAGAGTTAAAAAAATCACATGTAAATTATTTTTATATTAACAGGCAAAATATTTTGGATCAGATCAATAAAGCATACTGAAATTAGCTATTTGAATAAATTTACAGAGAAACAGTAGAATGTCTGATTAATATAACATTGAGAATAGTTGCTTTGCTAGTGTACATCAGGTTATAAACACAGGTCCCATCTCTCATGAGACCATTTAGTTGGCTCAGGAAGAGACCTTTGATCTTTTCTTAAGAGTTACATGATCAATAAAATCTATAGAGTTAAAGCACATAAAAAGAAAAATATGTTAGCAAAAAATATAGAGTTGGATTCACACATTATTAATCAACTGAAGTTTGTTGAATGATCAATGACCATGATGAAGGATGTTATGGAGGGAAAAAAACTGTTGATAACCAATTATATACTGGGCAGAGTATCTTCCCAAGAAAAACATATGAGAGGCAATTATCTTCATTTTCTAAGTAAGAAAACAGGTTTTAAAAATGAGATAAATAAATTTCTGAATATCAGTCATTTATTTAGAGGCAGAGTTTAAATTCAAGCCTATAACTGAATTCAGCTCCTATATTCTTTCCAAAAAACAATAATTTCACTAAATTGGATCTCAATAAATATGAAGTTATAGAATCATTAACCTGGCAGACCATTCAGCACATAATGAATTCCTTAAATAAGTAAATAGTTAACTAAACAGATGACAGTCAATGGGTATACTATGATAAAAAAAAAAAAGGGGGGGGGGACATTACTTAGTATACTTCACTGGAAGACACACTTTAAAGAAATAAGTATAATACATATCAAATTTAATAATTGTTCCAAAGGAAAATAAGACTTGAAGGAGATTTGGTGAATATGAAGGTTAGTAGAAAACCTAATTTAGGAACTAAAGGATTTAACCTGATTTAAGGAATTTAAGAACTAAAGATACCAGTCAGGATTAAAAGTTTCAAGCAACAGAAGCTGACTCTGGATGATTAGAACAGAAGTGAACATTATGGAAAGGAAATCCTAGTGCTTATAGAATCCTTTTGCAAGACTAGAAAGCTAGCCTTAAAGATCCCAGTCAGGTCAAGGCCCAAATGAGATTGTGCAAGTGTTTCAGAGACGATGACTTTTTGATGGCCTGAGTACCAGCTGCTGTAGACTCAGCAGTGATATTGGAGCCGACATGGACACAGCACCAACTCACATGACATGCTTGGGAATTGGCTATCATGCTGCAGATGTTGTCACCAATATTTGGAATGATTCTACATGTTTTCTCACTTTTTCTTTTGATATTCTCTATATCCAGTTGGCAGAGAAAATAGTTCACTTGACTTTTACTTTTTGATTTCAAGGAATCTGGGAACTTGGATGCCTGGTATTTTCTCTCTAAAGTACTGCTTTAACAGTGTTATGCATAATTTGATATGTACTGTTTTAATTATTATTCAATTCTAAGCATATCCTAATTTTAATTATCATTTCATCTTTGACCCATACATTCTTTAGGATAACACATGCTAGCTTTCAAATAGATGGAATTTCTCTTTGTTGTTATTGATTTGTTTCTGCTTTCTAAGATGACTTTCTTTTGTTGAATAAAGTCTGTGCCCTCCAATATTTTAAATTTTGTAACTTGTGGTATTAGCTTGTATGTGGTCAATTGTTTGGTACCTGTACGACTTGTGAAGAATAAAAATGTATTCTACAAGCATGGAATGTAATTTTCTCTGTATGTCTGTTAGTATTCCTTAATGTCATTTTTCAAACCCTTTACAGTCAAACTACTATTATATCTCTTTACTTTTTACTAAAAAGAGAAATATGTTAAAATACTCCACAACAACAATGGAGCTATTCCACAGTTATGGAGCTATTCAATTCTCTTTGGAGTTATATTAATTTTTTCTTCAAATATTTTCAAGGTACATTATTTTGTATATTGAAAATTAATTTACTTGGAATTCAAGTGAATTGAAATTTCTATTGCTATGCATTATTGTTTACCTCTGCTAAAATTTTAGTTTTTAAGATTTCATATATCAATATAGCTATTATACCAGGAATTTGAGTCATGGATACATTGCCTCTGCTTCAAATGTAGCTGTATTATCTGCTTTGTGAAAATAAATATATGGCCCTTAAATACTTTTTTCTTTTCCTGTGGGCACTATGTTAAGCTTGGTGGGTGGAGTATCCTAAGGAGACATTGTTGGAATAAAGGGTTTACTCACTTAACAGGCTTCTACAGAATGTGTTGATTTCTTCCCTTCCCTGGCTCATGTAGTGCACACGGCCTCTCTAGTCCCCTCATCCTTGACAGTGGTCAGCAGTACTAAGTAGCCCATGTCCTCCTCCAGCATCTATCTTATTATCTTATGTAGCAGAGTACCTCTAGTCCTTCCCTGATTACCTGGAGAGTGGATTTTCAGCACATTTCATAGTATAACACCACAGTGATTTACTTCTCTGCCATCCAGTAAGCTTTGGCTATGCCTTCTTCAGCAGGGTCTGGACATGAGCCCTGGGTTACAGAAATTCTTCCATGCATGTTTCATCTCAATCCCACTGGAAGTGGCTGTTCCTTTTATCTTTGATTCTGTATTCTTTAGCATTCTCCTTATTTTCTAATTGCTAATCACTGATTAACACAATATTCTGTTATACTTAATAATTTTGATACACGCACCTCTTTTTCAAATTACTGTGTAATTTTTTTTTCCTGATTGGACCTAAACTGATATACCATCTGTATTAGTCTGCTTTTAATGCCATAACGAAACAACCATAGACTGGGTAGCTTAAACAAGAGAGAGAAATTTTCCTACAGTTCTAGATACTGGAAGATCAGTTTTTGGATCTAAGTCTAGATGTGAAATCTGAGATTAATTTGCTAGCATGGCTAGGTTTTAGTCAGGGATGAATTGCTGGCTTGTAGATGGCTGCCTTCTCTCTCCGTCCTCACATGGTAGATAGATAGCCTTAGTGAATTTTCCTTTTCTTAAAAGGGCACCAATTCTATCAGCTCAGGGATCCAGCCTTGTGACCTCATTTAACCTTTATCACCTTCTTAAAAGCCATAGCTCTAATATAGTCATAAGGAGGCTTAGGGCTTCAACCTACAAATTTGCAGGTGGAGGCTGGGAAAAATATTTGACCTATTACACCACTTTAGATTTAGATTTGCTTAGTATAACATTTAAAATAATTTTATTTTAGAATTTTCTATATCCATATATTTTAAGAGCTATCAGTCTGCAATCACTTTTTTTCTTGTGTTTTAATATTCTGGAAAAATGTATCTCTGAAATATTTTCTATGGGGATTCTTTTCAACCTAAGTTCAAGATGTATTATTCCAAAATCTTTTTATTTGCTTTTGCCTGATACTTAGGTTTACTCCAACCTGGGTCCTCTTTTAACTAAATTGTAGATTTGGTGTTTGGGACTATATTTATAGATTCAGTTCACCTACATAAGTGTGTGGTTTTATTTAGGACCAGAAGAGGATTAACAAGAGCTAACACATGAGTCCCTCTATGGAACAAGATTAATTTTGTTTCAAGCAATTACAGTGCCCTTTTCATATCCCCTTCATGGATCTGAACTTAAATCTGGAGACACTGATTTTAACAAAACCCATCTGTTGTCTCCTCTGCTTTGTACATTAAAGTTCAGATGCTAGGCCACCAGGGAATGGCAAGTATTCTTAAAATGTAGTTAAGTTTTACTGTACTCAAATTCTTTTAGATTTGCATCTTTCTTTAAAAAGTTTCAGGCTTTGGGACGTCCCTTTAATTTCTTATCCCATCATCCATGCATTTAAAATGTCTTTGTTATTTTATATTGCATTTTAAAAGTGTTCCTTCAAAATAAATTTCTCTTAGTGCCTTGTCCAAATGTTATTATATTCTGCAGTTAATTTGTATTTTACTATTTACTCTACATCTCTGTACTTTTCATTTTAACCCATTTCATCTTGAATTTTCTTGATGTCATACAAATGTTTAAAAGTATAAACAGATTTTATATAAACCTAGTTTAATTTAGACCTAATATACTGTAGATTTTTAAACCAATACAAATTTATTTTCAGTGCTGGAAGATTATAAATCAGTTTAGGTACTATATTATATAATTTTAGTATCTAGTGTTAAGGAGTACTACAATGTCTTAAGTGTTTATTGAACTAGATTAAATTTATGACAATATTCATTTGTTTCCCCCCAAGGATCTATTCTTTTCAACTAAACAAAGCTATGAATGTCTCATGATTCCCCTCTGGACAATAACTTTTTTTGGTAGGAGACTAGCTCTCATTATGTTGCTGAGGCTAGGCTCAAGTGATCCTCCTTCCTCAACCTCCCAAAGTGCTGGGATTACAGGTGTGAGCCATCATGTTTGATATTTTAAAAATAAAATTAAGAGATATATTTAAGCAAGTAGACTGAAGGAAAGATTCTCTATATTCTTATAAAGTCACTTTTCTTATGGTATTTTATGATATCTGCCTTTGAATATGAAATCCTATGAAGCAAATTACTATTTTTTGAGATAGAATCAAAGAACATTAAAGCTGGAGTGTTTGTGAGATATCTGTCTCATCCCAGTCATTTTCCGGCTAAGCAAGTAGACACAAAGTAGTTTGAACGCTTTCAGCTATATTATGCTAATATCCTGAAAATTCCTCAAACAGGTATTGTTTTCTTTTGTGTTTCAGCCTCAATCATTATGTTCTGCTAATTCTATTGCATTCTATCTGTTATTTTATGCCTCAACAATCTAGTTACTATATACTATCTAGCACTACCAATATTGATTGTGATTTTCATCCTGGGAATATAATGGTGCTATGAAAAATTGAAACAACTTCATTTTACAGTGTTGGGTACTTAATACTTATTCTTAGCTGGGAAGAGGCTGCTATCATATTTTCTTCTACTAAACTGGGTTTTATCTTTCTAGCTTAGTTCTTTTATTTATTTTTGATTTCCCCACTTCTCAATTGCAATCCCTGACCTGGACTGTATTATATTCTTGGACTCTGCTGTATATTAAGCAGGTTATTCTAGCAATGGAATATGCCTTGGATTTTATGGGCAAGGGATATCTTTATTCACTACAAACTCTTAATAGACTACAGGAGACTATTACTATGTGAATAAAGTTCAATAAATCCAAAAATGAACTCATCTTTCACTTCAACGCTTCCCGTTCCCAACTTT
The DNA here is from genome assembly GCF_001604975.1 of Cebus imitator. NCBI lineage: Eukaryota > Metazoa > Chordata > Mammalia > Primates > Cebidae > Cebus > Cebus imitator. The sequence goes on from NW_016107429.1 coordinate 1,591,642, forward strand.
TGAATGTCTTCCTCTGACGAGGGTATAAATTGGCAATTTTTCATCAATGATCTAATTCCCTTGATAGTCTCCATGTTTTCCTTCATGATTCATTTTTCTATAATTATTAGTTATCTATTATTAAAACCAGAACCTTGGTCCATTCCATAGTCATAATTTGTCATAGTTACAGAGTAATTTTCTGGATATGCTAAAATCTGCCACTATGACTATAATATTTTCTATCATTCATATTTCCAATTTATAAAATGTTCATTGCTATGTGACAAAGCATAGTTACATATCCTTCATGGAACTTAAACTCTGCAGAGCTAAATATTATCTCACATCACTATCTATATATTTTATACATGCATAGAGGGCCAAAAAGAATTAAAGAGAAATTTTAGACACATAACATCTACTCTAAGAAAAAAAGTTACGTATAATTAAGACATGTATTGGAAAGAGTGTAAGATTCTTTTTCCAGAGGATCAGAAAACTAAATTTAAAGTCATATTCTTTATAATTAAATATAAGGTTTGGGCCAGTTGCAAAAAAAAAAAAAAAGTAATAAATCTATGTAGTAGTAGTTAATGTAAACCTAAATGCTCTATACCAATTTATGTGTTTTGTTTCCTTTATTGAAAGCTAGTTTGTCATAGAAAACTAGCCATTTTAAATACGTTTATAAAGAATGAAAAAAAATTGCTCTTCATTAGGAGTTTTTTAGTATGCACACTTCCTAAATAAGTGCTTTTATTCCTATTAAAATATTCATGAATTACTTTCACCTTCTACACTTTAGGTTTCCAGAGAACTCATCCCCATATGGATACCAACGACTGCCATCATTCCCTGGCTGAGCTTCAAGGCTTTGCCCTAACATAAGCTCTTCAGGAATGACAGCTTGAATTTTATATTTGACTAAATGGTCCTTATTTTGGAATCAAACTGTTCATATCCAATTTGTATAATGATATAGCCATTTTTACTCTGTTACTGTTGTTATTAGCATTTCAGAAAAAATCTAACAACAAACCTTAATTTCTCACTTTCTCCCTGGACACTCTTGACCAACTAGTTGAATTTTAGAAATAGTAATATATAAAATAGGTCTCCAATAAAATAAAGAACTTTACTAGGCAGCATCTATCTTCCTCTAGATCATACAGAGCAACAATGAGAATAAAAGAAAACAACTACATAAACAAATTTGAAACAAAATTAGGAGACAGTCCAAATTTGAAAACACCATATTTCTTTAAATGCTGCTATACACTTCTGAATTTTTTCTAGAAAAAGATGAAGCTGGTTAAAGTGGGAAGACAATAAATATGCTGTAGCTAGAGGTAGTCAAAAATTTGAATCAAGCACTTCTCCCTAGAATGAGAGGAAGGACATTCAGTATAAGGTTTACCTAAGGATGTCTAAGAGAAAACAATATCTGATACATCCATATCAATCAATATTCATTCAGGAGACACTGTAATTTGAACAAAGAATGTGTCATATAAACATTTATTAGCTGTATCAGAAGGGTAATTTTAAAGGTAAAAGTAGAACTAAAAAATATCTCAGAGCTGAGGAAGACTTCCCAAGGAGTGAGGTCCCCTCCCCAAGCTACTATTCAATCTTTTTGGAGAAAGTGGTTATAGCCCACTAAATGCTGAAGAAGTTCTCTGAATTGCTTAGGCCAGAGCTGGTTAATTGTTACTGGATACCATAATGCACTTAATATATATGAAGAGTGATAAGAAGAAAAGGTGAAAAAGAATAAGCTTGCTGTAACTTCAGGTTAAATAATTACTATGTCAAAGTATTATTCCTTAAAAATCTCTATGAACGTAATTTAGTGATTACAGTTAAATATTAATGTAAATATTTATATTAGGTAAAAATAGAAGTTAGAGAAGGAGAAGAAGCATGGAGAAGAGAATACAATATCCTAGGAAATCTATAAATATTATCTATTGGAATTGTTGACCATGCAAAAAATCTAAACTGTCTTAAATAATGCAAGACAACATAATACAAGAAAAACAATCCACATGGAGATATATATATATACACAATCCACATGGAGATATATATATATATATATATACACATATATATGTACATATATGTGTATGTGTGTGTGTTTGTAATGTATGTGAAAATATTTTATAATATAATTAAACAAAGACAAAATAAATTTCTTTACTACTAGATTTAAATGGATGCAGAGTATAATTATTAAAAACGTGGCAGAGCTGCATGTTCAAAAGATGGTTCCATCTCTCTATCTGACCATCAGCTTCTCAGTAATAAATTAGATGATGAGATCCATGGATTCAATTATTTATACCCATGATCATACTTCCTTTGCTGTAAAGTGAACCCCTTGTTAAAATGTGAGTTTATAGGAGACCCATGTTAGTAGATCTCTTACTATTTTTCTTCTTTTCTCTATCATTTTTGATACAAGAGAAAGCATTTCTAACTCGTTGAAAATGCCAATCACATTTGCCAGTAGTCAACCTAGTAATATGTCAGGGTTTCCTCACAGAAAGTTAAGTTCTTAAACTCAGCAACATGTTTTCTAATCAACAACTTTATATTCCATTTCACTTGAATTGGCTACCTCTGTGTCAAAGCTCCTGCTACTACATGTTTCTCATGACTACATGTCTTTGAGTGTATAGCTCTTTTCTTTCTTTACAAAGACTATCACTTCCCAGCTGTATTATTTTGTGACTTTACCAGGTTATTGATCTGGTGGCCAGAAGGGGAGGTGGGAAAAGATCTTGAGAAGGTCACAGACTTTTCCTGCAGTACGGATGTTTTGAACTATTATTGAGCAAAGAAGAAGTACTATCTTATACTATTCTGTTTTGAGGTACTTCTCTCAGCCCAGAGGCTCCAGAAAAACCGAAAAATTCAGTTTTCAAGAACCTCTACCCAGATTTTCTCACGTTAAGTTTTATGGCCCTGCACATTTTCAATTAAGGCTTAGTTTTGCTATAGAAAACCTGTCAAGGTTGAGAATTCAACCTGTTGTGAAGATTTATTGCTCTTATAATTAAGTCCTGGGCCTCATCCTCTGGCTGTAGGAAATTTCTGTTACTTATATATTGCCAAGGAGGAAATGGCTATCACACTTCACCTTACATTTGTAAGAAATAATGCTTGGCCTCTCATTGTCTGTTACCTGTGCATTGAGAATCCAGAAACAGATATCTGATAGCATGATCTTTATAATTACCATAGTTACTCAAAGGCCAAATATCTTTCAATAGCCAGCACATTCCTCTTTACCATGATCCCCTTCTCACTTTACCACTCATGAAATATGTATACATTGCTTTGCAATCTTATGCCAAGAGCTATCAATGTTGTATTTGCATCCATGGTGAGGGTTTCCCTGGCATCTGGCTGGTGAATGATCCAACTCAAAATCCCACTACAGAGTCGGCTTCCTACAGCAACCTTTACTATGAATCATTATAGTTTGGTTTGACTAGGAAATAGCCTATTATATTTTAGATTTCAGCACAGGTTATATTATCTGTGACTAATTTTAAGAAGAATTACTGAGAGAAATATAGGAAGCAGGATTAAACATAGAACTTGAACTGCAGTGATACTGCAGTAGTGGCCTAGGCCAATTCATTTGTAAGCACTGAGGCTTGGTGGCCTTTCAGTTTTTCTACTTGGATAAAAAGGGCAAGATTTTTGTACACCGCCGTGAACTAATTATTCATATACAGGCTGCTGCCAAGGAGGGGTGAACTTGGATTCGAATCTTTCTTCTATGGAGAGAAAATACTGGAGAGGGATTCAGTTGTGTCCCGTTCAACCAATATTCCTGACAGCTGATAAAATGAGTGCGTCACTCCTGAAGAAGTTTCTGGATGGCACATCACATCATTACTACGATTCTGAAAATATTTTCTACCACTCTGTAAAAATGCATTTTAAAATTAGGAGGACTGGACAATTTCCTAAGAAGATATACTTTCCTAAGATCGACCCCAAGAGATATTATCAGTTTAAGCACAATGATTTTTTTTAATTATAGAAAATTATCTTATCAGGCCCAACTGTTTTCAAAGCAAACACTCTTTAAAGAACTGATAATTCCAATGTGATTTAGGGTAGTACAACATTACATTCAGTCATTCAACTAAAAATGAATTTTTAATAAGAAATGAGCCCAATATATATAAAAAATAAGATAAACAAAATTCTCTGCCAATATGAAATTTCTATTTTAGTAGGTGAAATAAGTAATACACATCACATACTACTATACTTGTAGGTAGTGATAGGTATGATGAAGAAATTTTTGGTGCTTGTCAGCACTCCAAAGATTTGGGCTCCTCTTACACATTTGAGAGTCATTAAAAAACACCCAGACACCCAGAGCACTTGCAAAGCCGCTCTTCATGACTCATAATCTCTCATTCTCTTACATGTAGATGGGAACAGATAATTGAGCTATATATATAGACACTGGAATGAGCATCCAAGTGTGCTATGCCTACCACCTCTAGGTCAGAGCCAAATGACTTCTACAAAGTCCTCCCTGCTTTCCCTTCCACAATGATGACTCAATGTCTGTGCCTAAGGGATCTTAGTAGCTATGTGTTACAGAAAGGTAAAGCTCCATCAGCTGAACCCAAGAAATACATTCCAAGCAAAGATCATCCTGCCTCTTTGCCTTGGTGCTTACTGGATTTTATATGAATGAGAAAAACCCTCCTATTGTATTAAGATTCTGACACTGGTAGGAAGGTTGTGTGTCAAAGCAGCTAGCATTACATTCATAATACAAAAGATAAGGAGATACAGAATGAAAGAAAGAAAGTGTTAGGTAGGGTATATTTGCTTTAGTTAAGGTATACAACAATGATTTCTCCAAAAAGAGCATACTTGAGCAAGACATGAGTGAGGCAAGAACATGTCAATATCTACTTTAAGAATAATCTGAGCAGATGATCAGCTCCTGTTATGGACTGAATTTTTTTGCCCTCTCCCAAATTAGTGGTTGATCACATTTGAATCTCTAATGTGATAGTACATGGAGGTAATTCCTTTGGAAATTACTCATGTTTAGACGAAGTCACAAGGGTGGGGTCCTCATCATCAGATTAATATTCTTATTAGAAAAAAAAAAAACAGATAGAACTTGCTTTCTCCTTCTCTCTACCATGGGAGGACACAGAAGACCGTAGCCATTTGCAAACCAGGAAGAGATGACACACCAAAGCCTGCTGACAATTTGATCTCAACTATCCCAGCCTCCAGAATTGTGAGAAATATATGTCTGTAATTTAAGTCACTCAGCCTATGGTATTTTGTTATGGAAGCCTAAGATGAAAAGACAGACTCTCATTGGAGTATTGGATATATTTTAACAACTTAATGGGGAAAAACCTCAGGAAAACAAATTTGCTAATGTAGGGAGTTAGAAGCGTAAATATAAATTTGAAAGGTGAGCAGGACAAGACCAGGTATGTCTTTAGTGGTCTAGGTAAGAACTTGACATTTTATTTTAACAAGGTAAGTCTGATTACATTTGAACATGAGTATGCCTTATTTTATTTTAAATATCAATATATGGAGAATAATCTCCAGGGATGAAGGAGTGAATTAATTAAACCAAGTTAGACAGCAATTAGAGTTACCCAAGTGAGAATATTGTTGTTTTCCCAGAATACTAGTTGGAAATAGTAAGTAAGTGTTAAATACAGGATATATTTTGAATTTCTTATTGATCCATTAATTTGTTGACCCTTAGACTATCAATCCATTGATATTGCTTTATCAGTTGTACAATACAAATGAAAAACAAAAACAAAACCCTAGATCTGGCTGGGCTCAGTGGCTCACACCTGTAATCCAGCACTTTGGGAAGTGGGGGCCAGAGGATTGAATGAGCTCAGGAGTCTGAGACCAGCCTGAGCAACATGGTAAAATCCTGTCTCTACAAAAAATACAAAAATTAGCTGGGTGTGGTAGTACATCCCTGCAGTTCCAGCTCCTTGAGAGGCTGAGGTGGGAGGATTGCTTGATTCTGGGAGACAAAGGTTGCACTGAGCTGTGATTATACCACTGCACCCCAGCCCGGGATACAAGAAAAGAAAAAGCAAAAAACAAGGTTGTCACCACCAAAAATTTTATTTGAGCTATGAGTATATGGAGATATCCTGTATCAAGACCGTGGAAAACTCATAGAACACTTGGGATAAAGATAAGGGAAGATTCTGTTTTCAATGCAGAATTTATTTTACTCTTGTCAATGTGTAGGTCAGGTATGCAGTAAATGATACAAATCTAGCATAAGTGTAAAAGAGAAATAAAATCTAGAGGTATAAAGACAAAATTGGTGCATAAATATGTATAAATCAACAAAAGAAAATGGATGCTGTTATTATAAAAGGAAGTCAGGAGGAAAGTTTATTTAAGAAAGAGGGCAATGCACCAGGAAAGGAAACTAAAACAGAGCTGACTGTGAGGTAGAAGGGAAGCCAGCTATGTATATCTGCAGTCAGAGCAAGACAATTTTTCAAAAATAAGAAAAACTGAGTAAAACCATTAATACTGAGAAGCCAGTTAAGGTGACGAATAAGATTTTGCCATTTAATTTAGCAAATTTAAAATGTATTGGCTGCCTTCAGTGGCTCACACCTGTTATCCCAGCACTTTGAGAGACTGAAGCAGCAGGACCACTTGAGGCCAGGAGTTTGAATCCAGTCTTGGAAACAGAGTAAAACCTTGTCTTTAGAAAACTTTAAAAATTAGATAGGTGTGGTGGTGCATGCCTATAGTCCTACCTACTCAGGACGCTGAGGTGGGAGGATCGCTTTAGCCCATGAATTCAAGGTTACAGTGAGATCTGATCATGCCAATGCACTGCAACCTCAATGACAGAATGAGACCATATTTCTACAAAATAAATAAAAATTAAATTTACTTTTTAAACTGTAATAGCTTTTCAAAAAACCAATTTTGAAAGACCTAGTACCTTTAATTGGTACAATTTTATGTTGTACCTTCGATGATGGGACAGGTTACTTCGATCACTGCAGCGGAAGGAAAGTAGTTCACATTTGTATGGTTTCTTTTTCCAGTATGAGAATGCATATGGACTTCCAGATGACTCTCATAAGCAGATGCAAATGGACAAAGGTGACATCGGTGAGGTTTTTCCCCTGTGTGGATTCTGTTGTGTTCAATAATCTGGGCTGTTCCTTTGCTGGCATAGTTGCAGTATCAACATTTGAGCTTCTGATCAAAGGTCCTTTCAAACCCTTCTACTAACATTCCTGAGTTTTCATCCAGGGAAACTTCAAGAGATGGGTGATCAAATGCATTTTGATCACCATCTGCTCCAGCTTTTGACAACCGCACGGAGTAAACTCCACTGCCTTGTTCAATGCTGCCGTCGCTGCAGGCGAGGCCGCCGCTCCAGACGCTGCCGACGCTGCCGTCGCTGCCGGCGCTGCCGACGCTGCCGACGCTGCCGACGCTGCCGTTACGGACGCTAGCGCTGGCGCTGCCGCTATCAACCGCCGCCGCTGCCGCGTACGTCGCGTCTCAGTTGCCGCCGCCGCCATGTTTGTTGTAAGATGAAGATTTGATGCAGATACGTTCCCGGAGTGAGAGGAGAGGTGGGTTTAACGAAGATTGAAGAATGTACAGGTGAGTTCACGGTGGAAGGAGAGTCTAGTGCTTTAGGGCTTATGAAAATTAGAAATTAGTAAAATAGATTACGAAGTTTAATTCATAAACAAGTAAATTAGAAGGGACAATTGACAGAATGGTGAAAGGTCCAAAATTTGGAGGAACAGATATGGTTTAAAATACTTGAACTTTGAGTTTCATTGGGTATGATTTGGTACACTGTGAGGTGGCAAAGAGAGAGTAATGTTTCAAATTAAGTTATTTTACAGGTAGTACAACTATTTGTTGAATATTTAAAAACTGGAGTCTATTAAGGAATAGGCACAGACGAGGTTTTCTTTTTTTTTCTTTTTGAGATGGAGTCTTGCTTTGTCGCCCAGGCTGGAGTGCAATGGCCCATTCTCGGCTCACTGCAACCTCCGTCTCTCAGGTTCAAGAGATTTCCCAGCCTCAGCCTCCCTAGTAGCTGGGATTACAGGTGCGCACCACCACGTCCGGCTAGTTTTTTTTGTATTTTTAGTGGAGACTGAATTTCACCATGTTGGCCAGGTTGGTCTCAAACTCCTGACCTCAGGTGATCTGCCGCCTCAGCCTCCCAAGTGCTGGGATTACAGACGTGAGCCACTGCGCCCAGCCAGGATATTTGTAAGAAGGCAAGTTGGTAACAGAGAAATGAACTAGACTCTGTTTAGCTAGGCCCTGGCGCCAACCAAATTGTGGGTTCATATTACTAATAGGAAGATACACAGGAATGAGTATGTCTTCTGATTTTATCAATGATATTTCTCTTAAAAACAAACAAAACACAAATGAAAAAAACCCCACACTAGTGAGATTTTGAGATTTTAAAACGAAAAAACACAGAAGACACATACAAAGTATCTTAAGCCTTATATACCAGGAAAAAAATAGCTTAGAATAGCACTCATAATATTGGTTATAGAGTAAATCCCATTCTGCTGTTGGAATATAAGGCACATCAGGTCACGTGACCATGTCCTATAGTCTTTTAGAGAGGCCTCAATGGCAAACATCATTTTCTTTTTAGGGTAGTTCAAATACCACAATCATTAACTTTGTTCGTGCAACCAGCACATCTTATTAACGTGACAGGATTAATGTGTGATGCTGGGATTTACAATGCACTCACTGGAGACAGAGGGCTCAAATACAGTGATTGCTTATCTTAGTCTTTGGCAAAGTTACAACAGGGGTGTTTAATTAAAGAAGTTTAGAAATCAAATGATCTATCTCCCATATTTTTGTTTTGTTGGTATTTGAGAAAAAAGGAGACCTATTCTGGATGCAAATACTCAGTTAAATTTTATAAAAGACTTGGAATCATTTTTTTAATGTTACAAAGAAAATCAAGGATATTGTTGGTATTAATTTATATTTGCTAATGTGAAATGAATCAATTAATTTTATTTCTAAAATCATTTCGGTAGTAGCTGTGAGAGTCTCTGTAAGAGACACAACTTTCTTCCAAAGCTTATAAACTAGTATGAGGGAGAAAACAGAATATAAAATAATTAAACAGCAGGTAAATACCACTGGAAAAAGACTATGTGCAATTTGAGTGCAGAAACATGAAAATAAATATAGGCAGTAGAATAAAGTAAGTTTTCATGGAATACAGAGTCTTCATGGAGGATGAAGAATTTGAACAAAATCTGGAGAAAAGCTTATAAAATTTTAAAGACAAAAGCACAAATAACCTCATCATTAAATTGTAGCATCAAAAGAAAGTAATGGAAAATAGGAGAAAAACAGGTCAGTGCAGAAACTGAGTTTTGTGGGTGAAAAATATCTAAAATCAAAAATTACTCTATGGTTTTACTTTTATTTTTCCTTCTGGTTAACTTTTAGCTTTGAAATTCATTTTTATATTAGAAAATTGTAAAAAAAATTATTCTATTATCTCAGGTAATATGAAATAATATTTGCAAATCATGTTAAACATTTAAGCCCTCAATGATGTTAGTTCATTGACATAAAAGCCATATTTATGTATCTTATATTTGTACTCATGGCTCTTATTACCCTATACTATCAGAGTCACATTAGAAACTAAAATATACTTCAAAATAAGGATTCACTGCTTTGATGAAATGAAATTAGTAATAAAATGATAGAAACAACAGTAATTCACATAAGTGATAAATTTGTTAAACTACAGTCGTTTTGTTCCTTTCATTTTTATCTCATAGGACAAAAGGATGGTAATCAAATCCATGCCAACAAAAACATTTAATTTCAGCAAGTAATTAAAAAAATTCCCTAGTTAGTAAAAATGCTTCTTTGGGGAAGTGACTTTCCAAACTGCAGGAAGAAGTAGTACTGCAGAAAGGCCATAGAGATTTTGTTTCTAGTTGTAAAATAAACAGATCCTTACAGAACAGATATGTTTTTGCTCACTACTGTGCTTATAATGAGATTGAATTCAACTTCTTGTGTACTAATTGTATTAAACTATGTACATAAAAGTGATGGAATAGGAGTTATTTGGGGATTAGACAAAGCAATCAAAGGTTTGAGAGAATGATACAAAATTAATATGTGCTTTGTTTTATCTCCTATATGTACATTTTTCTACAGATGAGGAACTCTGAAGAAAATGAAGCAGCAAATGAAGTACCTTTTAAATGGAAGTGCAGATGAAGTCATCCTGGATTTATGGTAAGTTGCACTTATTTTGATTTTTGTGTGGTTTTATTTTGTTTTGATTTTTGTTTCCTGAATTTGTATTTAGTTGGGTCTTGGATTTCAATATCATGAAAGAAATGCTCAGATCAAAATATAAGCATAAGAATCTCATTCCATGAAATCTAGCACTCATAAAAAGTGACATCCAGTAATGAATTAATGGCATTAACATAAGCTAATAAACAAAATCATGTGAACAGTTTGCACTATTAGAAAATCCATTTTACAAATGGATTTCACGTGTCTTTTGTGTCCAACTACAATTGACTGGATAAAATCCTAGATTATATGAAAAGGTTGTGAGATTTGCTTTCACAGGAAATGAAAAACCCACTTTTTAAAGTCCTTTATGTTAAATTGAATATCTATGCTATGAAAAGGATTATGTCTTATTTTGTTTGTATTTCTAATAGCTGTTTATGTAATTATTGCTTAATAGCAGTTAGGAATACACAAGAAAAAATATAATGCTGAGATATCAAGATAATCACACTTGTCCTCTCAGGCTACCATTTTCCACAACAATTACTCATTTAGTTAAATGTATTAAATACAGGTAAATGAAACTTTCAATTACTCAAGTTCAACTATCAGAAATCTCTAGACTATTTTTAATAATATTTCAAGAAGCCGCAGAACATAAAATAAAATCACACAAGTGTATATAGATAACGTATTTATAGTTTTTAAAAATTTCCTACATTAAAGGAGTAAATATATAAGTTAAAAGAGATAATATTTTACAAAACTGCATACCATACATAATTGGAATGTTAAAAGTTTATTATTCTAGGGGGCGGGGCACAGTGACTCACACCTGCAATTCCAGCACTTTGAGAGGCCAAGGTGGTTGGATCACCTGAAATTAGGAGTTGGTGATCAGACTGGCCAATATCCCAATACCCCATCTCTACTAAAAATACAAAAATTAGCTGGATGTGGTGGCATGCGCCTGTAATCTCAGGTACTCAGGAGGCTGAGACAGGCGAATCATTTGAACCCAGGAGGCAGAGATGTAGTGAGCAAAGATCACACCACTGCACTCCAGCCTAGGCAACAGAGCAAGATTCTGCCTCAAAAAAAAAAAAAAAAAGAAAAAAGAAAAAAAATAAGTTTTTTATTCTGAAACAGTCTACTTTTTTGCATATAAAAATGTAAAATAATTTTATATTTACACATATTGTAGTTCTTTCTATGAGTCCTTTTAAATGGGAATGCCTAATGTATTTATTTCGCTATAGCCTTTTATATTCTAAGTGTATATCTTAATTTTTTATCTATCTGTGCAGTAGTCTTCATGTATGAACAAAAATGTGACTCAAAGAAAATTATCTTTCAGTGGTTTTATAAATACTTGATGCCTCCAATGCAAATATTAGAAGTTTCACATGAATTTTTGTAAGTGGTATTTTATTATTTGAACATTGGATATATTAAAATGTACCTGATTCACCTTTCTAATCATTACATCATCAGTAAAAATGGTGAAGGTTCATATAAAATATAAAGGAATTAGTTTGGCTTTCCATTTTAATTAGTCACACCTATCTTATTCAGTATTAGCTCTGTATTTAAATCTTGGTAACCTAGATTCAGAATTACTAAGATTAGGGCATAATTAGCTATTCAAATCAATTATGTCATTCAATTTTCTTAATTCTGTTTCTAAATATTATCACATAATTAATCCTAATATTATTCATTATAACTCATAATTAGCAGTCTAAAAAGTCTATAGATGGAAATAAAAATAGTTCTGAAAGATATTGCACCAGCATTTTTTGCTATCACATTTGCATTGATTGCCTACTCTTTCAATGAATAATAATGGAGAGGTAATGGAAGTAATCAACTTAAACTTTGTACATTAGACATTACCAGTTTCTAGAGTCTTTTCAGTTGTTTGAAAAACTGTCCTGTTTAGTATATGCATTTAATTAAGCATTATTTTAAAGAGCAATTCATGCCATTCAGATAACTCTTCTGTAAGCATAAAGGGTGATAGTATTCTTAAAGTATCTAAAAATGAGCATATATTTCAACAAAATACAAGCAATATAATCAAATTTAAGGTAAGGAAAGCATAAATAAATCATGGTATTAGTTTGATTTCATAAAATGCAAACCATTTATAATATTTATTACTTATTAAAACTTTGTTGAAGACTAAACTCGGGAATAAGTTTTTAATATTGCTAATGGGGAAAGGACAACCTCTTCCGTAAATGATGTTGGAACACCTGAATATCTATGTGCAAAAAAATGAAGTTAGACTCTGATCTCACACCAGATACAAAAATCAACTCAAATAGATTAAATATTTAAATATAAGAACCGAAACTGTGAAACTAGTAGTATAGAAGAACGTATAGGAGAATAGGTTCATACATTGACCTGGACAATGATTTTTTGGATATGAACTTAAAAGCACAGGGAACAGAAGCAAAAATAAACTGGGATTGCTGCAAAGAGACAAGCTTCTGCACAGCCAAAGAACCAACAGAGTGAAGAGATAATGTATGAATGGAAGATAATATTTGCAAATCATACATCTGATAAGAGGTTGGTATTCAAAATACAATCATGTGTCACTTAACAATGGGAGAACATTCTGATAAATCCATCATCAGACAGTTTTGTCATTGTGTAAACACTGTAGAGTGTACTTACACAAACATAGATGATGTAGGCTACTACACATCTACTCTGTATGGTATAGCCTATTGCTCCTATGCTACAAGTCGGTACAGTATGTTACTGTAGTGAATACTGTAGATAACTGTAACATGATGGTAAATATTTTTGTATTTAAATATATCTACACATAGAAAATGTACAGTAAAAATACAGTATTATAATTTTATGAGACCACTATATATATATAATATATATACATAGTATATATATTATATATATATACTATATATATAATATATAATATATGTATATATAATATATATTATATATATATGCAGTTTGTCATTGACCAAAATGTCATTATGCAGTACATAACTGTATGTAAGGAAATTATAAAACTCAAGAGCTAGAAAACAAATACCTAATTTTAAAAATAAGCAAAGGATTTGAATAGAAATTTCCCAAATGAAGATACCCAAATAGCAAACAGGTATATGAAAAAATGTTCAACATCACTAATTATCATAGAAATGCAAATTAAAATCCCTTTGAGAGATCACTTCACACCTGTTAGAATGGCTATTATTTAAAAGACAAAAGACAACAAGTGGCAATGAGGTCACAGAGAAAAAAAGCCTTGTACACTGTTGGTGGAAATGTAAATTAATACACCCAGTATGGAAAATGATACGGAGGTTCCTCAAGAACTTAAAAATAGAAGTGTCATATAACCCTGCAATCCAACGACAAATTTCATTATCCAAAGTAAATGAAATCTATATGTAGAAGAGATATCTGTACTCCTATGTTCCTCACAATATGAAATCAAGCTATGAAACAAGATATGAAATCAAGCTATCCATCAACAGATGAATAAAGAAAATGCAGTATATATAAACAGTAAGATACTATTCAGCCTTAAAAGAGATGAAAATCTTGTCACTGTGACAATGTGGATGAAACTATAGGTCGTTAAGTTCTATAAAATAGGCATAAAAAGACAAATACTGCGTAATCTCACTTATATGTGAAACCTCAAACATTTCTAACTTAGGGAAGTAGAGAGTAGAATGGTGGATACCAGGGTCTAGGGAAGGGAATACTGAAGGGATGTTGGTGAAAGGATATAAAATTTTAATTACATAGAAGAAATAAGTTCAAGAGATTTATTGTATAACATGGGACTATACATTATAGCAATGCATTATATTTTTGAAAGTTGCTAAAAGGGTAGATTTTAAGTGTTCTCATTACACAAATAAATGATATGTGTGAGATAATGCATATTTAAAGCTCAACTTAGTCATTCTACAATGTATTCATATTTCAAAACATGTTTTATAGAATAAGTACATACAATTTTGTTAACTAAAAACAGAATAAAAATGTTTTTTATATAGAAAAGATATTTTTAAAAACAAATTTAAATGAAATCTCACTTTAAATCTTTATTTCTGAATGCAAGTGGGCCTTTAGTTTCCCTTGCATTTGTATAGTCCGTTAACTTTGTATCTTGTCTATCTCTTTCCTTTTCTTTCATCAGATCAAAAAGTACACTTCTTTATTCTCCCTATTATTATTTTGAGCTTTCTACTGTTTCCTTAAGCAAAGTGGATCAGAAAACTCAAAGCTCCTGCCGACACATCTATCTGCGCAACCACATTTGGATGATGTACACTGACTTTCCACCTGATGCTATGGATGTACTCTATTCATAACTCCTTTCCTTGTGAACAAATTCCTCTCAGGGATATCATTTCATCACTTTGTAATTGAGTAGCCCTGCCTCCCAGTGCATTAAATTTTTTTTTTCCTTTCCTGCTTTCAACCTTCAAATATTACTTTGAAACAATTTGTTTCTCCCTTTCCCACCGGGCACTTCTGTTAAACAGTACTTCCTTATCTAATTGTGGGCTTACTTAGAAATTTCAAGGGCCAATATTGAAACAAATCAGGCAGAGAGACCCAGCCATGGAATCCTCCTGCTTAGAGGGAATAACAGGCCACCACTACCACTATGGCGATGAAGTCAGGGTGCTACAAACCAGACCTCCAGAACAGGCGATTACACAAGATAAACATGAAACAACACATGCAGACCCCCACCCTCCTGCACCACTCCCACATATTTTCCACACCTTTTTCTTCAAATGCAGCAATCCCCAGCCGTTTGGCACCGAGGAATGGTTTCATGGAAGACAATTTTTCCAGAGATGGGGGAGGGGGTAGCAGCAATGGTTTTGAATGAAATTGTTTCACCTCAGATCATCAGGCATTGGTTAGATTCTCATAAAGGGTGTACAGCGTGGATCCCTTGCATGCTCAGTTCACATTAGGCTTCATGCTCCTATGAGAATCTAATGCAGCCATTCATCCGACAGGAGGGGAGCTCAGGCAGTAATGCTCTGACACTGCTCATTTCCTGCTCCGTGGCCCAATTCCTACAGTTCACCAATCAGTATTGGTCCGTGGCCCAGGGGTTGGAGACTCCTGTTCTAAAGAAAGGAATGTGGTAGCTAAATCTGTTCTAAAGGAAGGAATGTGATGTCTAGATCCCTTCTAAACCCCTTCATTCACTCTGCAAATTTGGAAAGGTCTTTTGAAGTCATGAGCCTGGCCATTTCCCAGCTGCTAGCATTTGATTAATAAAACTACTTTCCTTTCACCACACTTCATTCCTTGTGCTTTCAGCTGCTGAGCTCAGAGAAGCTGAACTTGAAATAGTTACAATTTATCCTCTGTCTCCAGGCTCAACATTTTTTCCTTCCTACTATATCATTCTTATTGTACCCTCTCAAATTTTTCTCCTTTATTGCTTCAGTTTCTGTCTTGAACATTGTCCAGTCAATACTCGACTCTTTACCATTCTGCCTCTTGATTCTTATAACCAATGATCTCTACATATATGTCGAATTATCCTGTATCTTCATCTTACTTGATGAAGATGAATTGTTGTCAATTGACGTGATTAATCATTCCCTCACCTTTAAAATAATTGTATCAGTTGGCGTCCAGGACACCACACTCTCTTGAATTTTCATTTCCCTCACTAGATGCTACTTTTCAGTCACTTTTTCTAGTTCTTCATTTTTTTAAACTAAATTTTAGAGGGTTCCAAGATCATTTCTTTTTCTTTCCATTCTCATATCATATCAATTTCTATCATGTAATATTTTAAAGATGACCTATATTTGATATCTTTAACATTTATATGCTCTGCCTGTAATCTTTCCTTGAACATCAAACTATCGTTTTGACAGTGTAATTTGGAAGTTTAATAAATATATGAAGAAATTATCAGATTTACTGAGGTAAAAATTTCTTAAAAGGAATGCTCCTATTTCAAGCATACAATTTAATATTTTTCATATGTATAAATCCGTAAAACCACCTCCAAAATCAGGATATTTAATATCTATTACTCCCTTCCATCATACTTATTTGTAATATCTCATTTCCATTGTTTCCTTTTCTTATCACAACCCCACCCCTAGCCCTGTTCCCCAGTTCACAGCTAATATGCTTTCTATCACTATGGATAAGATTGTATTTTCTAGAATTTGAGCTAAATGTAATCATACAATACATATTCCATTTTGCCTATCTACTTTCACTCAGTGTAATTACTTTGAGATTCATTCATATTGTTGTACACATCAATAGTTTATTCACTTTTATCATTAAGTAGTATTCCATTGTATGGAAACATCGAAATATCTTTATTAAGCTCTTTATTTACTGTATTGATAATTTGTTTTTCATCCCCCCAGTTTTGGATTATTACAGATTATATTTTATAAATATATATTACATATACTCATGTACAATATAAATTATGTTTTATAATATAATTTTCATTAATATATAATTTATATTATATTAATATTTGTATAATATAGAATATAATTCATATCAATACAATTTATTATATCATATAATTTAGTGTATATAAAATTATATTCTATTAATATAAATCATGTAATGTAAAACATATTTTATAAACATAATTTCAGGTTATATTTTTATAAATATTCGTGTACAATTATGCAATTATTTTTATGGGCAGGGGCTTACATTTTTTTGGCAAATATCAAGGAGTAGGATGGCTGGATCATATAGCAGGTATATGCTTAACTTTATAAAAATTGACAGTCTTTTTTTCCAAAGTTGTAAAAATTTTTACACTTCCATTAGTGATTTATAAGAATTTCAGTTTGTATACACCCTCACCAATAACTGGAAAAATTTATCTTTTAAATTTATAGCTAGTCAAGCAGTATTGGTTATCTAGTGGATTTAATTTGCATTTGGGTGATGTGTAGACATTGTTGAGCATCTGTTCATGTACCTATTGGCTGTGCTACACCTTCTATGCTGAAATATGTTTTCAAATCTTTTGTCAATTTTTCCATTGGAATATTTGTTTTCTCATCATTGAGTTTTGAGAATAATTTTTTAATATTATGGATTAATGTTTTTCTATTATATAATTGGAAATATTTTATCCTAGTGTATGGTTTGTCTTTCTATTCTTTTAACATTATCTTTTAAAATGCAGACATTTCAAAAAGCAACTAATAATTTTTTATTAATGGATAGTGCTCTTGATGTTATTCTTTGGAAGTCAGTGCTCTTGATGTTATTCTTTGGAAGTCTTTACCCAACCCACAGTCATAAAGATTTCCTCCATGATTTCTTACATAAATTTTGAATCATTTTGTTTTTCATTTATCTCTCTGATCCTTTTGATTTTATTTTTATATAAATTGTAAGATATGGGCCAGTTGTTTTATTCATATATATATGCGATTGTTTTAGCACATTGTTGGAAAGAATATACTTTCTCTTAATATTGCCTTACTACTATTGTAAATTTAGTTGTGTATGAATGCCAGAATCTCCTTCTGTACACTCTAAACCACTTCATTAATTTACAAGTTTATCTTTATAAAATAGCATTGTCTTGATTGATATAGATTTTAAAGTCTTATACTTAAGTAATGTTAGTCTTTCATCTTTTTTCCAAGCTTGTTTTGGTTATGCAGAGTTTTTTGGATTACTATGTTAATTTTAGAATCAGCTTCACAATTTATGTGAGAAAAGCTTTGTAGGATTTTGATTAGAATTACATTGAACCTTCAAGTCAATTTAAAAGAAAGCTGACATCTTAATATTATTGAATATTATGACTAATAATCATGGCAGATTTCTACATTTACTTAAGTTTTCTTCAATTTCCATCAGCTCAGTTTTGAAAGTTTCAATGTAAAGATCTTGCACATCTTTTGTCAGGTTTATTCCAACAAATTTTATATTTGTATATTGGATTTATAGCATTATTTTACTTATTTGTTCATTGTTACTCAACAGGAAAATGATATTTGTAGATTGTTCTTTGGATTTTTTGCAATGTTAAATCTCATATATCTCATATTTTTTACTTTTCTTAAACTCACTTCTTGGAATATTTAGTTTGTTTTTGTTTTATTTATCAGATTTCATTAAATTTTCTAATGGATGATCATGACATCTAAAAATAAAAACAATTTAAATTTTCCTTTAGAATCTTTAAGCATTTCTTTCTTTTTCTTGCAATAGTACAATCACTAGAGCCTCCAGCACAATGTTGAATAAGATTGTGAGAGTAGATATTCTATCTTGCTTAGAACCTTTCTAAGATAGTATCCAGTCATTCACTCTTAAGTATAGTAATTGTAGAGTTTTTATAGTTCCCTTTTGTCAAGTTGAGAAATTTTCCTTTTATTGCTACATTGATGATGTTTTAATTAGAATCAGATATTAAATTTTGCAAAATGGGTTTTATTTTCCTGCTCTTTTGAACTCCTTGTATTTGTTTTTTATTATTCATGCCAGTTAAATGAATTTTAAGTACTAGGTATTTTTGTATTTTCTAGAGCTTTGTTCTAGAATGAACTCAAGTTACTTGGGAACACTTTGAACTCCCTAGGTGTTGCTTTTAAGACTTGTTGGGGAAATCTGAGCAATGTTTATTCTAAGCCTTAATTAATCCTACTACTGAAACAGGACCATTCTAAGCATTCTTAACAATGTACCATTGGGTGAGACAGTCGGGTTGGTGAAAAAAGGTATTCTATCAGGCCCTGAGCGAGCACTGTCAACAATTCTCTTTTATCTTATCTGATGATTCTCTTCCAGGCCTTAATTACTTTTCTCATATACAAGCATGGACTAGTACTGTGTTGAATATGAGGGAACACTTGGTAGATCTTTGGAGTGTTCTATCTGCAATTTTCTTTTCTTTGGTACTCTGTCTCATGCACTCCAGCCGTGTTGGCTTTCCTGGACTATCAGCTCCTTTTGCTCAAGCAGCCAACATGCCAGGCCTTGCCTGGATACCCTCTCTCTAGGCTATGGCCTGGGATCTTTCTTGAGGGATTATGCTAGGTCAAACACATATGAGTCACCTCACATAATTTCTTAATTCTCTGGGATCACTGTCGTTTGTTGCTTGATAGCCAGTGTTGTGAAAATCTTTGTTTTATATATTTCATCTGGAAATTTTTTTGGGGGGAAAGGAGTGGTGTAGATTATTTCACAGTGGAGGGTAAAACCTATTCTTCCTAAAAGTTCTGCTGTTACTGGGAGGGGTGCAGAGTATCTTGGGCTCCGGTGTAACATGAGAAAAAGAATTTGGCCAACAGACAATTAGTAATGTAAGCAAAATGTTTATTAAGAAGAAAAGAGTACACTTCAAGAGAGAAATGGGCTGACCTGGCTGGAAAAGGCTCCCAGGCTGATCTCACTTAAAAAAAAAAAAAAAAAAAAAAAGAAAAAAAAACAGTAGCAATGTTTATTAAAGAGACAGTACACTCTGAAAGATGAGTCAGAGGGGGCTGTTGTTAGAGAATGAGCCAGCAGCAGCTAGTGCTAGGAGACTCTTTATGAGAATATTACATAATTATTCATGAAGGGGTATCACTTGCAATCACCTTTTAAGCTGTCCCTTTGGGCACACATGCTCTGTAGTTGTATGTGCAGGTTGCATGTCTCATTAGCATTTAAAATCACCACCCAGAGGTGTGGTTTTTACTATTATAATGAGAAAAAGCCTACTCTAGAGTGTTACTGGAGTAGTGTGGAGGAGCGTGCATGCCCAGCAGTGAGTAAGTCCCTCCTGTAGTTGTCTCTGGCTAGAGCCTGATAAGCCTCTTTCAGGACCAGAGGAGCCCAACCATAAGGCCAGAAGTAGCCAGTGACACCATTTATTTTTTTTTCTGACTGTCAGTGGGCAGCATCTCCAGAACTACTTTTTGCAGGGGATCCCTTGCCTGCTAATTTCTGGCTCTCTGCCTACTCTAACATTGTTAGCAACTTTACTATGTCTAAAACCAAATCTTGATATTCCCCCCACCAAAACTTTCACTCTGGCATTCTTATCAATCTTGCCAAATGCAAATTCATTTTTCCATGGCCTGGAGCAATAATAGGGATATGTTTCTTAACTTCTTTCTTTCAATTCCTAAATCCGACTGAACTGTAAGTCCAGTTTGCTCCACCTTCAGTATAGCAATGAACTACCTTTCACACCCTCCCATTTATAACATGAGTCAAACCACTCTATGCTTTTGCCCGAATTATTCTTCCTATTATTACTCTTAACATTATTATTCTATCAGCCAGAATAATCCTATTGACATTATTAAATTATGATACTGTTTTGTCAATAACACCTAATGAATTTTTATTTTATTAAGAGTAAAACAACAATAATAAACAGGCTACAAGACTCTAAAAGATGTCCCTCAAGTCTGTAAAATGATTTTCTGCAACTCTCCCTTCTGTTTATGTAGTTCTAGACATATAAGTATCATTGTAAATCTTCAAAATCACCTCGTTTAGAAACATTCTGTTTACCATTTCTTCTAATTATACCCTATTTCCACAGATATGCAGATATCAACATTATTCCTTTATTTTATGCCTTTATTTAAATATTTCCTTCTCATAATGACGTTCTTATTTTTTAAACTTTTAAAATTTCTTTCTGCCTTCCCATTCCAACTCTAATTTCCTCATTATCCAACTGCCCAATAATTTTCCTTGCATTTTGTTTATTTCTTATTGTATTCTATTTTCCTACTTTATAACATAACCTTATAAGAACAGAGATTTTTATTTGTTTTTTGCTCACTGCTAGGTCTTTTAGCACTTAGAAGAATATATGGCATCTACTGAAAACACCGTAAAATATGTTGACTGAATTAAGTTTTCTTCCAATTGTAATGTTTTATAATAATTTCTACCAATTTAAAATGCTAATTTGACTTGTG
The DNA here is from genome assembly GCF_001604975.1 of Cebus imitator. NCBI lineage: Eukaryota > Metazoa > Chordata > Mammalia > Primates > Cebidae > Cebus > Cebus imitator. The sequence continues at coordinate 1,612,947 of NW_016107429.1, forward strand.
GCCTATATGATATTTTAGTTAATTATTTTTTAACTTTTTTAAAGTTACAACTAAGGGTATACCATATTTGTAAATTGGTTTTGTGTTTTTATATTATAACAATTTCAACAGATATAATTATATTAAAAATTAATATTTCACTTATCAATAGATCCACTATTAAGAATTAACTAATATGACCGAGTATTTGTATTATCAATTTATTATATTTTTAATTTAATTTGCCCATATCTCAGAGAAGAAGTAATTGGTTACCTTTCATCAGGGCAAGTTCTGTCTTTAGGAATCTAAGAGGCAATACTAGTAACAAACTGCCTGCACCAGCAAAATAATGTTACTTGCTATTTTCTTGTGTTGGATAAGACTATTGATAATCATTTCAGGGCCAATAATACCTATTCATTTTTGACCTTTAAATATTTCAAAGCTTTATTTGAAAACTCATTATAAAATGTTTTGAAACAGAGTTCTGTAAAGATAGATTTAGAAGCTACTAAGAAATGAGTTGGCTGTGGAAATTATGAAATAATGTCCACAGTGCAAAGTAAGGTCAGGATCATGGCTAGCATATAGATAGCTTCATATTTTGATAAATGGTCAAAGTATCACATACATAGCTTTTAAATTTTATTTCTCATATCATGGGGGATTTCCCTTTATATTGTATCAAATCACTCTGTAAATGGTAATGCTTCCATGATTTAAGTTAACATTTTAAAACCTCCTTTTAACAAGTTTATTGTAAATGTTATACTTGCTAATATATGTTTACTGAAGATAAGTGAAAGTTGCTACAGTTTCTGTTGCAAAGCATAATGGTCAAGTTTTTGATCAAAATAGAATTTAAAAGTTGTGAACTTTTAGTGGATACTTAATATCTGCCAAAAAAAAAAAGTCCACTTTTCTAAAATTGGTGATTTCAGCTATATATCTTTATATTAGCTGTTTGGTTCTATAGGATGACAATGATGTATCACAAAATGATATATATATGTCCTCCACTTGAGTGTGTCAGTTTACATACTTGTAAATTAGTGATAAGTGAAATCTAATAAGTCATATTTTAAGTTGGCAACTCTGTTTAAATTTTGTCTTGTTACATCAGTAAACTACTTTTTGCCTCCACAAACTTGGAAATATCTGTGTAAATGATGATGAAAAGAAGAACAATGTACTTTATTAAATAGCATACATATGTTTTCACATTTGTTGGCTGATTTGTATGTCTTCTTTTGACAAGTGTCCATTAATGTCCTTAGTATGCATTTTGATGGGATTTTTTTTTCTTGCTGATTTGTTTGAGTTCCTCGTAGATTTTGAATAGTATTCCTTTGTCAGATGCGTAGTTTTATCCTGCTCTGTGGTTGTCTGTTTACTCTGCTATTTCTTGTGCTGTGCAGTAGCTTTTCAGTTTAATTAAGTTCCATCTACTTATCTTTTTTTGTGCATTTGCACTTGGGTTCTTGGTCATAAACTCTTTATCTAAGCCAATATCTAGAAAGGTTTTTCCAATGTTATTTTCTAGAATTTTTTATGGTTTCAAGTCTTAGATTTAAGTCTTTGATCCATCTTGAGTTGATTTTTGTATAAGGTGAGAGATGAAGATCCAGTTTTGTTCTTCAAGATGTGGCTTGCTAATTATTCCAGCACCATTTATTGAGTAGGGTGTCCTTTCCCACCTCATGTTTTTGTTTGCATTGTCAGAGATCAGTTGGCTGTTAGTACCTGACTTTATTTTTGGATTCTCTAATCTGTTCCATTGGTCTACATGCCTGTTTGTATACCAGTACCATGCTGTTTTGGTAACTATAGCCTTGTAATATAGTTTGAAATCAGGTTGTGTGATGCCTCCACATTTGCTCTTTTTGTTTAATCTTTTTGGAGATGGGGGCCCATTTTTGGTTCCATATGAATTTTAGGATTTTTTTTCTGGCTCTGTGAAGAATGATGATATTTTGATAAGAATTGCATTGAATTTATAGATTGCTTTTGTCAGTATGGTCATTTTCACAATACTGATTCTACTCAACCATGAGCATGGGTTGTGTTTCCATTTGTTTGTGTCATCTATAATTTCTTTCAGCAGTGTTTTATAGAGGTCTTGTAGAGGTCTTTCACCTCCTTGGTTACGTATATATCTAAGTATTTTAATTCTTTTACAGTTGTTGTAAAAGGGGTTGAATTATTGATTTCATTATCAGCTTGGTAATTGTTGGTGTATAGAGGTGCTACTGATTTGTGTACATTGATTTTGTGTTCTAAAACTTGCCAAATTTACTTATCAGATGTAGGAGCATTTTAGATGAGTCTTTAGGGATTTCTAGGTATATAGTCATGTCATCAGTAAACTGTGACAGTTTGACTTCCTCTTTATTGATATGAATGCCCTTTATTTCTTTTTATTGCCTACTTGCTCTGGCTAGGACTTCCAATACTATGTTGAACGGAAATGGTAAAAGTGGGATCCTTCTCTTTTTCTAGTTCTTAGGGGAAATGCTATCAACTTCTCCCCATTCTTTATAATGTTGACCATGAGTTTGTCTTAGATGGCTTTTACTACCGTAAGGTATATCCCTTCTATGCCAGTTTTGCTGAGGGTTTTAATCATGAAGGAATGCTTGATTTTGTCAAATGCTTTGTCTGTATCTATTGAGATCATCATATGATTTTTGTTTTTAGTTCTGTTTATGTGATTATAAACAGGATAATAAATTGAATAAATTCAGTAATAATAATAAATCAAATAAGTGATAATAAATAGAATAAATAAATTATATTTACTGACTTGCATATGTTAAACCATCCCAGCATACTTGGTATGAAACCCACTTCTTCATGGTAGATTATCTTTTTGAGATGCTAATGGTAATGGATTTGATTAGCTAGTATTTTGTTGAGGATTTTTGCATGAATGTTCATGAGAGATATTGGCCTGTAGTTTTCTTTTTTTGTTTTGTCCTTTCCTGGTTTTGGTATTAGAGTGATACTGGCTTCCAAGAATGATTTAGGGAGGATTCCCTATTTCTCTGTCTTTTGGAATAGATTCCGTGGGATTGGTACCAATTCTCCTTTGAATGTTTGGTAGAATTCAGCTGTGACTCCATCTGGTTTGGACTTTTTTGTTGACTTTTTATATTACTGTCTCAATCTTCTTGTTCTTGGTCTTTTCAGAGTTTCTGTTTCCTCCTGGTTTAATCTAGGAGGGTTGTAAATGTTCAGGAATTTGTTCATTTCCTCTAGATTTTCTAGTCTTTGTACATAAAGGTGCTCATCATGGCCTTGAATAATCTTTTCTATTTCTCTGCTATTGGCTGTAATATCTTTCATTTGTTCCTAATTGAGCTTATTTGGATCTTTTCTTTTCTTGGTTAATCTAACTACTAATAATCTATTGATTTTGTTTACCTTTTCAAAAACAAGATTTTTGTTTCATTTATCTTTTGTATTATTTTTGTTTCATTGTTTATTTCCAATCCATTTATTTCTGATCTTATCTTAATTTCTTTTCTTCTGCTCGGTGTGGATTTGGTTTGTTGTTCTTTCTCCATTTCCTTAAGGGGTGAGCTTAGATTGTCTGTTTGTATTCTTTCAGACATTTTGATGTAGGCATTTAATGCTATGAACTTTCCTCCTAGTAACACCACTTTTGCTGTATTCCACAGGTTTTAATAGTTTGTGTCAATATTATTATACAGTTGAAAGACTTTTTAAATTTCTATCTTGATTTCATTGTTTACCCAGAGATCATTCAGGAGCATACTGTTTAATTTCCATGTATTTGTATAGTTTTGAGGTTTCCTTTGGAGTTAATTTTTAATTTTATTCCACTGTGGTCTGAGAGAGTACTTGATGTGATTTCAATTTTCTTAAATTTATTAAGACTTATTTTGTGGCCCATCATATGGTCTATCTTAGAGAATATTCCATGTGCTGATAAAAGAATGTACATTTTGCAGTTGTTGGGTAGAATGTTCTATAAATATCAGTTATATGCATTTGTTCTAGTGTATAGTTTAAATCCAGTGTTTCTTCGTTGCATGTCCGTCTTGATGACCTGTCTAGTGCTGTCATGAAGTACTGAATCCCCCGCTATTATTGTGTTGCCATCTATCTCATTTCTTAAGTTGACTAGTAATTGTTTTACACACTTGCAATCTCCTGTGTTAGGTGCATATATATTTAAGATAGTAATATTTTTCTGTTGAACTAACCCTGTTATCATTATGTAATGTCATCCTTTATATTTTTTAACTGTTGTTGCTTTAAAGTATGTGTAGTTTGATATAGGAATAGCTACTGCTGCTTGCTTTTGGTTTTCATTTGCATGGAATATCACTAATTATCAGGGAAATGCAAATCAAAACCACAATGCAGTACCACCTTAATCCTGCAAGAATAGTCATAATATAAAAATAAAAAATAGATGTTGATGTGGATATGGGCAAATGGGAACGCTTTTACACTGCTGGTGGTAAGCTTGTACAGCCACTACTGAAAACAGTATGGGGACTCCTTACAGTAGAACTACCATTTGATCCAGTAATCTCACTACTGGGTATCTACTCAGGGCAAAATAAGTCATAAAAAAACACTTGCATGTGCATGTTTATAACTGCACAATTCGCAATTGCAAAAATGTGGACCCAGCCCAAATGTCCATCTACCAACAAGTGGATATATACACAATATGTACACACACACACACACACACTTTCCTTATGCACTCAGTGCATTTTTGTGTGTGTGTATATATATATATATGTATACATACACATTGTGTATAGCATCTGTGTGTGTGTATGTGTATAGACACAAACACCATGGAATACTACTCAGCCATAAACAGGGTTGAAATGATAGCATTTACAGCAACCTGAATGGACTTGTAGACCGTTATTCTAAGTTAAGTAACTCAGGAATGGAAAACGAAACGTTGCATGTTCTCACTTATAAAATGGGAGCTAAGCTATGAGGACACAAAGGCATAAGAATTACATAATTGACTCTGGGGACACAAGAAGAAAGGATGGGAGGGCGTGAGGGATAAAAGACTATACATTGAGTACAGTGTACACTGCTCAGGTGTTGGGTGCACCAAAATCTCAGACATCACCCCTAAAAAACTTGTACATGTAACCAAACACCACTTGTTCCCCAAAAGCTATTCAAATAGCATATATATATATATATATATATATACACACACACACACATATATATATACACACATACATATATATACATATATATATACACACACACACACACATATATATATATAATTACTGGATTATTAAAGGTATTTTATACCTAATAAATTAGTATAATGTTTCTTATTTGAAGAGAGGGAAACATTTTGCACTACTATTGCTAGTAAAATATACGACTAGTTAGCCAATATACTTACTTTCCTTACTTAAAGCAAATAAAATTACTTTCCTTACTTATAGAAAATAAAATATTTTAATAATAAAATATTTTTAAATAAAATATTTTTTAAAATTTTAATGCATACATTGACACAATGATGTGAAATAAGTAGCAAGTTAGTTGGAAAAATATATCTATTATGTCATTTTTAAAACAATAGAGATTAAACTTTAAAAAATGAAAAATACATCACTATATTCTATATTAAATTATAGGAATAATACCAACAGTTTTTTTGTGTGTTTGGTTTTTGTTTGTTTTTTTTAATTTTATAGAAATTAACAAAGTGGAAATGCAGTGGAAAGCAAAATTTGAAATGCTAAAGGAAGCGTTTTTAAACATTGCATTGGGAGTAACAATAAAACAAATGATTTCTGTTTGAAGATATGTTCTAGTAGTTCTCACCTTAGGAGTTACTCTATTGCAGACAAAAGGCAGTGCTGGTGTATAATATCCTGATAATTATCATAACACAGAAGGCATTTGGAGTAGGCTATTTATATTAGTCAGGGTTCTCTAGAGGGACAGAACTATTAGGATGTATATATAAAGGGGAATTTTTTAAGCGTTAACCTACGCGATCACAAGGTGGCTGAGCAGCAAGGAAAGACAGGCTGAGTCCCAAACTGAAGAACTTGGAGTCTGATCAAGGGCAGGAAGCATTCAGCATGGTAGAACGATGTAGTCTGGGAAGCTAGGCCAGTCTGTCTTTACACATTTTTCTGCCTGCTTATATTCTAGCTGGGCTGGCAGCTGATTAGATTGTGCCCACCCAGATTGAGGGTGGGTCTGCCTTTCCCAGCCCACTGCCTCAAATGTTAATCTCCTTTGGCAACACCCTCACAGACACACCCAAGATCAATACTTTGTATTCTTCAATCCCATCAAGTTGACTCTTAGTATTAATCATCACACAATTGTACCAGATAATTTACAGAATTGGGAAATAATTATAATTTGTTAGTAATCAATAAAAAACTGTCCAGGAAATAATAGAAACAAAACATCACCAGAGAATAAATATGGCCACTACTTTGTACTTTAAAAAGTGAACTTGATATAGAGACACTGTATATTTCTGGAATAACTGATTGATGAAAATGATTTCATATGGATCAGTATAATTCAGAAAAAACAAGACCCAGAATAACATAACTAAAACAAGTCATTTTGATTTAAAATATATTATTATTTATTCATGTTATATACTTATAAAAGCATAAAAAATAGGTGAAAGTAGTTTCTACTTCAGCATTAATTTCAACTTTTTAATAATACAATTACACTTCAAACTGTTCTTTTCCTATTCAGAACATGAGAATGAGTTTCATTTAAAATTTGCTTTATGGTAATAAGTAGCAATAGTTACCAATGCCAAGGTATTAAATATTTGTCATCTACTCACAAAAATATTAGGCATTATAAGAGGTGCAAAACCTCTTAAATCAATTTTCTGATTTTTGCATGCCAAAAATCATTTTAGAAGCATCCTCGATAACAAATTAGGGAATCAACAGGCTTATAAAGAGATAGATTTCTGGACAATGTTTTTGATAATGCATTTATATGTAGCCCCCCTGACCCCCCAAGAAGGTAAAGTATGACTAACAACTACTGTATTATAATAAAACAAATAATTGAAACACATTGATTGTGATTCTAATGTAATATATACAAAATTATCTGTAGTAAAACAGTACCCATTGGCCAGTATGTTAGACTAAAGAGATTAAGTAAGAACATAATGTTCAAAAGAAACTGATATTTCTTCTGTTAATACATTTTAAATAAAAAATCAAAAGGAGGACACAGGATTAAGCACCTTTCTCTCCTATGACTGCATTTATGTTACAAATTTAGAAAATAACTTGAGTAAAAATTTGGTTTTGATCTGATACTTAGAAAAAGTATTTCATATATTATCATCATGTTTTAGAAAAGTTCATTTCATTTTTAGGATTTTGAAATATTTACTGTAGGGAAACAAGTATCTATAGCTAATCTGCCACTGGATTTAATGATTTTTAAAAATTTTGACTCCAGAATATAGAAATCTTTAAATGAGTAAGTAAATTTAAATAGATTTGACCACTTAGAACTGTTGCCATAAAGAATAGAGAAAATAGATTGATAATAAAGAGAAAATTAAATGATTTTTGTAGCTTTCTTTAACTGGACACAAAAACAGATAATTAAAAACATATGTGCAAGGCTCACAAAAACGCAAATTTTATGTTGATTGTACACTAAGTGTATATAAATAAATACTCAAAAATATATATGTGCATTTCTAGTTTTGCTGATTTTTAATACTGTAACATAAAGTGCAGTTGCAGAATTAATAGAACAGTGGTTAATATGTCCCTGCAGTTAATTTGCATTATATAATAACTTTTAGACACTTTGGAACACTTAGAGTAATGTATAATTATAATATAAATTAACAATTAAAATGTTTCAACAAAACAAGCTATGTGTTGTATAACTTTGCTTTAGAGGTTTTGACTATGTACTTGTTTCAAAGGAGAGGCCAATCCATTTTCTATGATTAGTAATCTGACCATTATAAAATTATAGAAAGAAATATAAAAATTTATAATAAAGTTCTGGTGTAGAAAGTGCAAATTTAAATGCTTATAGTAAATTGCGTTCTAATGTTTAAGATTAATATCCAGTTTTTAATTATCCAAAATCATATCAGAAGAAAAATTCTAAAAATTCTGTAATGAGAATTTTACAAAGAGAATATACTCTGTTTAACATGGTAAAAGTAAAATGTAGAAAATTAGAAATACAAACATATCAAAGGAAAACAAAAAGCAGTTTAAGCAGTTTTTTTATATTTCTGTCTCAGGGATGACACTGAAAACATTTAGTATATGTCTTTACAGATATATGCATATACACAGATATGTACCTGTGTATATGTTTTTGTGCATATATAAGACACAGAGATACATATATATATATATACACAAAATATATAATATATGTATTTCCAAGTCATTACATGTCCCTTTACCACATCATTTTAATGTCTGTACAGTATTTCCTTTTATGATTACGTAAAATTTAACAAATGTCTATTTTCCCATACACATATAGAAGTAAGCATGATTCCGAGAATATCTGGCATGAAGTATTGGAAGAGCACTGCATTGAAAAGAATAATTTGGTTTAAGTACTGGCTTTGTTTTTCTTAGTCAATTTCATCAGTTCTAGAAATAACTAAGAATCATAGCTTACAATTGCTGTTATCCAGGAAGTTGTGAACTTGCAATATGCACTACAGCTTGTATAAGTGGCTTATCAGCAGGTCTGGAGCAGAATGATGGAGTGGTCTCTGAGAAATGCTGTGTCAGCAGTGCTCCACAAGATTCAGCAAATGATACTGTCGGATTAAAACACAGAAATGAAAAATGCTATGCTGAAACGTACTTCAATAGGCATGGATACTAAATCTAAATGATACTTTATATATACCCTAAACTGTTTAGTTTGTGTGTATTTTCTTTTCATATTATTGCCAGAGTAATATGCAATAAAAATCTATTCCAAATAAGTCAAATAATTTTTCAGGAAATATTCAATTAAAATTTCAAGTATTAAGTAAGCATTATGAAAGAATTTGACAGGGTTACATTTGTTTTCTTTACTGATCCATAAAATGGTGATTCATCTAATAGTCAATAGTGTCTTAATAAATTTGAGATAATTGTATAATCCAGAAATATTCACTTATCTAATTGAGGTGTTGACTGCACAACACATTTGAATTATTTCATCAGCTTACTCTGATCAAGGAGACAGAATTTTTTACCCCAAGCTACATTTCACTGGTAGCTTTCATTTTGTGCCCGTTAATCTAAAATAAAAATTGTAGTGTTCAAGAACCCTCTATCTGAAACACTCACAGAAACACAAAGAATGGCCACAGATGTGCATAGGCACACATCTACACATTTCTTTTGCATATACTTTTTGGCGCTTAATGCCTCTGCTCCTCATTTCTCACTCATCAAAACAGAAAAACCTATGTAATTTCAATATGTTAATATAAATGATCTAATTTAGTTTATTAGTGACTGCCTGTGAACTAAGTCTGAAGAACTATTTTTAATTGTTGGGCTCTTTACAATAGAGATTGTGGTCATTCTGAGTTTTAGGACAGGGAGTCTTACTACATCTAATTTTATTTTTTGTTTTCCAGTCACTATT
>NW_016107429.1:1622614-1628026 GCF_001604975.1 Cebus imitator
ACGCACATGTTTTCTTCAGGACTTGAAACAATCATGAGAAATTAATTTTCTTCCTTTGTTTTCTAGACGTTGGTGTCCCATAGAGCTACCTTCAGCTATTTCGCCTTCTCGCTCTAAATTCTCTTCATAGCAGTGTCTTGCATGCCTCTGGCTTCAGTAAATCCCACAGAAGCATGACTTATACATCTTCATCTTCTGATCTCCAGTGCATGATATCCAGAAATCCAACAATTTATTATACAACAAATTCTAGATTACTCATGGGTCCCTCATATTATCTTCATTTTCAAATCTGCTTTTGCTTCTGCTTAGGAAAATTACCATCTTCTATCCTTCACCCAGGGCAAGGTGGCTGCTGCTCTGACCCCATACTTCAGAGGGTCCGCCCACTCAGAAACACATAAATATACTATTTATAAAAACAATGTGAGCACCTCTACCAATTGGGAGACAGTTGCTACAAGTGCTGGTTCAGAGTAACCTGTAATCCTAAACATACTTTTTTTTAATTAAAACAACCTGGACTCCAAATGCTTCTCCATGTTTCTTTTTTCTGTGACCTTGAAACACAAATCAGAGCTCTCATCCTGAAGGTTTGTGAGTGAGACATTCTTAATATAAGATGTGGTTTCAGAGTGCAAGGAAGATTTCTGCTTAGATTATGAAGTCCACAGTGTTCACTTCTTGAAGACAAAACTCTATAGATCCAAAGTATCAAATACCCAGATTTTTACCCATTTTAAAATTTTTCATCTTCTTTTTATTTTATTTGGCCTACTTTTGAACTTTTTAATGAATGGAATTATGTAATAGATATTCTTTTCTGTCTTCTTTCACACAAGTTTAGTGTGATGTTTATGTTTATTAAAACAGTTTCTTCTACTAGTAGTGCTTTTCTTTATATTATTATAGTCATTTTTTATTCTTTGGCCTGCGTGTTTTATGAGTGCTGATGGTAATGTTAAAATCTCTCCTTCTAATTGTGAATCTGCTTATTTCTCGTTGTTGTTTTGTGGAAATATGCTTCATATATTTTGAGTTCATGTTACTAATGCTTGTACTGTTTGATTATGGACAAGGTGCCACTTTGTTGCCCCAGCTGGAATGCAGTGGTGTAATCATAGCACACTGCAGCTCAGAACTCGAGCTCAAACGATGCTTCTGCCTCTGCCTCCCAAGGAACTGGGACACAATCTCGCCCAGCTATTGTTTTTTATTATTTTTTGTAGAGATGGAGGTCTTGCTTTGTTGTTCAGGCTGGTCTCAAACTCCTGGCTTTAAATGATCCTCCTACCTCAGGCTCCCAGAATGCTGAGATTATACCATAAGCCACCGTGACCAGCCATGCCTGCACTTTTAGAATATTACATCTTTCTACATATTTTGTAATGTGAAATCCTCCTATGTATTGTCCCTTTTAATTTATGCTTTCTAATACCAGTATAGTTATAGCATTTTCCTTTTAGTAACACTTGCATAGTATATCTTTTTTTCTCTTTTCTCTTTTCAAATTCTGTATATCTTTTACATACCACTTATCAAAATTAGGGTATTTTTTTCCAATCCAAATAGCATAACTTGTTTATTAAATGGATCGTTGAGTCTGTGTATGCTTAATGGAATTTTTGATATGTTTAATTTAAATCAATCTTATGTGCTTTCTAATTGCTCTATTTTATATTTGATTTTCTTCTTAAAAACATCTGGCTTCTTTGGGAATTTTATTTTTAAATTTATATCATCTAGTTTTATTATTTTACTTCTGTTAGTTTAAAAGTTATACACTGTTTCCCAATTTTTAGTGGTTATTATAGAACAGGGTTCAGCAAGTTATTCTGACCCATGTGTACAGTCTTGCAATGCCCATTATTGACGTACTATCTTTATCTGGTTTTGCACTAATAGAGCAGAGTTGAACAGTTTTGACAGAGAATGTAAAGCCCATAAAAATTAAAATATTTACTTTCTGATCCTTTATAGAAAAAAAATGACCTACTCCTGCTATAGAAAATAAAATGCCAAATTATTATGTGAGTACTCTTCCATACAAGGCAGACACAGAAACCACACATAGCCACTTTTTTGAAACTATTAAAAATCTAGACGAAATAAATGAAACAATGAAACAATAGTTTTCAAAGCATTGGACATCACACATCAGTCAAGAAAAAAATTATGATTCCTGAAGATGGGAAACAAATAAGATAAATCCTCTGCTTATGATGATTTGCTGCCTGGAGAGATTTTTCAGACTGCGAAGCAGAGAGGGGAAACTCAAACAAAGACCCGATTTTAAAAATGCTTCGTCAACCAGTCTTCATATAGCTGCTTCTGAATGCTTTTTTCCTAAATATATGTGTAGAGTTTCTCACCTGTTGCCTAGGCTGGAGTGCAATGGCATGATCTGGGCCCATTGCAACCTCAGCCTCCTGGGTTTAAGCGATTCTCCTGCCTCACTCTCCCAAGTAGCTGGGATTACAGGCAACCACCACTACACCCAGCTATTTTTTCTATTTTTAATAGAGATGGAGTTTCACTATGCTGGCCAGGCTGGTCTTGAACTCCTGAACTCAGGTGATCTGCCTGCTTCAGCCTCCCTGTGTTCCCAAATATTTTACTAGTAACCATTCCCCTTGCTTCCCTCACACCTCCCTGACACAAATATTTTAAGACCAACTTTCCGTTTCTCTAGTGGTTTTCTTAAGTTTATTGGTTGGTTGGTTGGTTGATTTTATTGTCTCAATTATTATTGTCGTTGCTAATCTCTAAACATTGTGTTTCGGTCTTTCTTCTGTAATTCCTTCTGGGTTGATCTTCTGGGTAGAATTTAGCAATTTGTGTAAATGACCTTCTTAAAGGAACTAAGAACTCTTTTTACTTTCTCATGCATGATGAGTATGGCAATCTTACCATTATTATTCCCTGGCTTTAGCATTTTAGCTCATTATCAAAATTGCTACCTTAATACTCTATCTAGCACAAAATTAGATTACAACCATATTTTTGCTCACATTTTTTTAAGAAAGATTCTTATACTATGAGGTGAGTCTAATTTATTTGCATGGAAAACCAATCCCGTTATAATCTTTCAGCATCTAGACTTTTAGTCTCATTTCTTACCATGTACCCACTGCTAGTGGACAAAGGTTTTATTTTTATTTTTATTTTTATTTTTTCCCATTTATTTATTTTATTGTATTTTAGGTTTTGGGGTACATGTGAAGAACATGCAAAATTGTTGCATAGGAACACACCTGGCAGTGTGATTTGCTGCCTTCCTCCCCATCACCTACATCTGGCATTTCTCCCCCTGCTATCCCCCCCCAGCTCCCCACCCCCCACCGTCCCTCCCCTATTTCCCCCCAACTGACCCCAGTGTGTAGTGCTCCCCTCCCTTTGTCCATGTGCTCTCATCGTTCAACACCCGCCTATGAGTGAGAACATGCGGTGTTTGATCTTCTGCTCCTCTGTCAGTTTGCTGAGAATGATGGTTTCCAGGTTCATCCATGTCCCCACAAAGGACCCAAACTCATCGTTTTTGATGGCTGCATAATATTCCATGGTGTACATGTGCCACATTTTCCCTATCCAGTCTATCGTCGATGGGCATTTGGGTTGGTTCCAGGTCCTTGCTATTGTAAACAGTGCTGCAATGAACATTCGTGTACACGTGTCCTTATAGTAGAACGATTTGTAATCCTTTGGATATATACCCAGTAATGGGATTGCTGGGTCAAATGGAATTTCTATTTCTAATGGACAAAGGTTTTTAATGATCAAATTAAAACTTACCTATACAGTCTCTGAAGGTGTTTTACAAGTTTAATGCTTATAACCTATAATGCAACAGAAATACTTACAACAGTATCATGTGAAATCATGCCTAATGGCTAATTAAATTAATAAATAATGGAATTTCATTAAAATTAATTATCAGCACACACTTATCCAGTTCTCAGCGCGCGCACACACACACAAACACACACATATATATATATATACACAATATACTACATTCCATTTTCTTAATGATATCCATTAATTTAGAATTTTCTTTGTTGGAATAGCCCTATTTATAGTCTAACATAAAAGGTTTTACTCTATTAAATGCAAAACTGAATGTGCCTATATTTATAATTGCATAATTTTAAACCTACTTTCTAAACACATGAAAGAGATGACAACAGCATCAATTCATCACGTTCATTTTTAAGTATGAAATTAAATTTTATGGAAAATAATACTATAACAAAAAGATGTTTTCTCCTTTGCACTGGAGTTTATGCACTGTCTCATACTATTAACCTCAAAAAACAGTCTCGTTACCAGTGAAAGAAAACTAATGATGCTTGATATAGAAGCAGAAAATCATTTAGATATGAGAGTTAAATATCCATACCTGTATAAAAAGCATTTTTTCCAAAACTTCAATCTAAAACATTACCACGTGGAGAAGAAATGTGTTTTTCTCAAATAGATGCAGAAAGCCCACTTACACCTTATTATATAATTAAAAGCATTGGCAAATCCTGAAAATGCATGTTAAACTAGGAGACAGAGTACAAATTTACTATTAGTATATCTTTGTTCTGTTTCTATCTAGGTATTCCAGCTGTGTCAAAAAATTGTACATAAAATCTTCCATTGAATGAGGTTTTGTGGTGAACACTAAGGCTTAAAAGAATACATAAATTGTTTTTTGTTTGTTTGTTTTTGAGAAGAAGTTTCACTCTTGTTGCCCAGGCTGGAGTGCAATAGCTCTATTTTGGTTCACTGCAAACTCTACCTCCCAGGGTTCAGGCGATTCTCCTGCCTCGGCGTCCTGAGTAGCTGGGATTACAGACACCCACCACGACACTCAGCTGATTTTTTATATTTTTGGTAGAGACGGGATTTCACCATGTTGGCCAAGCTGCTCTTGAATTCCTGACCCTTCAGGTGATCCACCCACGTTGGCCTCCTCAAGTGCTGGGATTATAGGCATGAGCCACTATGCCTGGCCAGGATACATAAGCTTCATACTATGGACACTTCTACTAAGACTTCTTTTTTTTTTTTTTTTTTTTTTTTTGGTGCTAGAATTTGAATATAGAATTTTAGTTACCTGCTTCTGTTGGGTACTTGAGCACCTTATCCTTTTCGTGTTAATGCCATTAAGGCATTTGCAATTACCACTGATTTACAATTATGACTTCCTGAGGAAACCTCTAAAACAGCTCCTAATTTTGAAATGTATCTTACAAACCAACAATAAATATATTAAAGACTGTCTTATTGGACTAATTAAGAATGGGATTGAAATAAAAAAAAGGCCGGGCACGGTGGCTCAAGCCTGTAATCCCAGCACTTTGGGAGGCCGAGGTGTGTGGATCACAAGGTCAAGAGATCGAGACCATCCTGGTCAACATGGTG
>NW_016107429.1:1628221-1671696 GCF_001604975.1 Cebus imitator
AAAAAAAAAAAAAAAAAAAAAAAAAAGGAAATAACAAAAAATTACCAAATTACAAGAGGAAGGAAAAAGAAAACAAATGATAAAAGGAGACAGAAAATAGAAAAATTCTCAAGAACAAGAAGGTTAAAACAGATAAGCCAGTGAATTACACAACCCAGTTAAAACATGTATGTCATTATTAATATCAACTTCATCCAACTTTTATTAATTCATTCACTTTGTCATTTTTCTACTTGTAGATATTTGCATTGCTTATATCCAACAAAGATTGTATGCCCAATTTCATGACAACTTAGCATTTCAATATCTAGAAAGCGAATCCTTCTTTCTCTAGTGCCTACTGTACTCTTTTTCTCTTCAGATAAACTCCATTGCTTTCCTGTTGCTCACGTCTTTTCTTCACTGTGTCAAAACTAACAAAATAACACCTTTTGCATAAATTAGATGAAATAATTATAATCAATAGATTACTATATTATATGTTTTTATAATGAGCCATATATTTTAAATTGTAAAAAAAATTGATAAATTGATGATTTGTTTAAGATGTTATGTTGCATCATGGCTTTATTTGTCTCTGATGATATGTTGGTCATGAAGATCATTCAGAAGTAATAATATACAAGAATGAGAATATAGAGATCACTTATAATAATGCCTTTTGTCTTCTTTGACTTTTAAAATTTTTAAATTTTTAATTTTTATGGGTACATAGTAGGTGTATATATTTATGGGATATATGTAATATTTTGACAAAGGCATGCAATGTATGATAGTCATAGCAGGATAAATGCCTTTGTTCTATAGGAGCATCGTACGAGCAGCTGAACACTCGGAAGAGATGAAATGCCCAAGATCCTACAGTTAGACGATGTCAGGTTAGGGAATAGAATCTGCACTTTCTTATTCAACAAACATTCACAAAGTACCTAACACTGCTCACTTTTTAGACCACAATTACTCTCTCTAGTAGTTTACAACTCTATTAATCAGGGTTCTCTAGAGGGACAGATTTAATAGGATAGATGTATATATAAAGGAAAGTTTTTAAGGAGTATTGACTCACATGATCACAAGGTGAGGTTCCACAATAGGCTGCCTGAAAGCTGAGGAACAAGAAAGTCAATCTGAGTCTCAAAACCTCAAAAATAAGGAAGCCAACAGTTCAGCCTTCAGTCTGTGGTTGAAGGTCCAAGAGTTCCACAGCTGAAGAACTTGAAGTCAAATGTTCAAAGGCAGGATGGATCTGGCATGCAAGGAAGATATAGGCTGGAAGACTAAGCCAGTGTAGCTGTTCCATGTTTTTCTGCCTGCTTTTATTCTAGCTGTGTTGGCAGTTGATTAGATTGTATCCACCCAGATTAAGGGTGGGTCTGCCTTTCCCAGTCCACTGACGCAAATGTTGATCTCCTTTGGCAACACCCTCACAGATAAACCCAGGAACAACACCTTGCATCCTTTAGTCCAATCAAATTTACACTCAGTATTAACCAACACAACAGCAATGCTTTCTCTAAATATCATACCACCTGTATTGGCAGTTTTAGGGAGATAGAGGAAAAGATTAGACTCAAAAGGAGATATATAGTGATCATCCTGATCTGAATATCCCTTCTTCTCATCCTTTTCATTCTTCTGCTGATTTCTTTCTTACAAAGATGTTAAAATAAAAAGAAATCCTACTTTAATGCCATTTTGCTTTACTGTTTCTTGCATGCCAGATCCCTCAGACTACTTCTGCTAATCTTTCTGTGTAATATAGCAGCCTTCAACATGGCAGTCATTACCCAGAGATTATCTTGGTTTGGCTATCCAACATTCAAAGTAATTTTGATTAGATACATAGCTGTTATCAGGAACTTGACATCCGCAGTGTTGCATATGGGAAAGAAGAAGGAATTATAATTTAAGAAGTATCTACAAAGTTTTAATGGTCATTCTAAATACATTCATTTCTTGAATGCTCACCATCATCAAAATAACTATTATTGATACTTCTCTGATGACTAGAGGAACACCAGGCTCCTTTTGTCTTGTGCCGGTTTAAATGAAATGGCATGAATGTGGAGTGGTTTAAAGGAGCAGAGGGAGTTTAATAGGCAAGAAAGAAGGAAGAGGCTCCCCAATATAGAGACAGAGGGAGGAGGGATTCCAGCTGAGAGAGGAAACCCAGAATGCAGCAGAAAACAGCCATTTGGAGGAGGTGGTGTCTGATTTGCCTAGGGTCCAAAGGATTAGTTTGAGCAGGTATGCCACGCACAGAGTCCTGGAAAAACTGGCTCTCCTGCCCTAGCCTTTTAATATGGAAATACAGGGCACCACGATGTTCTACACTTGTGGGGAAGGTGGGGGTGGCCATGTTGCTGGGCATTTGTGGTTATAAAAAGAAAAAGGCTGGAATTGCCATATTGAGTGAACCCAGTTTCTACTGGCCTGTAATTGTATATCAAAACTTACTGATCCAGCTTTTCTGCTAGGTGAGAAATGTATCTGGAGCTGCTGTAAAAGAACAAAAAAACTTCTGAAGGACCCCTTATTCTCTTTTTCTGCCAAAAATAATATCCTCATAACTCTTATAACACTCCCCCCTGAGGAAATGTCACCCTGACTTCTGTTAGAGAGTTTTGGGCAATGATTCTTTCTGGCTATGTCTTGCTGAAAAGGGGTGTCGAATGGGGAACGGCAGCTAGGGCTCCTCCTGGGGTCTATCCAAGGGTCCTCAGAAGAATGGTGTGTCCATGCATGGTTTGGTTTTCAACACCATTTGGAGTTTGATTGCTTCTAGGCAGGAGGAAAGAATTTAAGTTATAGTATTGAGTATGCAATATCCAGATATTAATACAAGACATACAAACAAGAGGGGTCTTAATAAAGTGGTTAACCAATTCCATAAAAAAGACTGGAGTTCATTAAATAGAGATTTTAGCCATCCATGGCTGAAGGCTGTATTTTATCTTAGCCTGCCAGTAATCTTGATTTGATTTTTAAGTATCTATAGATTTTCCTTTACTTTACTAGAAGTGTTAATCCAGAAACAGCATGTTTCATTTAAAAGTGCACAGGTACCTCCCACTTCAGCTGTAAGGACATTTAAGACCCCTCTATTTTGTGCTACTACTGAGGCTAAATAGTTTATAGATTGCTGTTATGCCCCTGTGGCCCCTACAGTTGCCTTCCATCCTTGTTGCATCATAATAGATGTATTAAATATTGATCTTTCAAGGAGAGGGATGCCTATAAACCAGAATAAACTTCTGGCTATAGAATTTCCCATCCATGTTTTTTCTAAGATGGGATTGTCATGTGCTTACCCTCTCCAGTCTGCTCTTTCAATTAGATCTCCATATGAGGTCATTGAAATTAATAGATCTCTTTGTCTGGTATATTCGAGATAGTGCAGTTTCTAGAAAAGAGCCTAAGTTAGGGATGTGCCCAGATGGTGCTGCCATCTTGGTAAAATTTAAAAATAGTGAGTTGGGAACTACTGTGACTATAGTACAAGTTCCCTTTCAGTGCCTTGGGAGGATTTAAGTGTATTCAGGAGCCACAAAGAAAATATATCCCTGTTTGTTAAAGAAAAGTTTCTAAGTTGCGATTTGTGAGAAACACCAGCAATTTTGTTTCATATCTTAGAAGTTTCCCTTCTTTACATCTAGCAGGGGAATCCTTGGAATAAGGATAACCATATTTAGCATAGTCATTTATGTTGCTCTTTTGGAATTTGACATGTCAAATGAGAAGGGTCCACCTGACAAATGGAGTTTTGAAAAATTACAGACATAATAAGCCCTGGCCAATATCACAGATGATCTTTGAGGCAAGGGCTGTCAGTTCAGATGTTTCCAGTTTCTCCACAGGTTTGTAAGCTGCTACTATAAGCAAACATCATGCAAGGGTCTG
This sequence comes from Cebus imitator, assembly GCF_001604975.1. Classification (NCBI taxonomy): domain Eukaryota; kingdom Metazoa; phylum Chordata; class Mammalia; order Primates; family Cebidae; genus Cebus; species Cebus imitator. Next base: position 1,632,122 of record NW_016107429.1, read on the forward strand.
GAATTCCATGAGGGGGCATGTTTGGAAAGGCCCCTGTGTTAGTTTTTACATTATAGTCAGGATAGTTACTTAGAGCATGCCACTCCCATTGGGACTTCCAGCCAGAAGGAGAGGCTAGATTCTGAAAGCCATTCACTGGGGCTTCTGATCCTTTTAGATCACTGCTGTTGCACTGTCCTCCCCAAATCTTTGACCTATCAGCAATTACAAATGTGATATTACTATACCTGAGATTTCTCAACTGTGGTTCTTCCCTGATACTTTTAAAGCAGAGGAAGACATTTGCTATTACTCAGTCAACTTCTCCCAGCCTGAGAGTGTGAAGCACATTTTTGGGGAGAGTGTTCTTTGGCACTGGGAGTGGAGTGTTCTCCTAAAAGGAGTTAGTTACCCAGTTGAAAGTGTACCCATACTGTGTCCCATTTATGCCTGATAAATCTGTAAGAGTTAAAGGTAAAGCCAATAAAGAGAACCCTAAGACAGTGAGTTCTGGGTCATCATAAGGTTTCTCAGTGTCACTGAACTGAATGAATCACTTAGAACAGATGCAGCAATTAGTCTTGTTATACAAATGGGCCATGGTGGATATTGTGGGAGCTAAAGGGTGTGATATATTATTAAGCCTGATAAAGCGTTCTAACAGACTTGGTGAAAGTAAAATGCTCATGTTTACTTTCTGATAGTAACCATTATTCCTGCTATGAGGATAATAATTAAGCAAAATGCTTCAGTAATGGATATTCTCTGGCCAATATTCCTCCCTGAGGGTGTCACAGTATATAGATCCACTGCAAATAGTAGAGTGACTGTGGCAATTCCCATAGGCTGCTGTAGTAAATAATTCCCATCAAAAAGAAGTTCTAATATTTGATAACAAATCTCAAAGGAGAGGTAGGGATGAAACTAAGATGAGTAGTTCTCACTCAGTTACTTTTGTGGTTCATCTTTTGTGATTTTTCAGCTTACGATTTCCTATTTCTTCACATTGATATTCAGGAAGTTGTTTGGGCTGTCAGTGATTGCTTCCTCAGCTCTCCAGGCTTTGACTTGAGTGTGATGTATCCAGGAGTTGATTCCTGTAACTTTTATTACTAAGGAAGTTGAAAGAAGAACAGTGTAAGGCCCTTCCCAGCTTGGGCTTAGGGTTAAATAGAGGCGGTCCAATTTCCTAGGGTTGAGCTTTTACTAATTGTGCTAATTCCTGTTGGAAGTGAACTACAGGTATTGATCGACTTATGACCTATGCAACTTATGACCATTCAACTTTACGACCACAATCACTAGCCACGACTGCTCCGCGTCTGGCAGCACAAATGTTGCCCAGCTGGGCGTATGACAGTGCGGACCAGCTTCCGGCAGTACTACCATCCCCGCATGCACCATTTCAACTGTTATCCAGACTCAGTACAGCAATTTGTGTTTTGTGTCTTGGATATTTTTCATCAAACCCCTCCCAAGATGTCTACCAAGAGGAAATTGTCTTTGTCTATGCCTCAGCCTGCCAAGAAGGAAAGAAAGGCCATCGATCTTGACACGAAAATGAAGGTAATTAAGCAGTACGAAGGAGGAAAGAAAGTGAATGTGATCGCACGTGATACTAAGTTATCACACTCGACTGTGTCGACGATTTTGAAAGATAAAGAATTCGTGAGGCTGTGAAAGGTTCTGCACCCATGCGATCAACAGTTATAACAAAGCAACAAAGTGGGCCCATCCACAAAATGGAGAAATTGCTATATATTTGGGTGGAAGATTAAATTCAAAAACGGACACCATTAAGTCTTTTTACTGTGCGGATGAAGGCGAGAAGTCTATTTCAGACTCTGAAGGAGCATGCTGGAGAAGATTACAGTCAAGAATTTGTAGCAAGCACTGGCTGGTTCCAGAGATTCAAGAAAAGATTCCAAATGCATAGTGTTCGAGTGACTGGAGAAGCAGCGAGTGCAGATGAGGAAGGAGCACGTAAGTTTGTTGATAGTCTGGATGAATTAATTACAGATGAGGGATATCTAGCAGAACAGATTTTCAATGTTGATGAAACTGGATTATTTTGGAAATGGATGCCAGCACGCACTTATATTCACAAAGAGGCCAAAAGCATGCTGGGATTTAAAGCATTTAAGGATAGGCTAACTCTGCTGCTTGGCAGGAACATCGCAGGGTTTAAGCTGAAGCTGTTCTTAATTTATCACTCAGACCCGCGTGCATTCAAGAATGTTAACAAGCACACACTGCCCGTCTACTTTCATTCTCAACGTAAAGCATGGATGACACAATGATTGTTTGAAGACTGGTTTATGAACTGTTTTATTCCTCAAGTTCAAGAATATTGTTTGGAGAAAGATATTCCTTTCAAGATTTTATTGCTACTTGATAATGTGCCTGGACACCCACCACATCTAGGCAATCTCCATCCAGATGTAAAATTTGTTTTTCTTCTGCCAAACACGACTCCATTCATCCAGCCTATGGGCCAAGGTTCGATTGCTACATTAAAGGCCAACTATCCCCGAACCACCTTCGCTCAAACAATAGCCGCTATAGATGCTGACTCAGAACTATCATTGCAAGATTTTTGGAAACACTACAACATTTTGATGTGCATCAAGAATATCGCTACCGCTTGGGAGGCTGTGATGACAAAGTGCATAAATGGCATCTGGAAAAATTGTGTTAAGTGCTATGTTAATGATTTTGACGGATTTGACAGTGAACATGAACTTGAAACGAATTAGGAAAAAATAGTAAAACTCACTAAAGACCTTTCTTTGGAGTGTGAAATGGAAGATGTCGAAGAGTTGCTAGACAAAGAATCAGAGAACTTACAAATGAAGAACTAATCGAACTGGAAGAAGAAAGAGTGGCGAAAGAAGAAAGAAGAGAAGCAGAGAAAGAAGAGGAGGAGCCAGAAAGAAAGTTCACCACTAAGGGATTATCAGACGGTTTATCTTTACTGAATAAACTTCTTATACATTTCGAAGCAATGGACCCAAACATTGAATGATTTGCAGGGATTGAACGGATGGCACATGATGTGTTTCGTCCGTATCGTGAAATTTATGAAGAAAAAAAGAAACATACAATTCAGACAAAGCTCACCATGCTTATGAAAAAACCAACTCCGGTAACCCCAACTGCTGCCTCAGATGACGACATCAACGATCCGCAGCCAAGCACCAGCGGCCAATAAAATGTTTCGTACGTGTTTATATATTTTGATATGTTTTGCAATTGGGAAAATGTTTCCTATGGTATTTTTTACACCTGTATTTTGTATTTTTGTATGCCCCTGTATTTTGTAATTTTGTATGTTTTTCAAATATTAAACCAGTTGTACTGGTAATGTAGTGTTTTACTTAAACCTGAAGAATGTAAAAATAAGAAACAAAATGGTGTAGAGATGATACAAATGGCATAAAATGAACAAAGAAAATTATGATATATAACAATGAAGGAAAATTATGATAAAATATGACTTAAAGATTTTTATAACATCACTTCACAGTACTGTACATATAGCCTACTCAGCTTACGACCAAATCGTGTTACGATCGGTCTGTCGGAACCAATCGTGGTCGTAAGTTGAGCACTAGCTGTAGAGAGGTTTACATTCTTAACTAGCTCAGAGATTTCCCAATCTAATAGAAAATCGTTGATAATGAAAGGCCATCTATACAGTATCTCAAAAGGGCAAAGACCTAATTTTGAAGGAGTATTTCTGATTTGTAGTAAGGCTATGGGAAGAAGAATGACCCAAGGTAGGCCACTTTCTTGGGATAATTTTCAGAGGTGTCTCTTGATAATATCATTAGTTTTCTCAACCTTTCCTGAGGACTAGGGTCTCCAAGCACAGTAGAGATAATATTCTATGCCTAGTGCTTTTGAGACCTCTTTTGCTGCCATAAAGAAGGGCCCATTGTCACTTTGGAGATACTTAGGTAGACCAAAGCAGGGAGTTATGTCATTAACTAATATTTGTATTACCTCAGAGGCTTTTTCTGTACAGCATAGAAATGCCTCTACCCAGTTAGAGGTATTTCTGCCTCTACCAGCAGGTATTGAATTTCCTTTGTCTTTGACATGTGGGTAAAATCCAGCTAACAGTCTTTCCCTGGATAGCTTCCTATTCTTTGGGTTGGAGGAGGAAGGAGCTGCCTATTCAGGGGATTATTTTTAAGACAGACTTCACCAGCAATAACAATGTACTTGACTGTTTTTAGTAAGTTCTCTCCTGAAAACCATCTCTGGGAACATTGATACGTCTTATTCTTTCCCAAGTGAAAAGCTTGGTGAAGGACTTTAAGGACTTTCCACTGGCTGGAGGCTGGCAAGTGGAGTTAGCCATCCTCCAACTGTAGCCATCCTGAGGGCTGAAATGTATACCCTCGAGAAGTGGCCAATTCTACTTCTGTAGGGAAATATGGACATTTAATTCCATCTGTGCAGCCTTCCCAGGTTAGAAGGGTTTGAAGCGTGTTGATGTCTTGAGGCTTCCTTGATACTAACTTAGCTGTCTGATCAGCTAATCTATTTCCTTCAGCTACCTCATGTGTTCCATTTTGATGTCCCCCACAAAGTATCACTGCTATTTCCCATGGAAGAAAAACTGAGGATAATAACCTGTTAATTATTAATTATTAAGGAAAACCCGGGTCCTTTGTCTCACAACGGTTTAAATAAAAGGACACGAACACACATGGAGTGGTTTTAGAAACAGAGAGAGTTTAATAGGAAAGAAAAAAGAAAGAGGCTCCCCCTTAGAGAGAGAGAGGAAGTGGAGCTTCAAGCCAAGCAAGGAAACCCCAAGTGTGGCAGGAAACAGCCAGTTATTTGAGGAGACTGGAGTAGGCGGTGTCTGATTTGCGTAGGTCTCAGGGGATTGGTTTGACCAGGTATGTCATTCACATAACTCATGAAAAAAACTGGCCCTCCCACCCTAGTCTTTTAACATGCAAATTCAGGGCACCATGATGTTCTACACACGTGGGGATAAGTGGGAGCTGCCGTGTTGCCAGACACATTTGGTGACAAGAATAAGAAGGTAAGAATCACCATATTGAGTGAACCCATTTTCTAATAGCTGGCATTTGCATATCAGAACTTGTGGACTGTGCTTTTCTGCTAGATAAGAAACATTTCTGGGCTACTTTAAGAGAGAAAAAAAAAAAAACTGCAAAACTTCCCAAGGACCCCTTATCCTCTCTAACTGCCTAAAATAATTTCTTAATAACTCCTATAACATTGTGATTCTCATTGTCAAGGGAAGGCTAAGACATTAAAGAATTAAGACATTAATTTGTTTACTCAAGGATGCACAGTTTGTAGATTCAGTACTATCATTGTTCTTTCCTGTTATTTTTGTGAAAAGCAGTATAGTCTTCCTATTGTACATCAAGGATGCTTGCTCATAATAAAAACTGAAATTTGAGCCTTTCAGCATGGCTAAGATGTCAGGGATAAAGGAATTTTGTTACTGGAGAGTAAGAAGTAAAGGTTGGCCTTTTATTTCATCTGGGTCATGCATTAATCTTTTGTGAAAGTGTGTGATGTGATGGCAGTAAGGATATGAGGGAAGTAAATTGACATTGAGAAAATTCACAAGAATTTTCACGAGAAAGAAGAGCTTTTAAATGGTTTAACATAATTTATGTATCTGAAAGTTAAGAGAGTATAACATGTTGTATATAGCCAAAACTGACACTGTGGCATGAGTGAGGGATGCTTATCATTAGTGAGAACACAATCCTTGATTTAAAGAAATTGTTAGATAAGACAGGGGTGTTTAGTTACACTGGACACAGAAAATAATTCAAGGCAGATAAAAATATAAAAAATTCAAGAGTATCCAGGCAGCACTAAGACAGAATGTAACCAAGGAACTTCCCACAGCCACCTTTGGCTCAAAGTTTTATCGGTACCTTAATAAGAAACAGAGAATGTTTAAAATAGATATAGTAAGATGATGCCATTTTAGTGCATGAGTATGTACATACTTATACAAGAAAGTGACTCTACTCTACATAAGACATTAAGAATTTTTTAACAATCTTGAAGTAAGACTGGAGAAAATGTCATTTTAAAATTTCAGGCAGTTTCTGCCTTCTCAGAAGTAAAGGTTTCAATTTAGTGCTTTAAAAAATCATGTTATTAAGAAAATCAAAATATATGCCAAAAGAATGTAATAAAAATATACTATGAGATGTACTGACAGAGGTAATCAAAATGGCCAGTACAGTCTAGAAGATTTCAGTGAAGTATACATTTATTTATATTGACTGAAATATAATGGTTAATAGTATAAGATGAATTCTGTTTTTTATAATTCTAGAATTTCATGTTATTTATATATTTTAAATCTCATTAATTTGTAGACAAAACTTAGATTAAATTTGACTGTAAACCACAATTTTGATCCAACTTGCTGATTGCCCATTTTGATAGACTTCTTTATAGAGCAAGAGTGACATCTTTAATAAGGCCACACCTGTTAGGGGTACAGTGAACTACAACAAATTATTATGAAGGAAACTAAGATATATATACGGGCTGATACTTTAAATATTTTTTGTAAGTTACTACAGGTACAACAATAAGTGCATTAGAGTTTTTATGGTTTGTTGCCTATCTAGTTTTTAGCCTGTTGCCCATCTAGTTTTGCTGAGCTGTAGCCTATCTGTTGCGTGGGTGGGTGGGTGGGTGGATGGTTGGGTGGATGGATGGATGGATAGAAGGATGGATGTATGGGCTTTTATTGCTTGTTGGCTATCTAGGTTCAGGCCTGAGTTTGGAATTGGAAAACCTAGATCAAAATAAAAACATCCTATATTATCTGAGTTTATTTATCTATAATAATACTTCAATCTTAGAGGTCTTATAATGAAAGTAGTAAGTAATAAAACTTTCTAATTTAGCACATCATTATTTCTTGATTGATCATTTCAGGCTGGGAATATATAATAGGAATGATTGACCCTAACTCTATAATTTTAGAGAACTGATGCTGACTCAAGGTCACAAAACTAAAAATGACTCATTCTCTTCTATAATGGTGATATGTCTATTGTCTTTAATGAAGATTTAAAGTATTTTTAAAAATCTTTTAAAATTAGATTATTGTTTTAACTCTGTTACATATGTTAACTGTTAAAATTATTGTTTGTTCAAAATACTGAAATTATTTAATGCTTATGTTTTTGTTTAATATTCAAATGACATATTAAAAATAACATGTAATTATAGGTAGTATGATAGTTACTTTGGTTCTGTCCTGCCTAATAAATTTCTAAATAATAAAATTTTTAACAGATCAGAAATTTAATTTTTGCATGGCACAGACACGTTGATTGCTTTTGTAACATACTTTTCTTCTATATGAGTCAAATGACTAAACCTCTGCTGGTATATTTGTCCTACAATTTAGGGAGCCCTACCAGAATTAACAATTCACCCATCCCAGTCTTTTTTTTTTTTTTTTCAAGTTAAATAAAGTTTGAATTCTTTTTTCCTCTTGTTTTAGTATTGTAGGTTTCTGTTCAATAATATCTCCTCCTAAAAGTTAAAGTAATTACAGTTTTAATTTACCAAAATGTCATTCCTAAAATAGGAAAGGTTATGTAGTTTAATTATGTACATGTTATTTCACCATAAGATTTTATCTTTCATCTACTAATTTATAGGCCAATGATAAAGTCAGTGAAATGAACATGACTACTGGATTCTTCAATATTACATCAAAATTGGCCTACACAATAAGCACAGAATTCTTAAAGGTTAATAACACTCTTCTAAGATTACAAATTCTGAACTTTAGTAGGTTGCTACTTTAAAAAGAATAGTTAATCTTTGGTAGAGTATTCTTATTACGGTATTTAAATGTGAAAATACAGCAACATAGAAACTATGTTTACCAACAGATAATACTCAATGTGCTTTTTCCAAATGAAAAAGGCACATTATCCCAGGGACTTCAAAAAGAAGAATCTTTAAAGATTCACTTGGGCTTATATTTAAATATTTTAATCATTAAATGTAAATAAAATGTTTTCAAAGTACCAGTAGGATGTACTGATGCAGCACATGCATGTAAAAGAAACATTTAGATTAATATTTAGCTGTATCCAATATTAACAGACCAAGTAGATGTTACAGCCAAGCTACTTCTGCAAAACTGGTAGCATTTGCAAATCTTGTGGAAAACAGTTTTTGTCTAGTTATAATGTCCTAAAGAACACCAAACAAATGTAATATTTTCCTGCCATTTAACTCAATTATACACAAAAGAGAAAGAGATTACAATTATTCAGCTCTTTTAAAGACTAGGGTATGAAGCAACACCTCAAAACAATTTTGGAAATTGTCTTCTGTATTGAGTAAATGACTTCTCTTTTGTAGATGTTATTTAAAAAACTGATTAACATGTAGACATAACACTGATAAAGGTAACATATTCGGATTACATGTCTTCATAATTAAGCATTATGGGGAGCTGGAACAGATTATTTATTCATCCAGTCATTTGTTGTACAAGCATGTTTTGAATGCTTCATGCTTCTTGTCATTTTATCATCTGGACAGTAGTGACAGCTAACTAGTTTTAGATGTGATTTGAAGTAAATTAGATGATATATATGTGACTATACATCATAATTTTTTAATATATATATAATTTTAACACAAATTATCTGCTTTGCAAATGTTGACAATAGATAAAATAGAGGGAAGACAAATAAACAACTAAAAATACACACATGCATACACACACATATGGAAGTAGATTAAATGCACTTTTGCTTTTTCTAAGTATTCATTTTTAAAACATTCTGAGGATTTTCTGCCAGAGTTGGAATTGATTAGCATGATGACGAAGTATTTCAGAAATAGAAAAACAACTTATTTTACATTATCAGAACTAAATGTGTCTCTATATATCCAAGTAAATACTTAGGAATGAACAAGAGACTTTGACAGTGAAATTGTATTCATATCATTAGTTCTTTTCCAGTTAAAATACTAATAAAAATAAGACAGCTAGCAGGGACCATTTCTTAGAAGTTGGAAACAAAATTATCTTAGATCAGCTTTGACTGGTTGGAAATGCCAAAAGTGTTGTGGGTTAGATTAGTTCAATGAACTAGGAAGAAGTTTAATTCGTCCTCCAAAGAAAAATTACAAGACTACCTCTTAAGCTCTCAGTGTTCGAGGGTAGAATTTTCTTTTTTTTTTTTTTCTTTAACTCACCATGCCAAATTGCCCTGTCCTCAAAGTGAATCCAAATTAAACACACAGATATGCCACATGGTATTTCCCATTGGTAATATTTAGAGGAGGGAGAATTTTGTACCTTTGTTAAATCAGAAAAGGAAGTAATCATCTGGCACTAATTATAACAAAGTCTACGCTACAGAAAAAATAAAAATGAACTTGTCTGTTCAGTTACAGAGTTGAATATTTACACCGCTCCTTCATCAGCAAAAACACACACCTCACACCTGCTGTGATTTCTTTTTCTGTTGAACCCCTACCTAATTAACAACCATTAAGATTCACACCTGTGGTGGCTTTAGCCTTTGCCTACTGCTCAGCGTTGAGGTTTTTAACCCTTCATTTTGCCTGTATTACACGATCACTTTTCCTAGTAGGCTCAGTCTTTCAAAGACAGCTTTTCTCAATATTTGCTTGTATTCAAAGCTGGGAATTCACCACAGCTGGGAACTCTGAAGAGGCAATGTTTTTTTTTTTTCTGAAATAAGAGATGAACAGGTGGTGCTCCCACCTGCTGCAAGTCTTTGAATTTTTGGGGGGCTCCAAATTGTTCTTGGACTGGTATTGAAAATGTTTTCTAGCATTAGAAGCAAGAGGGGAAGAGAAACAGGCCATGACCAGTTTTGTTACTAATGGTCTCATTATAGACATTCTCTGATTGGTAATTGCTGGCATATTGAAATAAATGGGTGCATTGCTTTCTGGACTGGGTGCGGGTGGAAGAAAAAAGCAAACAAATTCAAACATAGTATGGCTACTTTATTTTAAACCTTAAAGAAGATTTAGGCAATCAAATTTGGTGACATTTTCCCCTTGGAAAATTTTGCGGAAGTTTATTTGTAGCTGGCAATGAAAACATTTCTGGATAAACAAGTTTTTATTGTGTTTTTTCACTGTTACTTCTTTTACCCAGAAGAGAGCACTTAGCCACTAATTTCAGATATATCTGTTCTGTTCTTTTAGTTTATTTAATTTTTTGGTTTCCATTCTCTAATGGAATGGGATAAATTGATAAGTAGTATTCAATTTGAAGGCTTTTATGGACACAGTAAACTATTATGGTCAACCCAGTCATAATTACAACCTGCAAAGTAAGTTGGGGCTATTTTTGTTCTGAACAAAACTGAAAACAATTGTTAAGCATGGTTGTTTCTATTCTCCTGCTAGCCTGTCTCTAATAATTTTCAATGAACTACACTTAAATATCAGTACAGAGTAGCTTTTATTTAATATGCCTAAAAATGCTATTTGTGTATTTCTTTGTAGCGTAATAGACAATAACCATATAATAAATACGTTTATCTATCTTTAATTTTTTAATATATTTGTATCTATATATATTATATGTATATATCCATATGTAATATAGACATGAAAATATAGAGATGTAGATATATATATCTACATTATCTATATAGATATATAGATATACATATCTATGTAGCTATATAGATCTATGTGTCTACATATCAATGTCTATATTGATATGTAGATGCATAGAGATCTAGCTATATGTATATCTATATAGATATAGCTAGATCTCTATGTACCTGCATATCAATATATATCAATTTGAATATATACAGATGTAGATATTTGTCTATATAGATATATAGACATCTATGTAGATATATAGATATATATCTACAGCTATATATATTTGAATTGTATGTTTTATACATTAAATATATGTATGCATACAACCTGTTGATTAAAAATATCTAAATGTTACAGCTAGGTAGAAAGAATAAGCTCTAGTGTGTTCTAAAGCACTGTAGAGAGACTAAAATAACATTTTATTTCAAGTATTGTATAGTTACAAATATTATATACAGAGGAGGACAACACTGAGCAATTTTTTTAAAAAGTTCCAAAATTGTCAGGCTTACAATTCTCTTTTCATTTTTATATTAAGATTTTCTTATGGAAAACTGTGTAGCCAACTGTATCACCCATTTGGCTACTGTGATGGTAATTTCATGTTAATTCTGCTGGGTCACTGGGTACTGGGATATTTTTGCAAACCTTATTTCGATGTTTCTGTGAGAGTGTTTCTGGATGACTTGTCATCTACACTGATAGACTAAGTAAAACAGATCACCCTTCCTTATGGCAGTGGGCTGCATCCCATCAGCTGAAGAGTGAATTTGAACATTCCCAACACAAAGAAATGATAAATGTTTGAGGTGGTGGATGTGCTTGTTAATCTGATTTGGTCACTGCACATTGTATACATGTATACCGATATCACATGGTGCCCCATAAGTACATACAATCATTATATGTCAGTTAAAAATAATAATAAAAGCTAAAAAAGCATATATGAAAATCCATACAGAGGACTCTAACATAATTGATTCAGATTCTAAGTCAGTTTTCCATAAATTATTTTCCAGCACGTTTGGCATTTAAAAGACATTCGATAAATGCCAAATTATACTATCTCTATGATTTTATCTTTTAAAATATGTCATTGCCTATTAAATAGTGCCTGCTTGAAGACACAATGGTCCACTTTATAGGTACAATTACCCTATTTTTCATAGAAAGAAACCAAGGCACCTAGGTAATGTCTGAGGCCATTATTATAGGTTAAATGGCAGAGTTGGAATTTAATGACCTATACCTCTGACTCCTTAGTTCCATGGGTCTTTCAGGACATTTTGCCTCCAAATCTTTCAGGGAACTTTAGAGTTTTAGGTGGACACCAAGGAACATAGTAATATTTTAAAAATAAACATTTACTTTCTTAAAAAGTTTAATTTATGACTAAATAGAAAGTGACTAAAGTGTGATATTGTAGAAAAAAGGTAACAAAGGATTTTGAATGTGTATGTTGAGAAAATAAGAGCAATCCTAATTTCTTATAAGTTAAGACAGACATTGAGTAGACAAAAGGAGAAGAAAGAGAGTGTTAAAAAAAAGTTTTGGTAGTAAGTTGAGGCTTGGTGATGAAACTTTGAAACACTTTTTTGAATTGCCTCCTAGCCACAATCCTCTGATTTTCTTTTTTTCCTCTCTCTACACATTCTCATATTTCACTGGTTTTTCTTCCTCTGTCAAATACTTATTTCTTTTTTATTCCTCTGTGTTTAGTCTTAGAACTTCCTTCTGGTTTTACTCTACATAGTGTTTTTCCTCTGTGATATAGTGTATTTCCATAACTATATTTTGATACGTAGGTAAAATATCCAAGGAAAGAAACCCTATGACTGAAATATTCAGACTGGGATAATAAGACAATGCAAGCAATTTAATATAATTTCAAATAAAACTAAATTCCCTTTCATTTTGCATGTATATGACATATCTTTCTGTTCAAAAGTTTTATATGTTGTAGCTCTTTCTACATCATTTTCCTCATAATTTTATAAAATGTGTTTGTTTTCATTTGTACTATTCCCTATCCTCTCTCCCCTATATTTTGTAAATTCCTTGTACTTCTTTGAGTAATCCTATCCATATGCTTCCCAGCTTTCTTGATGTATTCCTTTATTTCCATTCTCATATTTTCCATCTTAGCCAAAATACATAACTAGTTGGACAAACTTGTATGTGTAGGGATGGGGAAGATTTTGCAGTGGAAAATACATAAAACAACTTAGATTATAGGGAGGGACAAGACTGGGCAATTAAAAAAACAACCTTCCAAAATTGGCCTACAATTCTTGTTTCAGTTTTCTTTTAAAATTTTCTTATGGAAGACTGTGTATCCAACTGTGTCATTCAGTTAGCTACTGCGATGGTTAATTTCATTTGTCAATTTGACTGGGCTGTTGGGTACTGGGATATTTCTGCAAACCTTATTTTAAGTGTTTTTCTGACAGTGTTTCTGGATGACTTTAAAAATTTACACTGATAGACTATGTAAAGCATATTACCCACCCTATGGGAGTGGGCTTTATCACATCAGCTGAAGGTGGATATGAAATTAGACTGACCCTCCTCTAAGTTATAGAATATTCATTCTGCCTGAACTGAGACACTGGCTTTTCTTGCCTTGAGACTCAAACTGAAACACTGGTTCTTCCCCAGTCTCAAGCCTGCCAGCCTTGGGTCTGAAATTTCAAAATCAGCTGTTCTGGATATCCAGATTGCCGATTATAGATCTTAGGACTTAACCAGTCTCCAAAATTGTGTAAGCCAATTCCTCATAATAAATATCTTGATTTTTATATATACATCATTTGATTCTGTTTCTCTGGAGAACTCTGACAAATACAGCTACAGGTAACTCAAATGTAATTTGTTTGAAGGTTAACTATCTTTCCTTCAGATTTGCTAATATTTATAGATCAGTAAATGGTATCATGATTCAGTTGTTCATGATATCACCTCCCTCAACACTTTGCTTTCCACTACCTACCTCAATTAGCCTAGATATTTCCCTGATCATCCCTCTTTCAAATTACTTTCATGTTTCATCTGACTTATTGTGTACACTCTTTAAACTGATTACCTGAATCCATTTTTGCTGCTCTCCAACCAGTCTCCACACAGTAGAGAAGTCCCTTACAAAATAAATCTGATAATTTTACTCTTTTGCATAAATTTCTTCAATTGCATTTCACTATTTTGGAATGAATTTGGAATCCCTTGTTACCTACAAAGCCTTGCATAATCTGTCATCTCTGTGCCACACCAGTCTCACTTCGTGACATTCTTTCATTCTTGCTTTACTTTCCAGCCACGTGGACTGCACCATGTTATCTTCTGCCTCTTCAACTTTATGCATACTCTTTACACAAATAAAGCTGTTATTTTTAAAAGATTGTTTATGACCTGAGTAAAGGTAAAGAAATAAAAATGTCTGATGCTATTGCCTAAAATTTTTTCTCTTGTTTTTTTGCTTCTGAACTCAATCATTTTTTCCAGTCAGAGCTCAAAAAGTATCTTCATGATAAAGCCTCCAAGGATGCTGAGATGGTTTGTTATGTATTTCTATAGCAGCTTGCCATTTTCTTTCTCAGCATTTTGTCTAGGGGTGATTATTGGGGAGCAGTTCTCTATGGGGTTTCTAAACATCTCATAACAACTTTGTTGTAGACTATCTTTTTAGGATGTGTGCAAAGCAAACAGCCTTGGATGATAAATAGGCTCTTCCACTGAAAAAGAGGGCAGACAGTTTTTTTAACAAATGTAATTTAGATAGTATCTGTCTCCTGGCTAAGATGGGACAGGTTACCAGATATCCTTTATATAAAATTGGGGCCTCTTCAACATGGATAAAACTAGAAAGCAGTATTTTAAGAGAAAGAAGTTAGTTATAAAATGCCATGTATTCTATGATTTTTTACTTACATGAAATGTCAAAAATTGTAAAGTATACAGAGATAAAAAGTAGATTGGTGGTTACGTAGGGTTGTGGGAAGAGAGTTGGTTAATGGGGAGCACCTGCTGATGGGCATAAGGTTTATGTAGGGGGTGATAACAGTGTTCTAAAAATGATTGTGATGATGATTACATAAGGTTGTAACAATATTTAAAAAACCATTTAACTGTTCATTTTAAATAGATCAGTTGTTTGGTACATAAATTATATTTTCAATAAAGCTGTTATATTTTTTTAAATGTGTTTATGATTTTAATAAAGATAAATACAAGTATCCTGGACTTTATAATCTCAGGGTTCCCCAGGTATACAGCAAACCCACTGCATGTGTAGCACCCTATGAGATGTGGGTGTGATTGAATAGGGAGAACTGCTGTGAACAGGATGCTCATGTTGCCGGCTGTGCTGTGAATAATAGTAATTTTTCCTTTACTCAGAAGTCTCACACCTTTTACCAGGTTCAGGAAACTCTGGCAGGGGAAATTATTAGCTCAAAAGTAAAGTAAAATTTCAGAAACTTCATGGTTTCTGACAGCCACCATGTACTTAATTTTTGTGTATATCCTTGAATCTTTCCTTTCTGTAGTATAAACTTCCCTATCCTTGTCCTCACATAGTGTTTAACCTATAAGTGCTCTTTAAAAAAAAGTCTTTAAAAGCAAAGACTAGGCCAGGCACAGTGGCTCACACCTGTAATCCCAACACTTCGGGTGGCCAAGGTTGGCATATCATAAGGTCAAGAGATTGGGACCATCCTGGCCAACATGGTGAAACCCTGTCTCTACTAAAAATACAAAATGATGTGGGCCTGGTGGTACATGCCTATAGTCCCAGCTACTTGGGAGGCTGAGGCAGGAGAATCGCTTGAACCCAGTAGGCAGAGGTTGCGGTGAGCTAACTGCACTCCAGCCTGGTGACAGAGCAAGACATTGTCTCAAAAAGAAAAAAAAAAGTCTACATTAAAGATATTAAGTTGAGCCAAATAAAATTGATGATGTTCAATTCCTCTTGTCCTGCAAGAATGGCCCTACATATGGTTTAGCCTAACAGTAAAAATTGCAGGTAAGTAGAGGCACTAGTTCCCAGAAAAAAATAATAGACTTTGTGCTTGGGAAGAAGTAAGAAAATAATCTATGAAAGAAAGAACACGTAAAAGTTTATTTAAAACATAGTACCATTTTATTTATTTATTATTTATTTGCAATTGACAAATATTTGTATATCTTTATGGACTACAACATGTTGTTTTGATCTATCAATACATTGTAGAAAGATTCAAACTAACTAATTATGAAAAGAATGGCTATGAAGAATGAGATAAGGAATTTTCTAGGCATGAATAAATCAATTGGGGTGGGAAATTGAGGAAAAACTAAATGTGAGTTACAGTAAATTTCAAAACAGCCAATATCAGAGTTTTATGGGGTTTTCTAGAGAAGCTGAAGATTCTAGTAGCAGATGACAAGGTAATAAATAATCTGACCTTTTGGTCAAATACGTATAATCCTATTAGCTAAGTTACAGTGATGCTGAATTTCTAGTTATATATATAATACTTCTTAAGCTACCATTTTTGATAGCTATGTAGGATGTTTTATATATGCCCTTTGCAGATAATCTAATGAATATGTCACTCCCAGTCTTGCCTCCTCCTTATACAATTTCTATACTGCAGCCAATGTCATAATTTTACAATATAAACCAGATCAAGAGACATTCCTGATTAAACTCAATTTCCCCTCTCTCCCCCTCTCTTGTGTCTTTCTCTCTGTCCTTTCTAAACCCGGGTAGACAGGTTGAACTTTTATTTGCATTTTCAAAACTTCTAATCCCCTGACTAACTCAGGTGCTTAATGTAGACTTATTTTTCTGAGGACCCCACTCTTCTTACCACCCCTGGGAAACTGGCTTTATCCTGGACCTTCAGTTTCAGCTTAAATATCCTAGCTTCATAGAGATAATATTTAAACCCATGGTCCAAGGAAGACTGTTTCTATTCCTAATGTTCCTTGGGCCCCAATCATTTTCTTATAGAACTTCTCATTTATTGTTACAATCATCCCTCAGCATCACTGGATGATTAGTTCCAGAGCATCCTACAAACACCGAAATCTGCTTATTTTCAAGTCCTTTATATGAAAGGTGTAATGTCTGCCTGTAACCTATGCATATCCTCCCATATACTTTAAATCAACCCTAGATTACTTACATTACCCACCTGCAAGGGCCTCCAGATGCTCCTGTCTGGCTGCCTCTGCAGGAGCATGTGCACAGCACAGCCTCTGCTGCCCGACACGAAAGCTTCGCCAGTGGCCCCACCTGAGTGTTTTCCAAGAGGCCTAGCAGCACTTTGGATCCCCCAGCACCACCAGTGCCCAACTTCAAGGTGCCAGAATACAAAGCCAGGGGCTCAGTCCCAGTGCCTCAAGGTTGTAGCACACAGCTCGGGAGTGTTAAGGTGAGATCTGTGGCTGGTGCTTGAGCAGATGGGGGAAACCTCAGTTTCAGAACACTGAAAAGGGATGAAAGATGTATGATTTGTGGGCTGGCACAGTAGTAGAACATACCTTCCATCCTAGGGCTGGTCTGTGATGGGTTTAGCCAGCCTATCCTGCCAACTGCAGCTTTTGCCCAAGAGAGCCCCATAACTCAGAACATCTGAGGAAAGAAACACATGTGCGGCACCAGTAATCACAACAAGCTCTCCTAAGGTCTGAAGCAGACCTGGAGAGAAGACGGGGGTCATCTCTCTCCACAACTCCCAAACCCAGCCAGCTACAGAGACTGCTGCAAAGGCACTGAAATAGAGGAGCCACATGACTGAGTAAGCCTATCTGCTGACCATTACTCTTCAGTGCCACCTACTGTGGCAGCCCAAATTACAACACAAAGAATATTCTCACAATATACATTGCCTACGAAACCTAGGGCTAGAATCTCACAACAAATACATGTTCTGTACAGAGCCTTGGTCCTCTGAAAGCACCCAAAAATGAAGCCAACTAACTACACTCAACCTATATGACAGTTGAAACTTCAAGAGAAATAAATAATATAAAACCAAAAAGCCCCATTCAAATGACAGCTAATTAAAAAGAGGAATACCAGCCGTCTTGATGAGAAAGAATCACTGGAAGAACTCTGAAAATTCAAAAAGCCAGAGTATTCCCTTACCTCCAAAAGAGTGAACTAGCCCTCCAGCAGTGGTTCTTAATCAGGCTAAAATGACTGAAACGATAAACACAGAATTCAGAATCTGGATAGCAAGGAAGCTCACCAAGATTCAGAAGAAAGTTGAAACCCAATCCAAGGAATTCAATGAAATGCTCTAGGAAAGGAATCCAATAAAACACTACAGGAATTGAAGGATGAAATAGCTTGTTTAAGAAAGAACTAAACTGAATATGTGGAATTTAAAAATTAACTACAAGAATTCATTAATACTGTTGGGAGCATGAATGGCAGAATAAACCAAGTTGAGGAAAGAATCTCTGAGCTTAATGACAAGGTCTCCAAAGCAACTGAGATAAAAACAAATAAAAAATCTAAAAACTGAGTAAAATCTCTAAGAAATATGGATTTATTTAAAGTTACCAAATCTATGACTCATTGGCATTCCTGAAAGAGAAAGAGAGAGAATAAGCAACTTGAAAAATATGGTTGAGGATAGAGTCCTTGAAAATCTCCCCAATCTTGCTAGAGAGATTGACATGTAAATTTTAGTAATACAGAGAACTCCTGCAAGATATTGTAAAAACATTACCATTCCCAAGGTAGTAGTCATCAGATTCACCAAGGTCAATAAGAAAAAAAAATCTTAAAAGCAGCTTGACAGAAGGGTCAGATCACTTTTATAAAGTGAATCCCATCAGTTTAGCAGTGGACTTCTCAGCAAAAAACTTCATAAGTCAGAAGAGACCGGAGTCCTACTTTCAGCATCATTAAAGAAAATAAATCACAGCCAAGAATTTCATATCCTGCCAAACTAACCTTCGTAAGCAAAAGAGACATAGGATCCTTTTCTGACAAACAAATGCTAAGGGAATTTGTTATCACTGGATCACCCTCACAAGAAGTACTTAAGGGAGTGGTGAACATGAAAATAAAAGAACGATATCTACTGCCACAAAAACACAATTAAGCACTTAGCGCACAGACATTACAAAGTAAATAAAGAATCACGTCATCAAGTCTACAAACAGCCAGCTAACAACATGATAACAAGAGAGAATTTCATATAGCAATACTAGCTTTGAATGCAAACAGTCTAAATGTTCCACTTAAAGGCATAGAGTGGCAAAAGACAGGACCCAACTGTCTACTGTTTTGAAGAAACCCATCTCACATGTAATGGCACTTACTGACTCAAAGTAAAGGAATAGAAAGAGATCTATCATACAAACTGAAGACAAAAAACAGCAAGGGTAGCTACTCTTACATCAGATAAAATAGACTTTAAGCCAACAATTACGTACAAAAAAGCGACATGACATTATATACTAATAAATGGTTCAATTAAACAAGAAGACTTAATTATCCTAAATATATATGTACTAAACACTGGAGCACCCAGATTTACAAAACAAGTTCTTCTTGACCTACCAAAAGACTTAAATAGTGACACAATAATAGTGGGAGACTTCAACACATTGCTGAAATCATTAACTAGGTCATTGAGACAGAACATTCACAAAGAAATTCTGGACTGAAACTCAACATTTGACCAATTAGATCTAATAAACATCTACAAAATACTCCACTAAACAACCACAGAATATACATTATTCTCATCTATACACAGATTGTACTCTATGACTCAATGACACATGCTCTGCCATAAAGCAAGTCTCAACTCAAAAAAATAAAAATCATACTAAAGACACTCATGGACAAAGGTGCAATAAAAATAGAAATTAATACCAAAACCATCTCACAAAGCCAAACAATTACATGAACATTAAGCATTTTGCTCCTGAATGACTCTTGGGTGAACAGTGAAATTGAGGTTGAAATCAAAATATTCTTTGAAATTAGTGAAAATACAGATACAACATTCCAAAATGTTTAGATGCAGCTAAAGCAATGTAAAGAGAAAAGTTTATAGTGCAAAATGCCTACATCAAAAAGTTAGAAAAATCTCAAATGAACAATACAACATCACACTTAGAGGAAGTAGCGAAAAAGACAACAAACCAATTTGAAGGCTAGTTGAAGAAAAGAAATAACTAAAATAAGAGAGGAACTGAACAAAATTCAGACATAAAAATCCATACAGAAAATCAATTAAATAAAAAGTTAGCTTTGAGAAATATTTTTTTTAAATATTGATAAACTGCTGACTATATTAACAAAGAGCAAGAGAGAGAGAGAAAGATCCAAATAAGCACAGTCAGAGAAGGCAAAGATAGACAATATAAGTGACTCCACAGAAATACAAAAGATTCTCAGAGATTATTATGAATAGCACTATACACACAAATTAGAATACCTACAGGAAATGGATAAACTCCTGCAAACACACAACCTTCCATGATTGAACCAGGAAGAA
This sequence comes from Cebus imitator, assembly GCF_001604975.1. Classification (NCBI taxonomy): domain Eukaryota; kingdom Metazoa; phylum Chordata; class Mammalia; order Primates; family Cebidae; genus Cebus; species Cebus imitator. The sequence goes on from NW_016107429.1 coordinate 1,652,263, forward strand.
AAATGAAAACCTGAACAGACCAGTCATGGGTTCTACAATGTAATCAACAACAAAAAACCTGCCAACCAAAAAGAGCCCTGGGCCAAGTGGATTCAAAATTACATTATATCAGAACAGAATACAAATAATTGGTACAAATCCTACTGAAATTCTTCCAAAAAATTGAGGAAGAGAGTCTCTCCTGTTTCATTCTATAAAGCCAGCATCACCCTGATACCAAAACCTGACAAAGACACAACAACTACAAAACCAGAAACCAATTATGCTGATGAACACAGATGCAAAAATCCTCAGCAAAATATTAGTGAATCGAATCCAGCAGCATATCAAAAAGTTAATTCACCACAATCAAGTAGACTTTATTCCTGAGATATAAGATTGATTCAACATACACAAATCAATAAATGTGATTCACTATGAAAACAGAATTAAAAACAAAACGCATATGATAATCTCAAGATACTAAAAAAGCTTTTGATAAAATTCAGCATTCTTTCACAATAAAGTCCTTTAACGAGCTAGCCTTCAGAGGAATGTTCCTCAAAATAATAGGAGCTATCTACGACAAACCTAGAGCCAACATCATATTAAACTGGCAAAAGGTAGAAGCATTTTCCTTGAAAACTGGAACAGGATAAAGATGTCCACTGCCATCTCTCCTATTCAGCCTTGTACTAGGAAGTGCTAGCCAGAGTAATTAGACAATCAATCAATCAATGGCTTCCATATAGGGAAAGAAATATCTCTTTGCTGATGATATGATTCTATACATAGAAAACTCTATGGCTCCTGGAACTGATAAACTTCGGTAGAGTTTCAGCATACCAAATCAATGTACAACAATCAGTACCATTTCTAGATGCCAATAATGTTCTAACCAAATGCCAAATGAAGAACACAATCCCACATACTATAGCGGCCAAAAAGTAAAACACCTAGGAATACATCTTTCTTGTAGAAAGTACTCTATAAGAAAAACTACGAAAACACTGCTGAAAAAAATCAGATATGACAAAAATAAATGGAAAAACATTCCATGCTCATGGATTGGAAGAACCAGTATCATTAAAATGGCCATCCTGCCAGAGCAATTTACATATTCAATGCTATTGCTATCAAGCTATCAATGACATTTTTTACAAAATTAGGAAAAACCTTTTCTAAAATGCATATGGAACCAAAAATAGAGCCCCAGTAGCCAAAGCAATCCTAAGCAAAAAGAACAAAGCCCGAAGGATCACATTACCCAACTTCAGGCTATATGACAGAGCTATAATAACCAAAACATCAAGCACAATACTAGTTTAAAAACAGATATGTAGACCAATGGAACAGGCCTGAGAACCCAGAAATAAAGCTACAAACCTACAACTATCTGATCTTTGTCAAGCTCAACAAAAATAAGCAATGGGGAAAAGACTTCCTATTCGATAAATAGTGCTAGCGTAACTGCCTATAAATATGCAGAAGAATAAAATTGGACATCTGCCTTTCACCATAAACAAAAGTTAAAGATTAAAGACTTAAATTTAAGACCTCAAACTATAAAAATCATAGAAATAAGACCTAAGAAATGCCCTAATCAATATTGACTTGGGCAAAGAATTTATGGCTACATCCTCGAAAGCGACTGAAACAAAAACAAAAATTGACAAGCGGGACCTACTTGACTAAAAGCTTCTGTACAGCAAGGGATACTGTCAATGGAGTAAACAGACAATCTACAGAATGGGGAGAAAATATTCACAAACTATACATCCAACAAAGATCTAGTATCCAAAATCTATAAGGCACTTAAATCAACAAGCACAAAGTGAATAATCCCATTAAAAAGTGGGCAAAGGACATGAACAGACACTTCTGAAAAGAAGATTACAAGCAGTCTACAAACATGAAAAAAAAAATGCTTATCATCCCTAAGCTTCAGAGAAATGCAAATAAAAACCACAATGAGATATGATCTCATACCAGCTGTAATGGCTTCCATTAAAAGAAAAGTGGGCTCTTACACACTGTTGGCAGAAACATAAATTAAGCACAGTTAGAAGATTTTTCAAATAACTAAGGTTGAGCTACCATTTGACCCAGCAATTCCTTTACTGGGGAAGGAAAATAAATCATTTTACCAAAAGTACACATGCAACCTTGTGTTCATTGCAGCACTATTCGCAATAGCAAAATATTGAATTAATCCAGGTGCCCATCAATGGTGGATTGGATAAAGAATAGTTGTTACGTATATACAGTGGAATAAATACTATGAAGCTATTAAGAAGATCAAAATTGACTGGGCACAATGGTTCATGCCTGTAATCCCAGCACTTTGGGAGGCCGAGGCAGGTGGATCGCCTGAGGTCAGGTGTTCGAGACCAGCCTGGCCAACACGATGAAAACCTGTCTCTACTAAAAATACAAAAATTAGCCAGGTGTGGTTGCCTGTAGTCCCAGGGTGGGCATGATGGTGCCAGCCTGTAATCCCAGCTACTGGGTAGGCTTAGGCAGGAGAATTGCTTGAATCCAGGAGACAGAGGTTGCAGTGAGCCAAGATCATGCCATTGCGCTCCAGCCTGGGCAACAGAGTGAGACTTCATCTCAAAAAAAAGAAAGAAGATCAAAGTCATATCTTTTGCATCAACATAGATACAGCTGCATACAGCTGGAGGTTATTATCCTAAGCAAATTAATACAAGAACAGAACATCAAATAGTACATGCTTTCAGTAATAAGGGGTAGCTAAACATTGGATACTTTTGCACATAAAGACAGGTACAACAGATACTGGGGACTACTAGAGGGGGAAGGGAGAGAGGAGGACAAGGACTTAAAAAACATACTTACTGGATCCTGTGCTCACTGCCTGGGTGACAGGTTCAATTATATCCCAAACCACAGCATCATGCAATATACCTTTGTAACAAGCCTTCACATGTGCCCCCTGATTTTATAATAAAAGTTGGAAAATGTATTGGACCATTGTAAGATAGCCTAGATAATGCTAAGCTGTCTGGCCTTCCTAGTAAATGGTTAGTTTTACACGTTGACATCTCTAGATTTACATATTAATTGTTCATATTTCAACTGGTAATACATACATATTTGAACCAAAATAAATTTTTACACTCACATCTTCAGCTTTTTTTTTCTTTTTTCTTTTTTCTTTTTTTTTTTTTTTTGATTTGTTTTTTTTTTTTTTTTTTTGGAGTGTCGCTCTGGTAGTGCAGGCTGGAGTGCAATGGTGCAATCTTGGCTCACTGCAACCTCTGACTCCCAGGTTCAAGCAATTCTCTGCCTCAGCCTCTGGAGAGGCTGGAATTAGAGGTGCCTGCCACCACAACCTGGCTAATTTTTTTTATATTTTTAGTGGATACGGGGTTTCATCATCTTGGCCAGGCTGATCTTGAACTCCTGACCTTGTGATCCACCCACCTCGGCCTCCGAAAGTGCTGGGATTACAGATGTGAGCCACTGCACCCAGCCTTCAGTTTTATTTTTATCAATTTTTTAATTAAAAAAGAAACACATTCAACCTGAAGAATCTGCCATGCTGAAATTATGTCAGGTTTTGAGATTTGCTAAGCTATCCTCTGAAACTTGTATATGATGAACATCAGGTAGCTAATGAGCTCTGGGCAATGGAGGCAATAATCCCTTTTCCCTCAATACCTACACCACATAGTATAGGAATTTAAATGATACAACATCAACTTCTGCTGTGGATGTCACTGATAATGTGTCAATACAAAGAAATGAGTAAGACATGCTTTGTTCTTTTTAAATAACAATCTACTCCACAGTAGTTTTATTGAACAATAAGGAAATCTTACATCATTGTTTTCAGAAGGAATGCATGACATCTGAATAGGGCATCCAGGAGAGAGTTTGTATAAATCACTAAGGCCTCCTTCTGACCTTCACCAGGAAGGCTTCTTAATTTTACAACTGTTCACTTGTGCTATCATTATGCAAAAATACAGACTAGGGATAAATAATGCCTTGGTTCTGTAAGCCTTAGAAAAAAGCAGATTTATCCAATACCTTAAAGTATACTGAAATAAATATATGTATTTTTTTAATTGGAAAAACAACATATAACCTATGTAAAATGAGTCAAACTGAAGAGTCAAAGAGTTACAGAGCCCCTATTTTACTGGAATGTATTTTTCTCTACCTGTTTTACTGAAAATTTTAGTTTCTCTTTTTACATCTGTTCTTATCTTAATTCAGGGGAACTCTAACATACTCTGTTTTCTTCTTTCATCAAAGAAGGAAGATCTATTTTGACTGCTCGGAGCACAGCAAGGATTCAAGCTTAAAGCTGACTGACCACAAACTCCAAATATTGCCCTGAGCCCAGTTTCTAAACTGTTTTTCTTTTGTTCTTTGTCACACTTTGCTAAATACTTCATTTTCATTACCATTTATTGGAACTCATTTATTGGCCTGATTGTTAAATGAAATGTGTCTTCCTGCACCATCCATATCTTAGCTCTTGTTTCTCATTATACAGGCTTATAGATGGTAAATGTGACTCTTTGGGAAGTTTTCTCCCCTCTAGGCTCAATTGATGCCAGTTCCAGGGTTTTTACTGTATCCTCTGCACCTACCATAGGTTTTGTAGCCCTGTTATATTTTAATTTACACTTTTCTGTCATTGTCCTAAGTTTATATAACTAAACCTTTAATTATTAGCACAAAATATTACTGAAATACGACTCCAATAAATGCTATTAAATTCTCTGCAGTAAAACAAGCAGAATGTTATGTTTGAGTAGCACCTTTGATTTAAGTCATTTTGCTAACATGGGCTGAGTAAAAAAATATCAAGTAGTCCACACTAAATCCCCCTATCTTAGAAAGAATGGCTGCTATGCACATGTTGTTTTGTTAGCTACCAAAGAAGGCACAGTAATTTATCAATTGTCTTTAGAAAAATATATAGCAACCTCAGAATTCTGGGCTCCTTGTAAGAGAGAATAATGTAGGCATTCTATAACTGAAAGAAAGCTAATGATGCATTATGAGATTGAATGTTTTCATCTGAAAATTACCATTAAAATTTATTTTTTTCAATCTCAATATAATGATCATCTCAGTGGTGGAAAACAAAGAAAACAAATAGCATTAGGGACTTGGGGAAGAAATCACTTGAATATATCTGATTTACATTGGTAATCATGTTCTGGAAAGTCTGATCCTCCCATTTTAACTCTTTCCTTTTATACTTTAATGACTTTAAAAATATGTGGTCTGTTTTTATTTTTCAAAATCTATATCTTGTTTAGCATTCAGAGTGGATTAACACAATTTAACAATTTAAAGAGAATCAGCCTATATTTACATGGACACAGTCTACTAACTTTTGAGTCACTTTTATATAAAATTAGCCACATATTGTTCTTTTACTACAGTTGATTCAGTTGATTCTTTAAAAACACATGTTTGAACTGCACAGGTCCATTTATAGATGTACACAAGTGAAGATAGAGTATTTGTGGAATGTGAAACTGGTGTGTACAGAGGACGAATTTTTTCCGTTAATGGGTTCCACAAGAATCTGAGCATATGTGTATTTTGATATCTGAGGGGATCCTGGAACCATTCCCCTGCCAATGCCAAGGGATGATTACACATATTTAACTGAAGAAAATTTTTGATCTAAAAATAAGCCTCAAACAACATATTCCTTTAATTATTGATTTATATTCTTACACTCATGCAAACATAAATATATTTCTTAAATTTATAATTTACTGCTGCTTTAAAAGTTGTTTCCAATAATTAACTAAATTCGATTTTTAAAGTGTCTCATAGTTTTCGAGAAAAAGTTAAAAGAAGAAAAAATTACTTTTAATTCACTTTAATTAGAATTTAAAAGCTAATATAAGTAAAAACACTGTGTAGGAACTGAGAAGATAAACATTTAACTAATATTCTGTCTTTACAGTCAATCAAGTTAATCAAGCAAATTTTTACCTAATTGTCTATATAGCAGACATTTGATATGTGCTATGTCAGTACATATTGCTTTTGGAATATGGAAGAGAAATAGATTAGTTCTTATTTGAGGCATACATTTTGGTTTATTGCAGTGGGTTAAAAGTGATGGTTTTGGTTTATTAAGTTAACCTTCTGACAAGGAGTAAAACTTCTTTTATTTTAAAACTTATATATGTATTTTTTAACCTAGATCTTTAATACTAGTTTTTAAGCATGATTTGAGCTCTCAATCTCCACACCACAGTAAAAGATAAACTAGTTTTATTTGATGTCTTACTTTTACTAGTGTCCTGAAAGGTGAAATCATTCATGCATAGGTAATTGCTCCAGTGAATTTCCTTGATATGCATGTGTGATTGTAATTTTTAAATATCAAGTGGGTAGTTACTGGGAGAGATTTTAAGAGCAAATGTTTTTAATGCATGGTTGACACATTTCATTCCCAATTGATTATATTATTTACAATATTAATGAACCTGATACTCTTTCTCCTATCAAAGGCAACGCTATGCTGTTCTAATGCTCAGTAATGTGACCAATGCAAGCTTTTGTCTGGGAGAAGATGGGGAAGAAAGGTTAGCTCTCCCCCTAATATGTTATCTTCTGCAGGGCTATGCACAACCCATTTGTTGGTCTGGTGCACAAAGCTCAAATTAGGTCACAATCTCGCATGCCTGAAATACAAAAAATTGGGAGGCATTTAGCATTAAGCTCTTTTTTTTTTCTTTTTAATCAGGGGTTTCTACTTTTTAAAAAAAATTATTTATTTTTCTTTAGATGCATACTATATCTGGCATTTCTCCCCATGTTATACCTCCCCACCTTTCTCTCCCTCCCCACGCCCCCGCTGTCTTTCCCCTAGCCCCCGCCAACTGCCCAGAAAGCCAAACACTGTATGTTCTCACTCATAGGTGGGTGTTGAACAATGAGAACACGTGGACTCAGGGAGAGGAGCATTATTTTAAAACATATTTTTAAATATATTCATTGTACTTATGGCCTATAATGGCCATTTAACACTTTTGAATTAGTTGTTAATATTGTAATGGTTAAGTGTAAATTTTCAAATGCCTGCATTAGTTACTGTAAATTAACAATGAGATTGACCATTAATGAATTATAATTATTTAAAAAATTCAATATAGACTTGTTAGCAATTTATTTAAACTGAGCTCTAAACTACGTTAAGAGCAGTGTAAGTTTACCACATTATAAACATACTCATTCATGCAGAACAGCAAATGTCAAAGGAAAAGGCTAATAGTTTCATAAGCAACCTTAACAGGAACAATATATAATAGATGCCATGGGGCCTGACAGTTCTAATCAAGTTGGTAGGTAACCTTCAAACTGCAAGGACAGATTTAAAAATTAGGATCTCATGTTCTGGTAGCTATTATAAAATAATCAGCTGTCAGTTTACCGAAGTATATGATTTAATACTTGAATCATCTCCAAAGCTGAAAAATTAATCCCACAAACTATTTAATTAATAGTTTTGTAAACAATTTTAAAAGTAGAAGGAATGACTTTTAATTCACTTTATTAAAATTTAGGAATTAATATAAGTAAAAACATCTATTTATCTTACCATATTAGAAATTGATATGTGCTAAAGCATTATATTATAATAAAAATACTTGCACACTTAGTCTCCCATGTAGGTTTACATTTTGACTACCATTTCACAAACTTTAACAACAAAAAGAAACTACCTTTCAAAGGAGAAAAATAGTGCTGTATACTATAGACTGGCTACTTTAACATAAATGGGGAAAAGTTCTGTAGGTTATCATCCAAGAGCCAATTTGCAAACCCTTTGAGGATCACAAAGGGCTCAGTTATAAATAGCATGACTTGAGAACAAATCATTGTCAAACCAAATGTATTTTCTACTATGACAGAATAATGGCCTTGATTCCTTCAATCTACAGTAAGTGTAATCGAGCTTGACCTCAGGAAGTCTTTTAACTCTGTCCCACATGGCATACTCATCAACAAGCCAGGAAAATATGGTTTAGGTTATGCTATTGTTCACTTGACATAAAAGTCATCAGAGTGTGGTACTCAGAAGAAGTTATTGATGGCTCATGGTTGACCGGGATGTTGGAATGGAATAAGAGAAGTAGTTGGTTTATGTCTTATCAAGTGGTATTATGCCAGATAGGATTCCTAAGTTTGAAATTATTTCTAATCTTATAAATGACTGGTAAATGACCTAAACTAACTTCTCCTATTATATCCAATTGGGAAGGATGACTGTGAGGTAGATATTATCTTGATACACACACACACACACACACACACACACACACTCATGCACTCATGCATACATACACACACATGTATGCAGGTATTCAAAAGTAACCCAGACAATGGGGAATTTGTAAGAAATGAAAAGATCAAATTATGACAAAGCTTTTAGTGATGAATTAATAATTTACCTGTATATCTGACTTAAAACATGATTCTTTATATAAGGAAAAAAATAAATAAACATGATGATGTTTGTACTGTTGAACCAAAATTAAATATTATTACAAATGATGTGCCAGAATGTAAGTGAAAATTCTGCAGTGTGTACCCATAGGAGAAAATATGAGTTTGTTGTACTTTAGTCCATCTTGAAGGAATGGAAAATTATTAAACGCATAGAAAAGAATGAAATGGTCTTCATGGGCCTGGGCTGCAGATTTCACCCTTACCCTAATACTCTTCTAACAGAGAAGGTGCTTCTACATAGTCTAAAACAAAAAACAAAATTAATTAATACGTATTTTATATTTACTAATATTCATGATAAATATTAATATCATCATCTGGATGTGTACTCATCTTCCCACATATAAAATGTGGCATCTGAATTGAGAGGTTCCTCTTTAGCTATATTTGATGTTGGTGAAATATGAGAAGCTCAGGCAACTGATTGTGTACTTTCAGTTAAGAAAGGAAGTGATAATACCAGTAATGTTGCACACAGGAATTAAAGTTCTAAAAATAAATTTGGACCAAAAAAGACCTAGATGTCTTAAAAATTGTTACAATTAATATATATTTTCTTTTCAGCACTTGAGCAATATTCTGTCATGTTTATAACTGATCATTGCATTAGTAAAATTATGAAGAGAAATATGAAAATCAAAATACTTTTAATATAAGGACACATTTTTAAGTGTCACAATTTATGCAAATTAGCAGTCATGTATCACAAATAAAATGACACATGATTTCAAAGTCAAGTACTTAATTCAATCTTTCTTGAGGATTTAAAAAAAATTTTCTTATTTATTTTTTGTCTTCTTTTCTCATTAAAGTAAAATTTGGGAAAATTGATTGAATTATTCTTTGATGCAAAAGCATCTTCTAGACTATAAGGCAGAACTCCTACTCCAGGGATTAGTCAGTTCCAAATGTTGCTTTTAACAAGGCTGGTAGTTCTGAAAATAATTTATTTTTTCAGCAAGGTTAGCTTTCAGCAGTTTTGCTAATGGTATACTCAAATCTCAAGTGACCAATCTTAAATACAACTCCTACTGATCTTCTCTCTTCTGATCTTGCCAAACGTAAAGTTTTGTTCTTAAATCTGTATTCCCTTTTAGACTTAATTTCAAACAACGGACTTCAAGTCATGTTTATGCCTTATGTTCTTTTTCACTTGTATAAAATCTTAATCAACTGAAGAATAGTTGGGGAAATAATTTCAAATATTGACACTAATAATAAACTAAAACTATTAATTTTTCTTCCACACCTTAAATCTAATTTTCATCTTTTGTTCTTGGTTCTCATGGAAGCTACAGCATTATAATTATATGCACACAATTATACTTTTTCATCATATGCTCTAAGGGGAAGAAGGACTGTGAGCATAGGCATTCATGGTACTAAAGTTAAGGTAATTCTTTATGTCATACACACATATACATAAGCTGTACATATAGATACATACACATTGAATATTCGTTGTTCAAAATGTTTCAGGCCAGAAGTGTTTGGATTCTGGATTTTTTTTTATTATTTATATTTATGTTTGTAGAGACAGGGTCTCAATACGTTGCACATTCTGGTCTTGAACTCCTGGCTTTAAGTGATCCTCCTCCCTGTGCCTCCCAAAGCTCTGAGATTACAGGTATGAACAACTGCACCCAGACCTAGATTCCTGATTTTTAAAATATATTTGCATATATATAATCAGCTATCTTGGGGATAGGACCCAAGTCTAAACACAAAAGTTATCTATATCTGTATATACTTTATTGACATACCTTGAAAGGAAAATTTTATGTTATTATTAAATAATTTTGTGCATGAAACAAAATTTTAACTGTGTTTTAACCACAACTCATAACATGAGGTCAGGTATGGAATTTTCTACTTGTGGTGTCTTGTAAATGCTCAAAATGTTTTGGTTTTTGAAGTATTTCAGATTTCAGATTTTTAAAGTAGGGTTGATCAACCAGTAATAGATACACAGATTATATGATGAAGATGAACTTTTTGATAAGTCATGATAAATTGGAAATAAGGTAATGATCAAGATTGTTTAAAGACAAAAACTTTTAGTCAAAGCCTTATATGCAATACACATTGTGTTTTCAATATATTCTAGAGCATTTGTTATAGAGTTCTGTCTTTAGTAAAGACAATATAAACAAATATTATTTGAAGAACATATGAATGTATTTTAAATATCATTAGATTGAGAGGCTTTTCAGGAAATATAAAGATATTTCATTATTGTCTTTATGAGGCTATCTCTGCCTGGATGAATCTTTAAAAATATATAAAATAATACTCACACAACCTAAAATAAATCTTATCACATAGTTCTCTCTTTGAAATTAAAGCTAATTTTGAAAAAATTTTAATGCTCATTAATATTGAAATTATGTCACTGTGTAAGGAAACTACACAAAATCTAGCTAAGTAGAACTGATAGAGAAAGTAAAATTGTGATACAATAAAAGCATATCAAATTGAAGAAATTTAATTGGCAAGCTCATACAAAACCAAAGCAAAATTAATATTAAAAATGAAAATTGGCCAGGCACGGTGGCTTACACCTGTAATCCTAGCACTTTGGGAGCTTGAGGCAGGGGATCACCTGAGGTCAGGAGTTTGAGACAAGCCTGACCAACATGGAGAAACCCAGTCTCTACCAAAAATACAAAATTAGTTGAGTGTGGTGGCTTATGCCTATAATTCCAGCTACTCAGGAGGCTGAAGCAGGGGAATTGCTTGAACCCAGGAGGCAGAAGTTGAGGTGAGCCAAGTTTGTGCCATTGCACTCCAGCGTGGGCAACAAGAGCCCAGGCTGTGTCTCAAAAATACAAACAAACAACAGCAACAACAAAAATGAAAATTGCCATGAGTATAGTACCAGATTTCAAAATTTGCTGTTAGCATCATTCAACAGTATTGTATGGGCAAAAGGAAAGATATGTAGATCATTGAAACTCTGAAAACAGACCCATCCATATAAGGCTATTTGAATTTTGACAAAATCAATAAGCCAATTTAGTGGAAAATTATGGACATTTCAACAAATTGTGCCAAAACAATTGGATTTTCATGTGTAGAACGCCCCAAACCTTCCCACATTCCTCACAACATAATAAAAAGTAACTCAAATAAATCATAGGTTTAAATGTAAAATCTAAATTTATAAAAATTCTAGAAGAAAAAATAGTAGGACATCATTGTGACTTCCAGCCAGGAGAAAATTTCTTATAGAACAACAAGTGCACATCACTATTTACACTTTATAAATGAGACTTCTCCAAAATTAAAACTGGTTATTAAAACAATTAAGAAAATACAAAGAATCTACAGACTGGGAGAAAATCTTAGAAAAATATATGCCTGGTAACAGACTGATACTAGTTTATATAAAAAGAACTCTTACAAATAAATAATAAGCAAGCACATTAAAAATGTGCAACAGACGTGAACAGTCATTTCAGCTCAAAAGTAATAAGTACTGGATGAATGGATTAAAGCAAATTCCATTTTTCTTTCATGTCATAATCAACTAAAAAACTTAAAGCTGAATAATGATGAGATAAGCAAATATTTAATAATTATATGAGAAAATGAAGATTTGTAGCAGTTAAAGGTGAGGTTCAAAAATAATGTGTCCATAGATGTTTTGTATATATTGGAAGGGAAAATGTAGGAAAGATGTAGACACAGAAAGGAAAAAAACATTGTCAACACCCTGGGGATAAAAGAAACGAAGAAAGGAAGGTAGAGAAGCAACAAATAATATTTCATCTATCATATCTGATTCTAGAAAAAAGTTACATTGAGACAGAATCATATTCACTTGTATTTCTGTAAAATTATTAAAATATATACAGCTGACTCTCATTATTAGCAGCAGTTATGTCCTATAAAGTCACCACTGGTCCTTAATGAATATTGAACTATTGTTTCTAAAGGAAATATAATGTTAGGTTCCTGAAAACCTTTAGTCACAATTTTGTGAGTTGATCAGTACTTAAAATTGTATTATGTATGTTTCTCCTTAAAGATATCTAATCTAATATAAATTTGATTCATTAATATTGAACACTGTAGCTAATTCCTGAATAAAACTTATCTAACACACATGTTTTGTCCATAAAGTACATCACACCCTCTTATATTTCAGAACGCTGGACAGCACTTCAGCTCTATGATTGGGGCCATTTAAAAAATACAAAATAATTGTGAAAAGCCTAACACTAGATCAATGAAAAAAGGACAATTGTTTATAGTATAAGAGCTGAAACAAGAATTCAGAGAATGGGCTAGGCCTGGTAGCTCATGCCTGTAATCCTTGCACTTTGGGGGCCAAGGCGGGTGGATCATGCAAGGCCAGAAGTTTGTGACCTGGCCAACTTGGCAAAACCCCATCTCTACCAAAAATACAAAAATACGTAGCTGGGCATGGTGGCAGGCACCTGTAATACCAGTTACTAGGGAGGCTGAGGAAGGAGAATTGCTTGATCCCAGAAGGTAGAGGTAGTAGTGAGCTGAGATCATGCCATTGCACTTCTGCCTGGGGAACAAAGGCACAACTCTGTCTCAAAATATGTATATTCAGACCATGATCTTATTCTACCTCAGCTGGAAATATGCACATCCAGAAACTCAAATTTTGATTTTGGGGGTTACAAATAGGTTTTTGTGAGTAGGTAATTTTACAAATATAGAAATCATGAATCATGAAGGTCTACTGTATTTAAAAATAGCCTAAGAACCAATGACAAAAACCACATGATTATCTCAATAGATGCAGAGAAGGCCTTTGGTAAAATTCAACAGCGCTTCATGCTAAAAACTCTCAATAAACTAGGTATTGATGGAACACATTATAAACTGATAAAAGCTATATATGACAGACCTACAGCCAATATCATACTGAACGGGCAAAAGCTGGAAGAATTCCCTTTGAAATCAGGCACGAGACAAGGATGGCCTCTCTCACCACTCCTATTCAACATAGTATTGGAAGTTCTAGCCAGAGTAATCAGGCAAGAAAAAGAGATAAAGTGTATTAGGAAAGGAGGAAGTCAAATGTCTCTATTTGCAGATGACATAATTGTATATCTAGAAGACCCCATCATCTCAGCCCAAAATCTTCTCAAACTGTTAAGCAACTTTGGCAAAGTCTCAGGATACAATATTAATGTGCAGAAATCACAAGCATTCCTATATACCAATAACAGACAAACAGAGTTAGATCAAGAGCGAACCCCCATTCACAATTGCTACAAAGAGAATAAAATACCTAGGAATAGAACTGACAAAGGATGTGAAGGACCTCTTCAAGGAGAACTACAAACCACTGCTCAACAAAATAAGAGAGGACACAAACAGATGGAGAAACATTCCATGCTCATGGTTAGGAAGAATCAATATTGTGAAAATGGCCATACTGCCCAAAGTAATCTATAGAGTCAATGCTATCCCCATCAAGCTACCAATGATCTTCTTCACAGAACTGGAAAAAAACACTTTAAACATCATATGGAATCACAAAAGACCCTGCATAGCCAAGACGATCCTAAGCAAAAAACAAAGCCAGAGGCATCACACTGCCAGACTTCAAACTATACTACAAGTCTACAGTAATCAAAACAGTATGGTACTGGTACCAAAACAGAGACATAGACCAATGGAACAGAACAGAAACCCCAGAAGAAACACCACACACCTACAACCATCTGATCTTTGACAAACCTGGCAAAAGCAAGCAATGGGGAAAGGACTCCATGTTTAATAAATGGTGTTGGGAAAACTGGCTAGCAGTGTGCAGAAAGCAGAAACTGGACCCCTACCTGTCACCTTACACTAAAATTAACTCCAGATGGATCAAAGATTTAAACATAAAATCGAGCACCATAAACACTAGAAGAAAATGTAGGCAAAACTATTCAGGACATAGGCATAGGCAAGGACTTCATGACTAAAATACCAGAAGCAATGGCAATAAAAGCCAAGGTAGACAAATGGGATCTAATTAAACTCCAGAGCTTCCGTACAGCAAAAGAAACCATCATCAGAGTGAATTGGCAACCAACAGAATGGGGAAAAATTTTTGCAATCTGCCCATCTGGCAAAGGGCTAATATCCAGAATCTACAAGGAACTAAAACAGATACACAAGAAAAAAACAAACAAACCCATTCAAAAGTAGGCATATGATATTAACAGACACTTTTCAGAAGAAGATATAAATGAGGCCAACGAACATGAAAAAATGCTCATCATCACTGGTCATTAGAGAAATGCAAATCAAAACCCACTGAGATATCATCTCACGCCAGCTAGAATGGCAGTCATTAAAAAATCTGGAGACAACAGATGCTGGAGAGGATGTGGAGAAATAGGAACACTCTTACACAGTTGGTGGGAGTGTAAATTAGTTCAACCATTGTGGAAGACAGTGTGGTAATTTCTTAAGGATCTAGAAATAGAAATTCCATTTGACCCAGCAGTTCCATTACTGGGTATATACCCAAAGAACTATAAGTCGTTCTACTATAAAGACACATGCACACATATGTTCATTACAGCCCTGTGTACAGTAGCAAAGGCCTGGAACCAACCCAAATGCCCATCAATGATAGACTGGACAAAGAAAATATGGTACATATACACCATGGAATACTACACAGGCATAAAAAATGATGCACTCATAGGTGAGTGTTGAACAATGAAAACACATGGACTCAGGGAGAGAAACATCACACACTGGGGGCAGTTGTGGGGGTAGGGGAGAGACAGTAGGGGGTGGGGAGGGATAACTTGGGGAGAAATGCCAGATATAGTATGCACCTAAAGTAAAATAAATAAATTTAAAAAAATAGCCTAAGAAAAATGTATATTTCTAATTTTTTTTCTAAATTTCACTAATTATAGTTTCTAGACCAAAAAAAAAAAAAAAAAACCAGTAGTTAAAATTATTCACTACTACTCAGGTGTTATGGTTTTAACGTGTCACCTCCCAAATTTAGGTATTGCCAATGTAATAGTACTATGTGGTGGAGAGCTCAAGAGGTTAATTAGGCCATGAGGCCTCCTTCCTTCAATGCCGTTAATGCCCTCCCCTCCTTTCATCCTTCCCTCTTTCCCAATCGAGGAGCCCTAATGGACGGTAAGTGTGAGGAATGTATATATCCTAGTCCTTGGCACAACATGACTTCATAATGGTATATTACTAAGGAATACATACATCTTCAGTTCTCTAGAAAGCTAGCCAATAATACCGTAAAGACTGATTTGGGATATCAATATAAATAGTTAATTACAAGAAAAAATTAAAAAACTCTAATTATAACATTTAATCTGCAAACATTTCCATATGTTACAGCTTCTTTACATAGTCATTAATAAATATATTTTTAGGTTTATTAGCAATTATTCCCAAATGAGCCCCAAACAATAAATCCAATATGGAATTTTATTTCCCTCTCATGCTAAGCTTACTTAGACAGATGGTCTCAGCCAGGTAGTCAGTTCTGTTCCATGAGCTCATTCAGGTACCTAGGTTATTTTGTCTTACTTTTCCACTATTCTAAAAGGTTTGATTTTTCCTTGCCTTGTCCAAATGATATGTTAATCATAACTTGTAGTTTCTGCTCATTAGATAACAGAAAGTAAATGGAAGCCTAGTCAATGCTTGGGAGATAAGCAATTTGATTACTAAAAGGAAGAAATGAAATCAGTATTAAAGTGCATTTATAGTCCTTATTGTAATTCTTCTGTCTATATTTGTTTTAGTTTTGTTTCTTAAACTGAAATCCTATTTTATTAACAGAGCCTTCCTGATAGTTTCCTTCTATGGTCTCATTCTGGAGAAAGAAAACAAAACAATAGAAATGAAAAGTGTACTTTCTTTTGGAAGTGGCAGATTAAAACACTCTACCACATACCTGACTTAAAATATTGGCTCTAAATTTGGAATATTATAAGAAGTTGTTTATATTTTTATGTTCTCTTAAAACACGTAAAACACGGTACAAACATGTATGTAGGAGGGGAAACAAGAATTGTTTGATAAACTTAATTTTCTCAATTTGTTTAAATTTTTATTTTTTCTATATAAAGTTAAATATAGCCCACTGGCATGTTTAAAGGTTACACCTGGGAATATTAGTACTTAGGTAGAAACTGACAATAAATATTTTAGCAAAAAAAAAAAATTAATCTAAACCCATCATTGACTTTTTCTCTTCTTATAAATGGCACTTTAAAATAACTTATGCAGAGAAGCATAAAGATATCATTTGTAATGTTTTGAAGATGTTGATTAATATCCCAAATATTGTTTTTGAAAAGAGTATGATTTTCTTCATCCTCTACACATTTAAGCCTTTTTAAAAATTTTAAATATGTATAAATACAGAGATAAAATCTCTTGGTGTAATATATAAAGCTTTGACATTTCAGAAGGCATTTATTTTGAAAATATAGTCTATTACTTCAGAGTAAAAAAAGATTCATGTTTTATATTAAACTATATTATTGAGAAAAATATGTATGTACATAATAAAATTATTTTGAGAAGGTAAGAGAGAAACATAAATTAATTTTTAAATTTGTCTAGTTATCATTTTACTTTATCCTTAGGTTATTAGTGTACTTTAGATATTAATTTATTTTACTTAATTTAGTAATTTACTTAGTTTAAGCTTTTGAGAATTTCAGAATAAAATTAGAGTTACCAGGTTCTGAAAAGCAAAACTAAAAATATTCATATTATTGTTATGTTTTCTGGTTAACTTCATTAACATTTTCATTGTGTAGCCTCTTTTACCTCAGAACAATATAAATATATGGTTTATTAATGACCTATGGTAAGAACACTTAGATTTATAAGGCCTATGACTTAGTTTTTCTTTTTGATTTAATTTTTTGCTATACTTTCCACTACCGTTGTTCTCATATAAATACTACTTTGCATGAAAATAAGGCACTAAATTTCTTAACCTCATAAAGAGATCATCTATCCAAAATTAATAAATGGCTTTTACCTTATACAGTTTTTGAAATTTACCATTTCAATTCATTGATTGTGTCATTTTCATCATTTCCTGGTTTCCAATATCGTTAAAAATGTGTATTGAATATTTGCAGTTTCTAAAAAAAAGTTTGTTGGCTAAATATAATGCTGTAGGTTGAAATGTGATCATGTAAGGCAATATCCTATGAAAAGTACAGGACAAGTATTTTCAGCTTTCTCTTTTCCTTTTTACTGTTTTGTTATAGTTCTTGCACTTAAATCTAAACTTATTAACTCAACTGGAAGAAGTTATGCTATGTACAAAACTAAGTCATATATGAAAATTTTTATAAAATAAAAACAAGGCAAGATTAAAAACATTCATTTCCCATAATACTGATGTAAAGGACATAATATAAAATTTAATATAACTTTGTGAAAATGTTATTTGGAGTACTGTTATTCTGAAAGTTTTTTAATATTAAGCAAGGCTATGTATATCTACAGAAAACAGTGTATTGTCAAATTAATTAGAACAAAAATTGGGAAAATTTTATCAGAAAGAATTAGTGAAACGGGTCAATAAGCTTCTGAAGGAGGTTTAACATAGAAACACAGAGAGATAGTCCAGCAGAGACCATTTCTGGAGTAAAAAAGAAAACTAAATAAAAGTAAGTAATATCATTGGGAATATCTGAGTTCCCATAGAAAAGACTATCAGCAAGAGAAGAGGACCAATGAAATTTAGGGCTAGGAATGAGAGTGGAGGTGGGAAGGCAGAGGCTATATATAGTGTGAAATAAATATTTGATACCATGTAATTACATATTTAGAATAAGATGAAATTTATGCCAAGTATACAAACTTACAAAAATAAAGGGATTAAAAATTTTTGTGGTTTCTGAGAATTAAAATCAAAGATGTTTAAAGATTTCATATTTGAATTTCAGAGGTAGATCTAGGCATATTATCAAAAGGAGATTAGATAAAAATGACACACTTCTCTGCATAGTAGCCTAAAATAGTGTTCATTTTCTTCAGACTATATTAAAGAACCACAATGCTAAAACAGAAAGAAAATACATAATAGAACAATTGTTTCTACAAATGTTTTCATAATAACAGAATACATATATGGTCTGTGAGAAAAGGGATAGAAAGGGAGAAAAATCGGAACACATAGGTTTATTAAGCAGTGCATAACTTTTACACGTATTGTATGATTTGCTTCAGAAATTATTGTGAATCTTAGCAAAAAAATAAGCCTTTTAGAACACTTCAGTGAAGGTTAAAGCAAAATCATATGAGTGAAAAAAAGGTTGATGGGATATGATAATTCAATAAAAATCTTTGTAAAGTTTCAGTACTATTCAATAAAATAAAAGAGGTATATGAGAAATTACTGGGTAATTAATACTATAATTGGCAACTGCTTAAAAATTGGATAATTCTTAGCAATTTGTTTACTATCTATGTGAAAATATATTTTCTATTGTATGTTAATTTCATTTCAAAATTCAGATACTCTAATATTTTATCAGATTCTCATACCATATCTGCTATTTATAATATTAAATAGCATGATGATGATAATTATAATATTTTAAACATTTTAAAATCACTTGAGAAATAGTAAGAGAACTATATTTATTACAAAGGCTACTAATAAAATTAGTATTGAGAAATTAATTATATTTATACTTTTTATTTATTGGATTTAAAATTCTACATACTTTAGAATTTAGACAAGGAAGAATATAAGAGATTCATTTAAATATGTAAAACATACCAACAGTCTTGATAACAAAAATAAAACTCCATCTTATTAAACAACATTAAACCTTTAATCCCCTATATGTTATGAATTAGGATCTGTGTCAAGAAAGAAGAAATATTTAATTTCAGATCATCTCTACATTTCCCACATGTGCCCCTCCTTTTTTTTTT
>NW_016107429.1:1671707-1672759 GCF_001604975.1 Cebus imitator
CTGGAGTGCGGTGGCACAATCTCCATTCACTGCAACCCAGGCCTCCGGGTTCAAGTGATTCTCCTGCCTTAGCCTCCTGAGTAGCTCAGACTATAGGCACATGCCACCACACCCAGCTAATTTTTGTATTTTTTAGTAGAGCTGGCCAGGATGTTCTCAATATCTTGACCTTGTGATCCACCCGCCTCAGCCTCCCAAAGTACTGAGATTACAGGTGTGAGCCACTGTGCCCGGGCCCCTTTTTTAAAGAGTAGCAACAACAAAATAATGAAAGTCATTATCTACCACAGAAAAATAATGCTTCCAAAACCTCATGCAAGTGACCAAGGAAAGAGACTATTTCAGCAGAGGTCTCTGGCTTATGTCTCTACACTAACATCACAGAAATAAAGTTTGGGGGAAAGGCAAGCTGATTAAATCCTTGGATTACAAATTAATATACCCTAAATTCAAGATAATGGAAAGGAAAATAGTCAGCTCAGGAAAAAAATAAAAATGTCCAGGAAGAACAGAAGTGGGTTCTACCTCACAAGGAAATTCCCCAAAAAATGAGGAGTTGGTTCCTGAACTCATCATTTAAGTGTGTTTTAATAGTAAGTAAGCAAACTAGAGAGACAAAATGACTGAATGTTCATGTAACTAATCATTTTCTCAAAATAAGATAGGGTTCTGCAGAACTTAACACCCAAACAAAGATAGCAAATAGCACATGATCATTTGGAAAGGAGGAAGACAAACTGAGATACCTATGAAAAGATCATCTTCCATTGCAAACTATTAAAAACAAGATATAAAAATACAAGTACTTTTATCTCATCCATCTTCGGATAAGTAGATAGGTCCTTCTGGAGAAAGTAAGTTGAGTCAAGCAGGATAGGCAAAACAAGTAGGCCAATATTTAGATGAAAAGATAAATTCGAGGCCGGTGCTTAGCTAAGGGTCCAATGTGAAGCCATAAATTATATTTGTATAGGGATACAGGGCTATGATACACCCTTGACCAGGTGGAATAAACACTAAAATTCTTTGGAATGCCATGAAGACACCAAAAA
>NW_016107429.1:1672790-1774422 GCF_001604975.1 Cebus imitator
AGAGCAAGACCCTGTCACAAGGCAACACCAACAAGACACCAAAAATTAAAAAAAAAAAAAAAAAGTTGTCCTGTGCATAGGAGAAAAAATGTCAATTACAGGAAAATATCAGCCTGACCTTTGATTTTTTCCACAGTAAGATTCAATAGTAGAGGCCAATGGACCAATACTTCCCTTTTTCTGAGGGAGAAATTATGACTAACATTATCATCTTTAGCTACATTTCCATTTGACATTCTTTTCTTATGTTAAATACAGAAAATAATCAAATATATTTGCTAAAATATGTCTACTTCAGCATTCTGTTGCAAACTTGTAAATACCATTTTTGTTAACTAACAAAAAAGATGTAATGCCGAGGAAACAGATTCTAAAATCATAGGCAATTGGAGACATTGCTGCCTGCAATCTTAAAATACTGGCACACTCCACTCTTGCCTGAAGGATCTGAGTCATTTTGACACAGAGAGGCATCCTCCATTTCCAGTCTAGGCACAAGACTTCAGTTTAGGGGTTTCCAAACAGAGTAGTGCAAGTGTATCTTAACGTTTTAGATTCCAAGAAAAATAGGACCCGATTCCACTCAGTATCCAATAACTGATATTAAACTTTTTGCACACAGCACAGTTTTCCCCGGACTATCAAAGCACTAATTTATTATATTTTACCCAAAACACACCCTTCCCCAAATCCTATGTCAATACTGTCCCTTTCTTTTACAGATGAGAGAAATCCAATTGTTCCTCTTGGATACCCTCCTTTGTTACAACTACCGAATAAATCAGTCTTTGGTGGACTGCTGTCTATCCCTCGTGGATATTATTCCATTATTAACAAAAGTACTCCAATATTTAGAAAGCATTTCTCACCATTGGTCCCCATATTTTCAACAATTTCTATTTATATATACACACACATACACACACACACACACACAGAGATAGATGTACTGAATGTTTCTGAGTTAGTGTTAATGTGTATGACTGCAATTCTTTTCAGTTTATATTTTACTTTTGGTCTTGAGCATTTTATTAGTACATGTATTATTGTAAAATCAATTAAATTATCATATTTTATAAATGAAAAATGGACAGTTTTAGGAATAATACTTTGGTTTTTCGTTATTTGTACGGATTAACTGAAATCTTACATTAACTGAAATCTTACGCGCGCACACACACACACACACACACACACACACACATACACGAGTAGATTTTTATTAAAATGTTTCTTTTGTTTTTGTCCAATTTTTGTAAACTGTTTTTATTTATCTGATGATATTTTTTCAATAAGTAATAGGTTAAACTGTTGCTCAAAAATTTAGCCAAGTTTGTATTCTACAGGGATGTTTCTTACAGGCCCCAAATTATTTCTCCCAGTTGCATTTATCATTGCTGACAAGTAGAGCAATAAAAACATCTCAGTTCTTTCTCTGGAGCCCTCTTGCAAATAGACAATGTAAGGAGAGATATTTCTTTATATTAGGGCTGCTGTCCTTTCCATTGTTTACCTGGAAATTTAAGAAACACTATTTTATATTATTTTTATTGTGTTAAGGCAGTGCCAATCTAGATAAAATATATAGCTGTTACCTAATGATGTCATAAAGGATTGAGGAACAAAATGCAATTTCCAACTAGGATTAGATTTAATATTCAGAGAGTTGTATATACAGTACACTGAATGCCCCCTAAATCCCATCTGCCAGTAAATTTTCATATGTGAATCTTCTACATAATTTTATAAGTTTTACTGAAGTTCTCCTCAGAATACAAACCATGTTCCAGTCTTAGGTTAGTTTCATGAAGAAATGTAAAATCCCTTACAGAAATATATTTTTAGTTTCACACATCTATGTAGCTTAGGCTGAAGTTTTAAAAGGTTTAAAGACCTTTCAAATGTTCTGAAAAGAGTGGTTGACAAAAATGATATGCTTTGGATTTGTGTTCCTGCCCAAATCTCATGTCAAATGTTAATCCCCAGTGTTGCAAGAGGGACCTGGTGGGAGATGATTGGATCATGGCAGCAGATTTACCCCTTTCTGTCCTGGTGATAGTGAGTTCTCAGGAGATCTGGTTGTTTAAATGTGTGTAGCACCTCCCCTTCCTCTCTCTTCCTCCTGCTCTAGAGATGTAAAGATGTGCCTGCTTCTCCTTTGCCTTCTGCCACAGTTGTAAGTTTCCTGAGGCCTCCCAAACCATGCTTCCTTTAGCTACAAAATAATGGGCCAATTAAAACATTTTTTCTTCCTAAGTTACCCAGTCTTGGGTATTTCTTTGTAGCAGTGTGAGAATGGTCTAATACAACAATATTACATGTTCTTATAATTTGCCATTTGATTGTGAGCTTTGATTAGATTTAACAAAATACTATGTTGTATGCTTTCTCTTGTTGCTTATAAATACTATTTGTCAATTGTCTAAAAGAATGTGCTACTTAAAATCATTTAGTTACTTATTTTGAAGGTGAATATTAGCTCTAAATTATACCAAAGGCTTTTTCTCTACTTATTAATTTTTAATATAAAAAATTGATGTATGTTAAAGTCCAATACTAAATGCTATCTTAATCATCTGAAGACAAGGTCCATTAAAATTATAAAAAGAAATAAAACATTATTTTTAATCCCTGTTTCAGTCAACATGTAATAAAACAGATAGTAACTTGCCATTAAAAACCCATCCAGATTTTTTTTTTATATTGTAATCCAACAGTATAAAGCAGCAGTTTATTCTACAGTAATAAGAGAGCTATATTCTTGTTGAAGGGAGAGAAAGAGAGAGAGAGGGGGGAAAGAAGAAAAGGAGGGAGAGAGGCAGAGGGGGTGGGTCAAGAGAGAAGGTAGGAAAGGGAGAAAAAAGCTAGTAAGAATATAAAAATACATTCTGTGTATTTTAGAGAGGAACACTATCAATCAAGACTTACTTCATTAAGAAGTTATCCTTTGAAATTGTCCTTGGAGCAGTGTGAGGATTTCAACAGGGTTGGAGCGTGACTGTATTTATATATGGAAGGAAGAGCAAGAACTTAGGAAATAATTTGGAAGCCTAGGTCATATTAAGAAAGCTAAATAATATGTAGTCAAATATTTAAATAATAACTCTAGAAAGCATGTTTAAAGTCTAACTTGAAGGTTTAGTCATGATTCTACAGGTAATAATTGTGTTTGAGTTTATCTTATTGGTCTCCTGCCACAATATTTTATAACATCTCAATATTATTATTATAAACCATCTTCATTTTTAACCAATAAGTCTTCTGCTAGAATTTATTTCTTCAAATCTGGATATTTATGTACTCACTAATTTTGTAAATACTCTTTCTTTATTAGAAAAATTAGTTTATTATTTCCCCTTCACACTTACTTCTCTAGACCAAAAAATACATTTTCTTCAGCATTTACCATGAAATTTTTCTACTTACTGTGATGGGTTTTCTTCATTTCCACTTCATTTTAACCATATGCTGATCAAAACAAAGTATAGCTTAATAGGTTATGTCTAATATGGATACTTTTTAACTGTGGAGCTTCTTAAACATTTTAGACTACTGATGCCACTACATTTATAAAATAAATGTTACCTACTACTATAAATACACGCCTGAATAAATGACACTTCATTCATTTGATAAATATAGAGTCTCAATTACGTTTCAGGGAATTTACACATTTATGTGAAAAAAACATAATCATCAAAAAATAATCAATGGAAAATTCTAACTTACAACATTGTCTCCCATTCTACATAGATCTCCATGGGTTTGTAATGTTTCTGCAAGTCTGCAGCTTTAGATCTGTACTATTTTTTTTCACAGCTGTTTGTATAGCAAACAATGTTGGAAGATATGGTATCTCCCTCCAGGGCAGTGAAAAAAATTGTTTCCTGACTAGAATAATAAAGATAATGTCTTTCTCTCAGACAAAGGTTGAACAGGTTTACTAGCAGCCCTCTTTAGAAGATTGGATTTCCTAAGCATGTGGTTTTTCAGCTGTGACACAAACCCACTATTTACAGAACATTCACATGAAGTTACCTGTGCATCACTGTTAACGCGTTTGGGGGATGAAACAGGTTTATAATGGCTATTGTGCTGTGGGCTTCGTCTTTAGGGAGAAAAAAAAAGTAAATATTAAATAAAATAATAAAATGTTGTGACTAAAAATTAACATGACCTTGTAGGTGGAGTTCCTTGGGTTAATTTCAATGCATTGTTGTTGTGTCTACATGTAAATATAGAGTATGGATTGATGTGTCCTATGTTTGTATATCCTATCTTAGAAGTGCCAGAGGACAATTTTCTGTTTGGAAAGAGCTTCAGGTAAAGAAGTGCTAGTGGGACACATTTTCCTGGTATTTGCCACTAACGAATGGATCAAAATTTAGTGGAATGCCTCTCTGCCCTGTGTCAAAGCTTCCACAACATAGGTGAGGTCCTGTTGGTCAACATGTCAGAAGCCTCAGTTGCAATGTCCTAACTATATTGTTATCACACTTAACTCCAGAAGCGGTGGTTGATAAGCCTTGAGAAAATTCTGAGGGCCTGTTTGACAAGTAAACTTTTTTGAGATTATGTGGGTAGATTCACAGGGTCCAGTGCCTCCCCAAAGAAAAATTGTGTCTTCAGCCCTTTACCCCTAAAAAAGGAGGCCCATCACCATATTGGACACTGAGTATTGGAGACAGTTCTGTGACTGGAGATTCTGATTGGAGCATCTGGCAAAGAAAGGCAGCCTGTAGCCAGAAGCACCCCTTAAAATTTTCACCTTGCATCCTTCCAGATATGACTACGAGGTATGGTACACATCTTTGGAAGAGCAGTTCTTAGCCTCCTGCCATGTTCTTGTTGAAACTGAATACCTGTCCATGGAGGGCTTATGACTCTGGCCTAATATTCTCACTTGGATGGGGGTCAGTTTGGAATACAATGACTAACAAGGTGAGAGGAACCTGAAAACTTCACTTATCAAATGCAAATGCTGTATTTGTAGAACATTGGCTATGCATTTCTATATTTTTAATAATGTAAAAATAAAATTGATTTCTTAAAAAAGAATCAGCAGACTCAGTCCTAATGGCATCTCAATTTTGCATGAAACTATGATGGGCTAACTTGTGAGTGAACTTGCAAGCAGGATAAAATCTCACATTCTTCTAAACTCTTAACAGTGTAATATTGGGATTCTTTTTCCCATGAGAATAAACACCTTGTACTTACTTATTTTACATATAATTATATCAGTGTGATTATTCAAATTTAGGCTAAGTTCAGTTATTCTGTTCTTTGCTATAAATATTTTGCTTTTATCTAAAAGTGTTGACTATAATTTTGTTTATGTCACATAATCAATATGCTTATTTACCATGTATATTTCTTACAAAAGAAAACTATTCTCAGCATTGTTTGTAAATTGTGGTTTGCAAAACTTTTAATACTATGAGTTAGTCATGAATATTAAATTAAAAATTCAATTACATCACACAAATTAAATCATAGTCAATTAAATCATGAATATTAAATTTATTCATAAATATTAATTTAATATAAACATAGTCACATAAATATTAAACATGATTTATTGCTTGGGGATTTTATGAAACATGAAAACCCACATAAATTGTTTAATACAGTGCATGGCAGATAGCCATGACATTATTTTTTAGATATGATTATTAGCAGTTGTGAATAATGTTTAACTTAGTCCAGAAAATTTCAGAAAATAATGTTCTGATCTAGAATTTATAAATTGTTTGGTTATTTATTACATAAAATTTATGCTTTTAACACTTTGCCACTCCAAAAATATGTACAAGCAATTTTGCAACATCAATAGATGACGTTTGATATTATAACTACCATTCATACTCTTGCAAAACTAATTATATTGTATTATAATTTCCTTTTTTTTTCATACTGATTTGCTTCTCCTCACTAGACTTTGAATATCTCAAGGACAAGGACAATGTTTTGTTTATCTTTGTAGCTCCTGTGTCTAACATGCTAAGTAGGAGATTGAATTCTTGTTTGGTGAAAGGATATAGGAAGATACAAATGTATGGAAAAAGCTTCTTATATATATTCTATATGAAAGTCATTTACATTTATATTAAAATTATATGTTTATACCGCATCAGTAAAATATATGTCTTCTCGTTTTTGAAAACTCTTAGTTCAGATGTTTTTCAGTTTTAATAAGTGTGGCATACAGCACTACAAAGAGTGGAATCCTATCATGGAGGATATTATTTTAGCATAAAAATGCATTGTCAGAATAATGTAGTCCTAAAATCAAAAAATTTGGAGGAAAATATATGTTAACTATTTGGATGGAGAAATATTATTTTATTATGTTAATCTCAAAGATCATGGCAGTCGTTGAGACTTTCAGGAGTAACTGAAAGCACATTACTGAGCCTTAGAACAAAGTAGATCAAAACATGTATTTTAGCACAAGGTCGGAGAAAGGCAACTCAGAGAATCTGTGGTTTAAACAATGTGCAGGCTTTATAGCACAAAACAGAAGATTTAGGTGTGACTCATTCATATCACAAAACATTAAGAGAGAAATAAAATTTCAAGTGTCACCCATGGATTCAAATCAATTATTTATGATGGTTAGGCTCTGCAAATCAATATTTGTACTGTAGGAGGTAGCTAAAGGAAGATGTATACTTTGAATCCTCTCAGATATTGAATTAAATTGATTTGTGCCCATTTGGAATAACATTAATTTTCGTCTAGATTTATTTGCAAAAGTCCATTTATAGAGTAAACATTGAAACTAAAATGTGATTCGGGGAGGAAAATATACTTGGAAGGTGATCTAATTTAAAGACTTCAGTTGTAACATATATGTAATATATATTTAGGTTGTAAAACTAATCTGCATCAACATAATTTTTCTAATAGTGAAGAATCTGGACACTGTTAAAGGAATATGTATTAGAAATAGTGGATTAATAGATCTCTGAAAGTAAACATGCTGAAAATTTATGGGATGTGACTGAATATTCAATAAAATATATCTAGAAGTAGATAGATATAGATACGCTATAAGATAATTTTCAGAATGAAGGTTAGCTCTGACGTCTATTGTCGCCACTGTAACTCCAGTCACTCCCAATGACCCCTCTCAATAGTAACTACTGCAGTAGTTTCTACTACCATTTTATCTGAAGCCCGCAAGTCAGTAAGTCTCATATCATTAGCTGCCTCCATCTGGTTGCTATGGCAAGGACTTCAGACAGAATTCTCTATTGCAGAAGCTGTCAGGGCTGTGTTCCTTCTTCTGTTCTGCTCATTAATGATTTTCTTTGATGTGTTATTGTTCACTACAGTCTAATTAGCGGGGTCTATCTACTTGTTCTTTTAAAAATCATCTATTTTACTATTATGTAGCTATACAATGTGTCATCTTGAATTTTTCAGGATTCTGTAGACAGATTGACAAAATGAACTTATATTCTACCCCCACTATATGTTCTCTGTATCAAACGTATAGAGACTGCATATTCTGAGGTGGAGGCCACACACTTAGAAACTAATGTAACTTGTGAGAAAAAAGATAGTAATCTTGGATAAAGATTGGACTTTGCAATATCCTGAGAAATGATCTATGATAAAACAGTTGAGGAATAATATGTAAAATCTCAATGTGAAGTAGAATGTAGAAATAAATGAATATTATAGAATATATACTCGGATTATACAATATAATCTAGAATAAAACAGTTGAAGTATAATATTAAAAATCTCAATGTCAACTAGAAAGAAGAAAAATACACACAAATTCAGATTACAGAATAAGTACTCACGAATTTGAGTAATGAAGTGAAGTCCTTTCTGGAATTTTTTTTTTTTTTTTTTATTCCCAGCAACTTTGTTTACAGGATGTGGATTCTTATAGGCTTCACATAGCTATAATTTTTTTTTTTGAGGCAGTCTCACTCTGTTGTGCATGCTGGAGTGCAGTGACACTCTTACTTCACTGCAGTCTCCACCTTCCAGGTTCAAGTGATTCTTATCCCTCAGCTGGGATTACAGGTGTGAACCACCACACCCGGCTCATTTTTTGTTTTTTTAGTAGAGATGAGGCTTCAATATATTGGCCAAGCCAGACTCAAACTCCCAACCTCAGGTGGTCTTCCCATATTGACCTCCCAAAGTGCTGGGATTTCAGGAATGAGCCACCGTGCCTGGCCTGGAAACTTTTGTTTATACTGCCCCTTATCCATACAACACTAACCTATTCACAGGAGTGCTTATCAAGTATTTCGTGAACATAACTCTGCCATAATGCTTTGTGCTGGATGGATGACAAAATAGTATGGTACAGTGACTTATTTTCCTCATATTGGTGGAAACATATAGTTTAAAATTATGCACACAATTTATTGTTGGCTAAGACATAATCTCATATTTTATTCTTATACGTATTTGCTTCCTTTTAGAACCCTGTATATTTAAAATGAGATTTTCTTTTGGCCTTTGTAGTGGGATACCTTATTCTTCCAATCTGATCATGATTGGTATATGTATATCTACGTATAGGAGGAAGATTACCCTTTCTGTTATCATCTCAAATATTGTATAACTTGATTTTATTAAACAGTGGTATTCATTAAAAGAAACAAATCTACTTGCTTTTCTTCTTTTCTTCCTTCCTTTCTTCCTTCTTTCCTTATTTTATTCCTTGCTCTGTTTCCTTTCATAGAAAACTGAATTGTTATCTAGTCTTTACTTCTTTTCTAACCTAGCAAAAGCAATCAAATTGAGTATTCTTGTTATCTAAGCCCCAAATTTTTTTATCAGATTACCACAGTCAAAAAGGGAGAGATAATATGGAGATTCATCTACCCAATCCCATTGTCAGGAGCTGAACTGGAGAGAGAGAAGCAGCCAGGTGTCAGGATAATAGCTTGAAGACAACGAAGCAAAATGAAAATAACAGCCAAGGCTTTATTACCTTACTGGAATAGTTACACTAAGGTGCTATTTCCCCTACTGTTCCATTTTTCTCATGAATGGCAATGGGCAAGGGCCAAATGTGTCAGCACAGATTAAAGAAATTATCTCACTGCCAAAAAAACCATGAAAAAAGGTTTCTGGAATTTTATGGTCCCTGGTGCTGAGTGGAGAAAGAGGTAGAAAGGCCAGGAGTGAAAAAATAATGAATATTGAGTCAGAATGGAAAATAATTTTCTTCAGGGCTCCCTTCTTCCCTGCTAAGGAGTTCTAAACAGAGGCATCTAGGGTTGGCCTCACCTGAGGGCCTATGATAAAGAAGCCTTTCATTGATAGTACCTAGTTGGAAGTGCAGATATACGTAAGAGCATGGCTGGCCAGAGTTTCCTGAGTTCTTGACTGCAACTCCTTTCAGAAGATGCAATGCACTGACTGTGCCCCAGGTCTCGTATAGGGAGGGCAGCTTTCTGCTATGAGGCATACTTAAAAATCTGATGTACTAGCACCAAGTGAACATGGCCAGGGAGTTGGGGAATAAAAAGAAGGATAGGTGGTCCCTTCTCAGAACTGAAAAGCTTATATAAACATCTCACTAGCATCCTTCAAGAATGTCCAGTAGCTTCTGCTAATACTTCCTAAGACCCATTGGTGAAGAGCCTCAAGGGACCCTCAGATTACCTGCAAAATTTCCACTAGCATCTCACAGTATGTCCCTGGGATTCTCCTAGCACCTGCCCAAAGTGCCCGCATGGAATCTTCAGGCTTTTTCTCCCCCAGAATGGCATTGTACTTAATCTACCCTCCTGTTTGCTGCCATGATTTGTCAAGAGCTGAGCTGCCAGGAAACTGACTACTTACCCATCTCACTAGTTCATCCAGAAACAGAATTTCCTTCAAATAGAATACCACAGTTTCGGATGTTCTCCTGATGAGGAAAAAGAAAGACCATTCCTGAATCACTTCGGAGTATGAAAATATGTAAGCCCTGCATATGAAATTTGGTGAGAGGCATTGAAATGCCGCTTTGTTCATGATGAATGTTTTCTAGCTTGGAGAAAAGACCCACTACCACTTAGGTCATAACTATGCCATTTGGCATAGGTGTTTACCATTTCTAACTTGTTTGGAATATAAGAAAATTGAGCGTAGGTTCTTTTCCAAAGTGTGGAATTGGAAGAAGCACAGTAATTTTTATCTTTTCCCTCAATATTTAGAATTGTGCCTTATTTCATACACATTAATTGTACCTTTTTCATAAATGCTTTATCAATAACAGGCTCTTGATTCTTGTTCGGAAAATAGACGTGCTTCAGTCAATAATAGGCCAAGGTAAACATCTGGTCCAGCATGACTTAGTGGGTTTGGAGCGCAGGCACACAACTCCGTTCATTATATAACCTGTGTGTGTATGCTCAGACTCAGCTCTGAGCTACTATTGTCTGCAAAAGGTATAATTATGCTGCTGACAACTGTGCACAGGGCCTGCACCCAGAGAGAGAGGATGAAGCCATGTGGAACTGTTAAGATTCCTTGAGTGTTTATTCAGCTACCCGCCACCTCCTTGCTGACTTCCCTCAGACCTCAGTTTGGGCTAAAACCTGACAATTCTCATCATATCTGTGAAGAAGTAATTGATATCAGCGTATATTTACCTGAACTTGGGTGATGAAATGTATAACACTAAAGTGGTTTCTTAATGCTTGATTAGTACTTTTCGGTACCTATACTTACTTAAAAATATGTTGTATTTCCAATTGCTAGCTGACAGTAACACAATTCAGAAAAGCTTACTGCATATAAGTAGTAAATTGTATTTAGAAAGTACTAAATATTTTCTTGATTAATTTTATATCACCACCTTTTAAATTAATTAATTTGTTAATTCAACAATTTAGTGAATGACTAATTTTACTATGTACTATGAAAAGGACATGATAAACAAAGTGAACTGGATGTGGACTTGTTTTCCAAAATATGGTATCTAGCTGGTGATTCAAATAGAAAGAAAATATGCATTTCCAGAACAAGTGTGTTTGACTATTTATGACCCAACCCTTTCACATAGGGAATTGGAATAGAAGAGAAAAGCTGACACAATTTAGCCAGTTTGTTCTGGAAATTTGATATTTAGAGATATAACTAAATATAGTCATTCTGGGTGATTCAACTAAGATGAGGCATGCAAACCTAGGTATTATAGAGTGAACATGGGCCCAGAGAAGCAGCAAAATTTGGTCTAATGAAGAAGAATGTAGCTGATGGAGAGGGACATATGGAGATGAGCAACTGAATATATATATATATATAAACACTAATTCTGTTTTTTCTTCCTCCTGAAGCTCAACTGCCTCCTTAATGTCTGTTCTTAAATTCTTCTTACATGTATATGTGTATTTAACATGTCTTAAATTGGAATATGTTTTCTAATTAATAATAACTTATGAAAATTGTTGGCCAGGTGGCAGTAGGAATGTAGTTCTCATTGCCTTTGTTTTTGCAAAACTAATCATACCCATTCATATAGTTGTCATGACAATTGTGTTAACTGCATTTTTGTTACATGTTTTGCGGATGGTGCCATTTAAAAGAATACACCATGATTATTCACAAAACAGTTTTTTATTGTGAAAAGTAATAGGCAAGAAAACAGAGTAATGCCACAAAAGTATGATACTGGTGGAGCAAATATTTATCATTAGGGAAATAGTTGCAATAAATTAGTTCTCTGACAAAACAATAACAGAATAATATCACACAACAAGTAATGCAACAAAGCTAGATGATGTTTCTAAATGCCTGGAAAACTGTTACATTTTTCAAAGCAAGAAAAGCTGTTGTGATATATTCAGGCATCTCACCGAACTATCTTTAAGACCTCAAGCATAACTATTTCAAAAATTTCATGCTGAGTTTGAATAGAATTTTTTAAACTAACAATGACACATTATTTAATTAAGGAAAAGTGATAGCATGAATTTAGTCAAATGGGAAATGCTAATAAATACCCAGTATTCTTCAACATGCCAAACATGTACTGTTAATGCTAAATATACTTAAGAGATACAGATCATAAGGACTGATTGCAAAAAAAGCACATTACTGTGAGGCTCTGCTTAATAATTTCCAAAAATAAATTGCCATCATATTTAGTTTTAAACCACTGAATGAAATTACAGCCCCAAGGTGTTATTTTTGAAATCACCCAAAATCAAAAAGTTGATAGATAATGGCTGAATTTTTGTTGGGTTGATTAAATTTCTTCTGTCACACAAGTCTCAGGGTTTTGCACAACCACCTAGTATGTTAGTTCTTTATGCATTTGAGGGCATATATTTGATTATTTAACAAATTAGCTTGCCAAAAGTAGAGCTCTGTCTTTCTCACTCTCTTTTGTTTTCTTCCTCACTCTCTTTTGCTCTCTCTCTTTCTCTAACTCCCTCCATATGTATACAAAATATGTATATAAATGTGTGCAAAATGTGTATGTGCATATATCTATATACACACAGACTGTATTCACACACTTATGTATGTGTGTATTAGTGTAGATTAGCTAAAAAAGAAAAAAAAACAATATAGCTGATCTACACTTCATCACTATTAATTAACTCATGGGTTACATAGCTTTCCAAAATATATCCTTGACAACCTGGAGATAAGGGAGAACTCCCAGTATTGGTATTCCTGAGACTTGGTCCAATGTGACCTTGGATAAACATCTCAGGCTACTTCAGGTTTTACCTGGCCCCAGCCTGGCAATCACTCAACAAGAAGGGGACAATTAGGGCCTCATGAAAAAAAAAATTGGTTAGATCAATCTCAACAGGTAGTTCTTTTCTAAGAACAAACTCTTCTTAATTTTAACAAAGTATAAAAATAAATTGTCAGGACAGTGGTCTAATTTCTGCAATTCCTGTTCCTATGGGATTTTATTTCACACAGTTTAACATTCTGTGTTAAATAACTTTCAAGACACATGGAAATAACAATAGTTTATTGGCTGTGTTTTGCTTTCTTGTTTATGTTTGCATGAAATAAATCAAATAAGTGATGTGTTATGCAATTTTTTTTTACTTTAATACCTATCATCTTCTTTATAATTACTGTTTTATGTGACATTTTTTATTATGGTAAAAACATTTAATATGAGGTCTGCTCCATTAAAAATGTTTAGGTGTACAATACACTATTAACTATTGGCATGATGTTGCATTGGAGATCTTTAGGACTTACTCATCTTGTATAACACGAACGTTATACCCTTTGCATTACGACCCTCTATTTCTCCCTCCTCCCTGCCCCTGGCAACCACCATTCTACTCTCTGCTTCTATGAGTTTGACTATTTAAGATACTTAACAAGATGAAATCATATCATATTCATTATTCTGCAACTGATTTATTTCACTTGACATAATATCTTCAAGATAGAAAAATGTTGTTGCATATTGAAGGGTCTCCTTTTATAAGACTAAATGCTATTCCACTGTTTGTGTATGTCACATTTTTATATTCATTCATTCACTGAGGTGTATTTAGGTGGTTTCAATTTCTTGGCTATTGTGAATGATGCCATAATGAGCAAGGGAGATAATCTAAGATACATGTTCCAATTTTTAAAATACATATGCAAATGTAGGAGCATTGGATTGTATGGTCATTCTATAACTACCATAGGTACTTTTCAGGTGGTTTTATATTTTTTAAAGAAAGTTCCTACTGTTTTCCTTAGCAGCTGCACCATTTCGTATTTTCACTGACATTGTACAAGGGTTCCAGTTTCTCCAAATTTTCACCAACACTTGTTGCTTCTTTTTTTCTTTGATAATGGCCATCCTAACAGGTGTGAGGTGACATTGTGGTTTTGATTTGCACCTCCCTGATGATTAGTAATACTGAACATCAGTTTTCATATACTTATCAGTCATTTGTTAACTTTATTTGGAGAAATATGTATTCCAGTCCTTTGCGCATTTTAAAATTGGGTTTTGGTGGTATTTTCTTTTATGTTTTGTTTGGTTATTTATTTTTGCTTTTGCTTCTGAAATGTAAGAGTTCCTTAATATTTTGTATATTAATATTTTATCAGAGCATATATTCTCACATTATGTAAATTGTCTTTTTTCTCTGTTAATAGTTTCCTTGATGTGCAGAAGTTATTTTTTTGTTTGATATTGTCCAACTTGTCTATTTTCACTTTCATTGCTTGCACTTGTTGTATTATATACAAGAAATCATTGCCAAGACCAGTGTCATGAAACTTTTTACCTGTGTTTTCTTCTCATAGGTAAAGAGTTTCATGTCTTATGTTTACATTTTTAATCCATTTAAATTTTGAGTTCATTATCACGTATGGTATACAAAAAGCTTCCAATTTCATTTTTTTACATGTGGTTATGCAGTTTTTCTAACACCATTTGTTGAAGAGACCATCCTTTTTACCTTGTGTGTTCCTGACATTCTTGTGATGATTAGTTAGCTGTACATGTGTGGATTTATTTCTGGGGTCTCTATTGTGCTCCATTGGTTTTTATATCTGTCATTATGCTGGTAGTATACCTTTTCCATTAATGTAGCTTCATAATGTATTTTGAAATCAGGAAGTGTAATCCTCTAGCTTTGTTCTTCTTGTTTGATATTGTTTTGACTATTCGAGGTCTTTTGTGGTTCCGTCCAAATTTGAGTATGTATTTTTTTTTTTCTATTTCTGTGAAAAATATCACTGGAATTTTGATAGAGAGTACTTTGAATCTGTGGATCACTTTTGGGTGGTAGTAACATTATTTAAATATTCCTTCTAATCCATGAAAATGGAATGTCTTTTCATTTGTTTGTCTTTAATGTCTTTCACTAGTGTTTTGTAGTGTTCAGTCTACATCTCTTTCACCCCTTAAGTTTATTCCTAGGTATTTTATTCATTTTGGTTCTATTTTAAATGGTATTTTTTTCCTAATTTCCATTTCAGATAGTTTACTAGCAGTATAGAAATATGACTAATTTTTCTTTGTTGATTTTGTGTACTGCAGTTTTACTGAATTCATTAGTTCTAACAGGTTTTATTTTATTTTATATTATTATTATTTGAGACAGAGTTTTGCTCTTGTGTATAATGTGTATATTTAGCCAAATGATGGTGCCCCATAAGTCTTATAAGGCTTTTTTCCTCTTTTTCAATCTTTTTTGCCTTTTTGTTCCTCTGATTTAATAATTTTCAGTGACCTGTCTTCAAGTTTGCTTATCCTTTCTTATGTTTGATCTAGCTGGCCTAACCCTCTAGGCCAGCTAGAGGGTTACTTTTTTTTGTTTACTTTTGTTCAGTTATTGTATTATTTAGCTCCAAGATTTCTGTTTGATCTGTCTGTCTCTGTTTTATGTTTGGTCTGACTGTTTCTAGTCTGCTTTTAAACCCCTCTGGTGTGTTTTGCTTTGTTTTTGTTTTTGTTCAGTTGTTATATTATTCCGATTGAAGGTTTCCATTTGGCACCTTTTTCTGTCTCTTTATTGAAATTTTCAGTTTGTTCATGCATTGCTTTCCTGATCTTATCAAACACCTTTATGACGGTTATTTTTAATTATCTTTCAGGTAAATTACATATCTTCCTTTCATCAAAGTCAGTTTCTAGAGATTTATTTGTGCCTTTGTCTGAGATACGTTTCTGTTTCTTCACTTTTCTTGACTTTGTGTTGGTATCTGTGCACTATAAAAAACAGCTACCTCTCCTAATCTTCACAGACTGTTTTTATGTAGGAGAAGGCCCTCACCAATCAGCTTAGTCAAAGATTCTGGTGGCCTATCTCAAGCCTTCCTGCTAGTCCAACCTGGTTTTTTTGTACTTTGTGGCCCCTGTCAATGTTGAGACATAAGCAAGGCTGGAGCTATTTTCTAGCTTCGGTCCTTAGAAATGTTGGGCCATTGGTTCCTCTGTCCAACTCTTTCCNTCTTCCTTCTTTCCTTATTTTATTCCTTGCTCTGTTTCCTTTCATAGAAAACTGAATTGTTATCTAGTCTTTACTTCTTTTCTAACCTAGCAAAAGCAATCAAATTGAGTATTCTTGTTATCTAAGCCCCAAATTTTTTTATCAGATTACCACAGTCAAAAAGGGAGAGATAATATGGAGATTCATCTACCCAATCCCATTGTCAGGAGCTGAACTGGAGAGAGAGAAGCAGCCAGGTGTCAGGATAATAGCTTGAAGACAACGAAGCAAAATGAAAATAACAGCCAAGGCTTTATTACCTTACTGGAATAGTTACACTAAGGTGCTATTTCCCCTACTGTTCCATTTTTCTCATGAATGGCAATGGGCAAGGGCCAAATGTGTCAGCACAGATTAAAGAAATTATCTCACTGCCAAAAAAACCATGAAAAAAGGTTTCTGGAATTTTATGGTCCCTGGTGCTGAGTGGAGAAAGAGGTAGAAAGGCCAGGAGTGAAAAAATAATGAATATTGAGTCAGAATGGAAAATAATTTTCTTCAGGGCTCCCTTCTTCCCTGCTAAGGAGTTCTAAACAGAGGCATCTAGGGTTGGCCTCACCTGAGGGCCTATGATAAAGAAGCCTTTCATTGATAGTACCTAGTTGGAAGTGCAGATATACGTAAGAGCATGGCTGGCCAGAGTTTCCTGAGTTCTTGACTGCAACTCCTTTCAGAAGATGCAATGCACTGACTGTGCCCCAGGTCTCGTATAGGGAGGGCAGCTTTCTGCTATGAGGCATACTTAAAAATCTGATGTACTAGCACCAAGTGAACATGGCCAGGGAGTTGGGGAATAAAAAGAAGGATAGGTGGTCCCTTCTCAGAACTGAAAAGCTTATATAAACATCTCACTAGCATCCTTCAAGAATGTCCAGTAGCTTCTGCTAATACTTCCTAAGACCCATTGGTGAAGAGCCTCAAGGGACCCTCAGATTACCTGCAAAATTTCCACTAGCATCTCACAGTATGTCCCTGGGATTCTCCTAGCACCTGCCCAAAGTGCCCGCATGGAATCTTCAGGCTTTTTCTCCCCCAGAATGGCATTGTACTTAATCTACCCTCCTGTTTGCTGCCATGATTTGTCAAGAGCTGAGCTGCCAGGAAACTGACTACTTACCCATCTCACTAGTTCATCCAGAAACAGAATTTCCTTCAAATAGAATACCACAGTTTCGGATGTTCTCCTGATGAGGAAAAAGAAAGACCATTCCTGAATCACTTCGGAGTATGAAAATATGTAAGCCCTGCATATGAAATTTGGTGAGAGGCATTGAAATGCCGCTTTGTTCATGATGAATGTTTTCTAGCTTGGAGAAAAGACCCACTACCACTTAGGTCATAACTATGCCATTTGGCATAGGTGTTTACCATTTCTAACTTGTTTGGAATATAAGAAAATTGAGCGTAGGTTCTTTTCCAAAGTGTGGAATTGGAAGAAGCACAGTAATTTTTATCTTTTCCCTCAATATTTAGAATTGTGCCTTATTTCATACACATTAATTGTACCTTTTTCATAAATGCTTTATCAATAACAGGCTCTTGATTCTTGTTCGGAAAATAGACGTGCTTCAGTCAATAATAGGCCAAGGTAAACATCTGGTCCAGCATGACTTAGTGGGTTTGGAGCGCAGGCACACAACTCCGTTCATTATATAACCTGTGTGTGTATGCTCAGACTCAGCTCTGAGCTACTATTGTCTGCAAAAGGTATAATTATGCTGCTGACAACTGTGCACAGGGCCTGCACCCAGAGAGAGAGGATGAAGCCATGTGGAACTGTTAAGATTCCTTGAGTGTTTATTCAGCTACCCGCCACCTCCTTGCTGACTTCCCTCAGACCTCAGTTTGGGCTAAAACCTGACAATTCTCATCATATCTGTGAAGAAGTAATTGATATCAGCGTATATTTACCTGAACTTGGGTGATGAAATGTATAACACTAAAGTGGTTTCTTAATGCTTGATTAGTACTTTTCGGTACCTATACTTACTTAAAAATATGTTGTATTTCCAATTGCTAGCTGACAGTAACACAATTCAGAAAAGCTTACTGCATATAAGTAGTAAATTGTATTTAGAAAGTACTAAATATTTTCTTGATTAATTTTATATCACCACCTTTTAAATTAATTAATTTGTTAATTCAACAATTTAGTGAATGACTAATTTTACTATGTACTATGAAAAGGACATGATAAACAAAGTGAACTGGATGTGGACTTGTTTTCCAAAATATGGTATCTAGCTGGTGATTCAAATAGAAAGAAAATATGCATTTCCAGAACAAGTGTGTTTGACTATTTATGACCCAACCCTTTCACATAGGGAATTGGAATAGAAGAGAAAAGCTGACACAATTTAGCCAGTTTGTTCTGGAAATTTGATATTTAGAGATATAACTAAATATAGTCATTCTGGGTGATTCAACTAAGATGAGGCATGCAAACCTAGGTATTATAGAGTGAACATGGGCCCAGAGAAGCAGCAAAATTTGGTCTAATGAAGAAGAATGTAGCTGATGGAGAGGGACATATGGAGATGAGCAACTGAATATATATATATATATAAACACTAATTCTGTTTTTTCTTCCTCCTGAAGCTCAACTGCCTCCTTAATGTCTGTTCTTAAATTCTTCTTACATGTATATGTGTATTTAACATGTCTTAAATTGGAATATGTTTTCTAATTAATAATAACTTATGAAAATTGTTGGCCAGGTGGCAGTAGGAATGTAGTTCTCATTGCCTTTGTTTTTGCAAAACTAATCATACCCATTCATATAGTTGTCATGACAATTGTGTTAACTGCATTTTTGTTACATGTTTTGCGGATGGTGCCATTTAAAAGAATACACCATGATTATTCACAAAACAGTTTTTTATTGTGAAAAGTAATAGGCAAGAAAACAGAGTAATGCCACAAAAGTATGATACTGGTGGAGCAAATATTTATCATTAGGGAAATAGTTGCAATAAATTAGTTCTCTGACAAAACAATAACAGAATAATATCACACAACAAGTAATGCAACAAAGCTAGATGATGTTTCTAAATGCCTGGAAAACTGTTACATTTTTCAAAGCAAGAAAAGCTGTTGTGATATATTCAGGCATCTCACCGAACTATCTTTAAGACCTCAAGCATAACTATTTCAAAAATTTCATGCTGAGTTTGAATAGAATTTTTTAAACTAACAATGACACATTATTTAATTAAGGAAAAGTGATAGCATGAATTTAGTCAAATGGGAAATGCTAATAAATACCCAGTATTCTTCAACATGCCAAACATGTACTGTTAATGCTAAATATACTTAAGAGATACAGATCATAAGGACTGATTGCAAAAAAAGCACATTACTGTGAGGCTCTGCTTAATAATTTCCAAAAATAAATTGCCATCATATTTAGTTTTAAACCACTGAATGAAATTACAGCCCCAAGGTGTTATTTTTGAAATCACCCAAAATCAAAAAGTTGATAGATAATGGCTGAATTTTTGTTGGGTTGATTAAATTTCTTCTGTCACACAAGTCTCAGGGTTTTGCACAACCACCTAGTATGTTAGTTCTTTATGCATTTGAGGGCATATATTTGATTATTTAACAAATTAGCTTGCCAAAAGTAGAGCTCTGTCTTTCTCACTCTCTTTTGTTTTCTTCCTCACTCTCTTTTGCTCTCTCTCTTTCTCTAACTCCCTCCATATGTATACAAAATATGTATATAAATGTGTGCAAAATGTGTATGTGCATATATCTATATACACACAGACTGTATTCACACACTTATGTATGTGTGTATTAGTGTAGATTAGCTAAAAAAGAAAAAAAAACAATATAGCTGATCTACACTTCATCACTATTAATTAACTCATGGGTTACATAGCTTTCCAAAATATATCCTTGACAACCTGGAGATAAGGGAGAACTCCCAGTATTGGTATTCCTGAGACTTGGTCCAATGTGACCTTGGATAAACATCTCAGGCTACTTCAGGTTTTACCTGGCCCCAGCCTGGCAATCACTCAACAAGAAGGGGACAATTAGGGCCTCATGAAAAAAAAAATTGGTTAGATCAATCTCAACAGGTAGTTCTTTTCTAAGAACAAACTCTTCTTAATTTTAACAAAGTATAAAAATAAATTGTCAGGACAGTGGTCTAATTTCTGCAATTCCTGTTCCTATGGGATTTTATTTCACACAGTTTAACATTCTGTGTTAAATAACTTTCAAGACACATGGAAATAACAATAGTTTATTGGCTGTGTTTTGCTTTCTTGTTTATGTTTGCATGAAATAAATCAAATAAGTGATGTGTTATGCAATTTTTTTTTACTTTAATACCTATCATCTTCTTTATAATTACTGTTTTATGTGACATTTTTTATTATGGTAAAAACATTTAATATGAGGTCTGCTCCATTAAAAATGTTTAGGTGTACAATACACTATTAACTATTGGCATGATGTTGCATTGGAGATCTTTAGGACTTACTCATCTTGTATAACACGAACGTTATACCCTTTGCATTACGACCCTCTATTTCTCCCTCCTCCCTGCCCCTGGCAACCACCATTCTACTCTCTGCTTCTATGAGTTTGACTATTTAAGATACTTAACAAGATGAAATCATATCATATTCATTATTCTGCAACTGATTTATTTCACTTGACATAATATCTTCAAGATAGAAAAATGTTGTTGCATATTGAAGGGTCTCCTTTTATAAGACTAAATGCTATTCCACTGTTTGTGTATGTCACATTTTTATATTCATTCATTCACTGAGGTGTATTTAGGTGGTTTCAATTTCTTGGCTATTGTGAATGATGCCATAATGAGCAAGGGAGATAATCTAAGATACATGTTCCAATTTTTAAAATACATATGCAAATGTAGGAGCATTGGATTGTATGGTCATTCTATAACTACCATAGGTACTTTTCAGGTGGTTTTATATTTTTTAAAGAAAGTTCCTACTGTTTTCCTTAGCAGCTGCACCATTTCGTATTTTCACTGACATTGTACAAGGGTTCCAGTTTCTCCAAATTTTCACCAACACTTGTTGCTTCTTTTTTTCTTTGATAATGGCCATCCTAACAGGTGTGAGGTGACATTGTGGTTTTGATTTGCACCTCCCTGATGATTAGTAATACTGAACATCAGTTTTCATATACTTATCAGTCATTTGTTAACTTTATTTGGAGAAATATGTATTCCAGTCCTTTGCGCATTTTAAAATTGGGTTTTGGTGGTATTTTCTTTTATGTTTTGTTTGGTTATTTATTTTTGCTTTTGCTTCTGAAATGTAAGAGTTCCTTAATATTTTGTATATTAATATTTTATCAGAGCATATATTCTCACATTATGTAAATTGTCTTTTTTCTCTGTTAATAGTTTCCTTGATGTGCAGAAGTTATTTTTTTGTTTGATATTGTCCAACTTGTCTATTTTCACTTTCATTGCTTGCACTTGTTGTATTATATACAAGAAATCATTGCCAAGACCAGTGTCATGAAACTTTTTACCTGTGTTTTCTTCTCATAGGTAAAGAGTTTCATGTCTTATGTTTACATTTTTAATCCATTTAAATTTTGAGTTCATTATCACGTATGGTATACAAAAAGCTTCCAATTTCATTTTTTTACATGTGGTTATGCAGTTTTTCTAACACCATTTGTTGAAGAGACCATCCTTTTTACCTTGTGTGTTCCTGACATTCTTGTGATGATTAGTTAGCTGTACATGTGTGGATTTATTTCTGGGGTCTCTATTGTGCTCCATTGGTTTTTATATCTGTCATTATGCTGGTAGTATACCTTTTCCATTAATGTAGCTTCATAATGTATTTTGAAATCAGGAAGTGTAATCCTCTAGCTTTGTTCTTCTTGTTTGATATTGTTTTGACTATTCGAGGTCTTTTGTGGTTCCGTCCAAATTTGAGTATGTATTTTTTTTTTTCTATTTCTGTGAAAAATATCACTGGAATTTTGATAGAGAGTACTTTGAATCTGTGGATCACTTTTGGGTGGTAGTAACATTATTTAAATATTCCTTCTAATCCATGAAAATGGAATGTCTTTTCATTTGTTTGTCTTTAATGTCTTTCACTAGTGTTTTGTAGTGTTCAGTCTACATCTCTTTCACCCCTTAAGTTTATTCCTAGGTATTTTATTCATTTTGGTTCTATTTTAAATGGTATTTTTTTCCTAATTTCCATTTCAGATAGTTTACTAGCAGTATAGAAATATGACTAATTTTTCTTTGTTGATTTTGTGTACTGCAGTTTTACTGAATTCATTAGTTCTAACAGGTTTTATTTTATTTTATATTATTATTATTTGAGACAGAGTTTTGCTCTTGTGTATAATGTGTATATTTAGCCAAATGATGGTGCCCCATAAGTCTTATAAGGCTTTTTTCCTCTTTTTCAATCTTTTTTGCCTTTTTGTTCCTCTGATTTAATAATTTTCAGTGACCTGTCTTCAAGTTTGCTTATCCTTTCTTATGTTTGATCTAGCTGGCCTAACCCTCTAGGCCAGCTAGAGGGTTACTTTTTTTTGTTTACTTTTGTTCAGTTATTGTATTATTTAGCTCCAAGATTTCTGTTTGATCTGTCTGTCTCTGTTTTATGTTTGGTCTGACTGTTTCTAGTCTGCTTTTAAACCCCTCTGGTGTGTTTTGCTTTGTTTTTGTTTTTGTTCAGTTGTTATATTATTCCGATTGAAGGTTTCCATTTGGCACCTTTTTCTGTCTCTTTATTGAAATTTTCAGTTTGTTCATGCATTGCTTTCCTGATCTTATCAAACACCTTTATGACGGTTATTTTTAATTATCTTTCAGGTAAATTACATATCTTCCTTTCATCAAAGTCAGTTTCTAGAGATTTATTTGTGCCTTTGTCTGAGATACGTTTCTGTTTCTTCACTTTTCTTGACTTTGTGTTGGTATCTGTGCACTATAAAAAACAGCTACCTCTCCTAATCTTCACAGACTGTTTTTATGTAGGAGAAGGCCCTCACCAATCAGCTTAGTCAAAGATTCTGGTGGCCTATCTCAAGCCTTCCTGCTAGTCCAACCTGGTTTTTTTGTATAGTCTGGATCCTGTCAATGTTGAGACATAAGCAAGGCTGGAGCTATTTTCTAGCTTCGGTCCTTAGAAATGTTGGGCCATTGGTTCCTCTGTCCAACTCTTTCCCTCCCCAGGGAGAAGGTGGGAGCTAAAGTTTTTGTCTGCTTGGTCTGCACTGAGCTCGGTGTTAGGAGGTTGCTGATGGTGGGGAGGGAACTACTGTAACTGTCATCTAAAACAGCCATGTTTGTTCTCACTTGACTCTAGGCAGCTTGAGTGTGCCTGGTTCCATCAGCTCTCTCAGATAGGCAAGGCAGAATCCAGTCTTCTGAGTAGCTTCCCAGAAAAGTTACGTTGTTGGATGTATGCTCCAACTTTTTTCCTCGTTAAAGAGAAGCTTGGCACAGAAGGGCTTCTATGGTGCTGCCAGGGGATGAGGAATATGGTGAGAGGGTGTTTTAAAACTAGCCAGGGTGGCTGGTTTCATGCTTGATTAAGGTTCAGAAACCTCTCAGCCAGTTTCTGTATTTCTCATAAAGGGAATGTGTCTATGTATTGAAGAATCAGAGGTTCATGAGGTTGGGGAGGATATTTCAGGGCTTCTTGACTGAAAGGAAGGAGATTTCAGGGCTTCTTGCTAACATTACTCCCTTTATATCCTAGATGCCCCCTCACCCACCCCTTAACAAAACCTTCCATTAGCACCTCTAAAAACCCAACACCAAAAAAGAATGAGTGCCAAGGATTTGGGAAAAAAAAATAGTCCAGAATCAACAACAGATTTTCTATTTTAGTCAATGTTGCTTCTTGGTATTTTTGAAAAGAAGGAGGAAAATATTGTTTGTAAATCATGGAATTCAATTAATCTGAGTCAGAGAATAATTAAGCTGAGTCATGGCCCGATTATAGAAAACTATTAGAAATGCCTTACCAGTTAATTTTACTTAGGTTTTCATTTTTGTACTTGCATAGCAATGAAAAGAATATAAATGAATATGGTTAAAAATATCTAAAAGCAACATGTTCATAATTATAGAGTAAAAGCTCCATGTGTGAAACTTACCATTGTGTCCTGGTTTACTTGGGAGTTATCTTTCCTTTCCTAATGGCAAATTAAAAATATATCGTGCAAACAATATTATGTCATAATTGATAAAATAAGGCATTCATTTATTTACATTAATCATGGAACCACGTGTAGAGTGAATATATAAGAAAAACTTTGCTGATTACATCTGGGATTAAATTCATCTGAGAAACATTTTTTGAAATAAGGAAACTTGTGTGTCAATCCACATAGGTCTTTAAGAATTATTTTCTATGGCAATAAAACTATTGTTTTT
The DNA here is from genome assembly GCF_001604975.1 of Cebus imitator. NCBI lineage: Eukaryota > Metazoa > Chordata > Mammalia > Primates > Cebidae > Cebus > Cebus imitator. Next base: position 1,697,148 of record NW_016107429.1, read on the forward strand.
GTTGTTTTATCTCAGCCTCTTTCAAAAATTTTCTGGTTATTTGGAGACATTATTTATTAATCTTAAAATCATTAAAGAGTTAATGCTGCTTCTCTTAGGGCTTAAGACTGGAGTAACCATGCCACATGGAAGAATCTAGCCAGTATTGTCATCAAACATAAAAACTATTATCTAATGAATGGATCTAAAATAAAAATATTGTTTTATATTTTCATGACAATTTTTCATGCAAAATAAATTAATTCTTAATTCTTAATATACTTTTTATGCTTATAAATAGCATAAATAGGGAAGCAAATATCTTATAAACTACTCACTACAATATTTCACATCGGTTTAGATGATAAATGTAGGATAGTGTGTTACAGTATGTCAAATAGTGTAGAAATGAAAATATTATATAATAAAATATCATAGTTGCTTTTGTATTTGTAGAAAGATTATCAGGTGATTTATATTCTACCATGGTTGCCGTTATTATTACTATCAGGCAATACAAAGCATATAGTAGGTTTAGTATAATGAGTGAAAATCTTTGCTTATTTTATAGTTTATTATCAGTAGCACAATAAAAGCTATATAGTTTTACCAAGATTAAATATAAATATTCAGTTGTTTATTGACAATATTCTTCAACAATTCCTAATATTCAATGGAGGATGGATTTTTAGTTAATATACTGTTTTTTACTTATTGCTTTTATTGTTTAGTATGTACTTATGTGTGATACAGTTTGGCTGTGTCCCCACCCAGATCTCATCCTGAATTCCCACGTTTTGCGAGGTAATTGAATCATAGGGACAAATCTTTCCTTTGCTGTTCTCATAAGAGTGAATAAGTCTCACAAGATCTGATGGTTTGGAAAAAGGGGAACTTCCCTGCACAAGCTCTCTTCTCTTATTTGCCACCATGTGAGATGTGACTTTCACCTTCCCCCATGATTGTAAGGCCTCCCCAGCCGTGTGGAACTGTAAGGCCATTAAACCCCTTTCTTTTGTAAATTGCTCAGTCTTGGGTATGTGTTTATCAACAGCATGAGAATGGACTAAAACAATGTTCTTTACAGTAAGGATAGTGTTTGTTACAGTTCAGGGAACTATTATCACAGAAAGCCTGAGTCTGCTATACTCAGAATGATCTGGTTGCAAGGCTTGCCCTTGGCTGGCAGTCTGGGACCTGGATAAAAGTGGCTTGCTATGCTTACGTTGTGTATACAAACAACATGGTTTATCTTGAACACTAGCTTTCCCTATGGGGCTCTGAAATTTGGTAGGCAGAAGGTAATTATGTGACTAGCTCCCAGTTAAATTATTAGTGGTGAGTCACTAATTAACTTCCATGATAAACAACCCTTCTTACAAGTTGCCACAACTTGTTGGTGGAAGAACTGATCATGTCTTATGTGGCTGTATTAGGAGGGGATGCTTGGAAGCTTTCATCTGGTTTTCCCCAAAATAAATTTTAGCTATTATAACTATATGCTGAGTTATGCCAGTCCTTACAGTGATTCCCAAATGTGCAGGGTAGTCTTGGTTACCCTTAAGAAAATCACATATTATATACCAAGCATTATTCTAGATACATTATATCCATTATTATATTTGTGCTCAAAGAAACCTGTAAGATTGTGTTATTATGGTTTCTGTATAATGAAACAACACTGAGAGCCTAAGAAATTACACAAGTTAAAAGAGACAGCATTGATACAAAGCCAGAATTTCGACAATTTTTAAAATTCCAAAATAGGTGTGTTGGATGACACTGTTTACTAAAAAGTAACATTAACAAGAAATCCCATATAGATCTGTTATTCTGTCATTATTCTTTTATTTGCATTGCACTTGTTTGATTTCAGGTATGCAGCTGGTGGTATGTGCTATCCAGAATAATACATCTAATAACTCACTAACCAAAACTAGCCACAGCTCCCAGGATTCTCTTCTGCCTAAGAATTACATTTTTTTCCAAATGAGGTAGCACTCAATACCTCTTCTTTTTACTCACCCATGTTAATATGGTCCACAAAACTGAGATCTTACTTTAATATCTCCAGATTCTTCCTAGTATAGAAGTTCTAATACTCAAACTCTTTCCCCACACCCAGATAATAATTGGAGGCCTTGACATGCATCTGGCATCCAGTAACTCTTTTCTGGGCTACACACTTGATAGTCTACATATTTACTAATGCCTGTTGTCTCCAAGTATTGTCTTCTGAAATTCCCTCATCATCAATACTCATTGGTTCAAAATTTAATGACCTGAACCCTTTCCTGTATTGTGTCTAAGATGATAGGTTTTTTTTTTTTTTGTCAATACGTATGACAATAACATAATGAAATCAAAATAATGTGAATATTACTAATATATGTATATTACAGTAACTTTTATTTTTATATCTTCTAAGAGGATGTGTTTTCTATTCTACCTGGAGGCAAGAGGCAGAGAAACTTTTGTGGGCCACATGAATACTATTTCTGATTTTTATTTTTTTCCCAAGATGAGAGTATATACTTATGAATTCTGTGAAAAAGGAAGGACTAATGTTCACAAACACCTTTTGAGAGAAACACAAAAACTGTTAGAAAAATCAAAGAAAGTAGAATCATCCCTTAGTATACTCAGCAGATTTGTTCTAGGATTCCCAAGTATATACCAAAATCTGTGGATGCTCAAGCCTCTTATTAAAAATTGTGTATTTGCTTATAGCCTATGCACATCCACCATATCCTTTAAATAATCTCTAGATGATATATAATGTCTAATATAATATAAATGTTGTGTAAATTATGTTGAAACTGTATTGGTTTTAATTTTCAGATTGTTATTATTTTTCAATAATTTTAATCCATGACTGGTTAAATCTGCAGATGCAGAACCATGAATATAAAGGGTTAATTTTATATAAATGGGATTCTTTCATACAACCTGTAAAAGCTGTGACAATATATTGTCTTCCGAAAATGTATAAGATAGGATATCCAGGAAAGCACACTAGCTATGGAGGTAAGAGTGTGAGTTTTCAGTCAAGATGGCCTAATAGAAGCCATATGAAAAATCATAGAGCAGTAAAATCAAAATAGATGGTTAAGAATTATATAATTGTTTTAAAAAATACAGAGAAAAACAAAAGCAGGTATCTGAAGAAATAAAAATGATAAATTTATGTTTGAAATATTACTAGAAGACGGAATATTGGAGTTTGGTTTGGCTTTCCCAGAAACGTCAGGGCTTAACTAGCTAGAAAGAGTGAAATTAACATCTGAGGCCACAGAGAAAAAACAAAATCAACAAAAGCATAATAAAAATTACCATGGAGGAGATAATCCTAGTTTTAAAACAACAGTTAGACATCTGAAGAAAAAAGAATGAATAGAAAACAAAAGGTCAGTGTTCCAAAGCTAAGTAGCTACTATTCTAATTTTCTGAAGGTAATTTTTCATTCACTGTTCTTGTGTTAATATTGACAAGAATCCTTGGATGTAAGCAGGTCTATTGTTATCTTTAATTTTCAGGTTGTAAAAGATAATAAAATCAATTTGGAGTGCTTAATATGTCCCAGCAGCTATACAAAATTTTTATCTTCTTTTTTTTAGGCACTCTCATTCAATCCTCAGAAGTACCCAATCAGGTAGATAATAGCTTTATTTCATTATATAGCATTATACAGGTCATAAAATTTAGACCTGGATATATTAAGTAATTTCCACAGTGTCAGAAAGCAAATATTGGAGCCAAACTGCAAACTCAAAAATATCTGATGCTAGAATTCTGGTTTTTAGCTATTAGGTGATGCTGCTTCAATCTCTAAAATGCAGAAATTAACTTACTATTCAAATTTACATTGTCACATTGTTAGTGTGACTTAGGGAGTGACTTTATTTTTATTTATTTATTTATTTATTTGGGGGGAGTGACTTTATACTAGAATTCTAAATTATTGATTTCCCTGGATCTTAATGACGGTTTCTGTGCTCATTTTTTCAATTATTCTATTGATTATCTATATATGCAATTAGAGATGCCACCTGACTAAAGCAGTAGGCATTACTGATTCATTGGTTCAGACATCAATGAACACTTTGAGCATCAGAAATTTAAATCTTCAGAAAATAGTCTATAGAGCAGCACTAACACCATAATTATATTTTTTCTTCAAAGATTGATTTAAGAGTATCTCTTGTTTCACTTGTATTTTGAAATGGCTTAAAATATAGAGAGTGAAGCAGACTGTGTTATTTTAATTTTAATCACTTAAGAACCATCATACTTTCATTGATAGATCAAGGTATATTATTAATAATCTAAACATAAAGAGATTACATATCTCACCTGGACTGAAGAATGAAACCATTAAAAAATTCTTAAAAATTCTATGATAATGTGTTGATTCTATTTCCTTCATATCTAGTCAATATTGTACATTTTTTACTAAAGAGATTCCGTAGGGATATTAATATATTGCAAAATATATGAAAATTAGAAAAGAAATGGATAGGCATTTGTAATATGTACAGCCAAAATAAAAACTGACATATTTTAACTTACCTTGGAAAAACTGTAAAAATTACATCACTTTTGTTTTTCCTAATAACCCAACATCTCTATGTCAGAAATTTAAGAGAAAATCAGTTTATAAGTATATTAATCATATATAGGAGTTTGGTTGTTTGGGGAAAACAAAAAAAAAGTGCAAACATCAATAAACTACTATCACAACATAGGGTTTTAATCTTTCAGGCAAAAAGTGAACACACACACATAAATACATTCAAACACACATACACATTTTAAAAGCAGTGTTATACTATGAATTACATATCATAATTATTTTACTAGGCAATTTTCCAAGTTAATAATTTATACCAGTAGTTGGCAAACTATATCCTGTAAGCTAGAATGGCTTTTACATTTTTAAATAACTTAAAAACCAACCAAACCAACGAACAACAACAAAAAAACCCAGACACCCACAAAACCTAAAATTTTATTATGTTTTCCATTAAATAAAAAGTTTGCTGTCCATGCTCATGATCTCTGTTATCACATATCATCAATGATAATTACATTATATATACACATATATATATGTGTATGTATATATATATATATTTGTTCTTTCAGTAGTGGGTTTATAGACATACACACCTACACAGATTTATGCTTCACTTCATAATGGGGATACACTCTGAGTAGTGGAAACTTTATATAGAGTTTGCTTACACAAACCTAGATGATATATCCTGATACATGCGTAAGCTATACAATGTAGCCAATACTTCTGGGTTACAAACATGTATAGGATGTTATTGTACTGAATACTATAAGCAACTGTAGAGAAATTGTAAATATTTGTGTATCTGAGGACAGAAAAGGTATAATATAGTATAATATAAAACACTGTATCATAACTTTATGGGATCCCTTTGTACATACAGTCCATCATTGATTGAAGGTTACTATGTTATGCCTTACCACATATGTATATGTGTATGTATATAATGTATGTGCATATATACACACATATATATGTATATGTATGTATATACACATGTTTGCATATATACATATATGTATGCATGTATATGTATGTATATATATAATTGCATACATATATGTATATACAGAAAGAGAGAAAGAAAGTGGGAGGAAGAGACAGAGTATCCACTCTTCTGTTTTGGAACATTTGATATTTAAACTTACATTGGTAAGATTATCATTATCCTTTATTTAACTCTTAAAATATTAGTTATATCTGTATTCTCAGTTAATCCCAATGTAATCAATATCTAATCAATTATTTTGTCTTGAGAATGTTTCCTTCTTGATGATTCTATTTTTTTTCTTTCTTTTTTTTTTTTTTTNTTTTTTTTTTGAGATGGAGTCTTGCCACGTCACCCAGGCTGCAGTGCAGTGGCACGATCTCGGCTCACTGCAAATTCCACCTCCCAGTTCCAGCAATTCTCCCACCTCAGCCTCTCAAGTGGCTAATTACAGGCCTGCCCCCATGCCTGGCTTTTTTTGTATTTTCAATAGAGATGGGGTTTTGCCATCTTGGCCAGACTGGTCTTAAAACTACTAGCCTTAAGTGATCCACCTGCCTCGGCCTCCCAAAGTGCTGGGATTGCAGTGTGAGCCACTGCTTCTGGCCCCTTCTTCAAGATTATATTGATTGTATTCCTAAAAAAGTCAGCAATGAATTTTTTCAACAAACCCAGTGATCTTAAGACTTACTTTCAGAAATCTGAACATCATTTGACTTTCTTGACATTCCTCTCCATAAAAATCTTTTCTACTTTCATTAACTGAGATTACACTCTTCTTGTTTTGCACATCTGGCTAATATCTTTATGCTTACTTTCCCCTTTTTATCTTTAGTTACAGTCATTAGCTGTTATTCACTCCTTTTTTGTAAAAAATTTCCTTCTCCACTGACTGACTAAAAAGTCCCAACTAGTATTGTGGCTTTTAAGTTTCTGGCTCACAAATCTCGTGCTCCCATAGAAACATTCCTAATATCTGAACTACATTATCAACTACATGAAGAGCAGTTAATTTATGTATTTGTAAAGCTTTGTCAAATTCAGCACGTCCATGGTAAACTCATAATTTTTATCCCCAAATCAATTTTTTCTATAATGTCTCTATCTATGGAAGCACTATTACTCAGGCTTAAAACCTTTAAGTCAATCTTGAGTTTTCCTTATCGCTTTTTCCTCACACCCAAGCAATGATTTAGATTTCTCCCTCTTCTTTTCTATAGCCACTTTCTTAGTTCAGCTTTTCACTTCTTTGAAAATGTAGACTGGAATTCCAAGTATTTTTTCTGCACATTAAAAGTTACCTAATGATATTCACATGACACACACATCTATAATCATCTTAGTATGTGACAAAAATTAAAACCAAAAACATATGGACAATATTATAACTGACTACCAAAAAGATTAATGATAGGTAAGTGGAAATATGTCTTATTAACAAAATAAATGATTGTTTAGATGCAATGAATAATCTAGTAGCTTTATATTTGTTCGATTTTCAACCAAAAATCTATACTATCATGGCATGTATTGTGATATTATTGCAGAAATTATGACAAATACATTAAGCTTTGAAAAATGAAAACCGATTATTTTAAATTATTATTAATCTGTGCTTAATTATCATTTATTTCACATTCACTTTTTAACTAATAAACACACACAAACACACACAGAGTTTAAAACTGCCAGCTTAATGTTACTGTTATATTGCATTTGGTTTCTCTCCAATTTTCCTTTCCTAATTCATTTTGTGCATTTGTGGCTGTTTTCTTATAATTTCATTTTTCTGTAGGGCAGAATAAGAGTTCCACGTCTAATATTCTGCATCCTTCAATTGTGGTGTCCCCACAAAATTTTCTAATTTTTGTTTCTTTAGTGATATACCTTTGTAAGAATCAAGTGAAATTACTTGTTCTTCTCACACTATTCCTTATGCCCCAAATATCCACATTATATGTAGTTCTTTTAGATATTCTTTCTTATTGTAATATTATTAATGCACAGTTTCAGGTTATATCTCTCATACTAAGTTGTTAATTCTCTGAAGAGCTGGAGCATTAGTTTAGTGTGTTGAGCAATAGTTATTTACCATCTTTCATAGATAAATTAGGTTTATCTTTCAAATCACCGTATGACATAAGCATACCTCAGTGACCCATTTACAGACTATTTCAGCTCAACTCTCATTTTTGGGGGTGCCGTGTATGCCAAATACTGTGTTGCACCCTAGAGATAAACACAAACAAATCCTAGGCCTGTCCTAAATAAACTTAGAATCTTGAGAAAGGCACAACAAATGATAATTCTAATTTAACATGCTAATTAAAATAATAGGTATGCACAGGAAGATATGAAAGCTGAGTAGAATGGAATAGGAAATAATCTGAGTTTATGAGAGTTAAAACTCAATTTTCTGCCGGAGTTGGACACTAAACTGAGCTCTAAAAGAAAACTGAATATTAGATTAAACCATCTTTCTTGAGTCCCCTCATTAGTATTACAGCAAAGCTAGAGCTAAAACCAAGGCATTTTTGCCCGAATTCTCTATTTGTTATAACACCATTGTAATTGTTCTGGCACGGATTTTCATCTGTTAAATAATGGAAAACAATAATCCAAGATAATCCTCTCACTTCCATATATCATGACTGAATTCTATTTGTAGACTTGAAGAAAGTAATTTGATCTGAAGAGTGGATTTTAATGTCAAGAATATTGAAAACTCGAAAAAAAAAATAAATCGGGAACAGTTCTAAAACCACTCTTTCAATACCAAGAGGCATTTTTGTTTTCTGGCTTATATTTCCAAACTTCTTAGCTGCACTGGATATGTTGTCTTTCTGCTCATCTTAATAATGTCCTCTTGCTCCTTCTTCCTAATTCTTAAGCCATGACTTAGTTTCTTAAGTGGCAGCCATACCATTATTTTCAAGACACAATTTTAAATATGACAAATGAGAAAATAATTTAAAGCCAGATACCGCTATCCTACTGCTATCAATACAAACAAGAAAAAAAATAGATCAACCTTTTTCTGGAACCTGAGAAGGCTACGTGCCATCTTCCAAGCTCAGTTTCCCCATCTGTGAAATGTGAAAGGTTATCAACAACAGGGAAATTTTTGTTGTTATAATTCTATTCTTTGCCTCTGTATTTAAGTATTTATATTTCAGAATTCTGAAATAACCTTGCATTTTTCACTTTTAATGCTTTATTAGTTCAATCTTACCATTTTTTGCTTTTATCTATAGTCTTTGTGAGCTCATTACTTCTATTTCTATTTTGCTATTCCGAAATACACCAATGCTTTGAAATTGTCTGACAAACTTTTGTTGTAGATTTTTTTTTATTGCTACCCAAATCCTCAAATGCATCATCATCTCTCTTTAAAACTACTTCTTTACTTATTTTTGCATTTATTTAAAGCATCAGTGACTAACTGTTAACACCAATAATTTGGGGCATCTTTCTACTTTCTTCCATTTTGTCTAGTTTTATATTCAATTAATAGCCAAATTTAGCTAATTTTGTGCACCATAGTTCTTTTTAAAATTCATTATTATTGTAAAGATAGCTATCTGGCCACCAAAGATTATTGTCTGCAAAGGGTAAAATTCTTAATGTAAAAATGGCTGTGGACTCAGACACTACAGTTGTTTGTCCTACTCTGTGACACTGTAAATTCTGAATTTATATGATGTTGATATATAATTAGCAATACTTAAGCAAAGCAATCTTTTAAATGTATTTCTACCTTGTATCACTACCTTGGTTCATTTGTAATTTTGCAATAGCTTAGCAATTAGTATTCCCATTTCTAGCTTAGCTCTCATCAGCGTAATGTTTCTGTGAACACCACAAATTAGATAGGTATGTGGATGTAGATAGATGGTTAGATGGACCAAAGAGAAAGAGAAAGAAAGAGAGTGAGAGAGAGAAACAGGTAAGTTGATAGATGCCAACAACCAAAGCATAATCAGATCCCTCTCTAAAGACACATATGGCTCCCACTCTTTTCAAAGAATAAATATGTGTTCTTCAGCATTACCTACAAGGTACGTCATAATCCATTTTTCTCACCTCTTCAGCTCTAGTAACCACTTAATCATGTGATGTCTCTACTAAATCTTCAGAGTTCTGTAACAGCATCCTTAAAATCTTGATAAATGAGCTTCCTGAATTTCTATCTCCATGCTAGGATATGGTTATATAGTACACTGAAGTTACATGTAGTGTTCTAGGCTATGCTAGTTCATGACCCTTCTTTTCACTTTCCATATTTGATTGATCTGATACCTTCTAATAATTCTTAAAATGCACTGTTCAGACATTGTTTTCGGGGAAGAGACTGATTATCCTCACCTCATGGCCCCAAATGTTTCTTCTCTGAATATGTAGTGAAATATTTGTCATTCTGAATTACAATGGTCTGCTTGCTTATTTCTCTTTTATGTTATAAGTTATTGAGATTGAAAATTGTGTTTTACTAATTTTGAATTATACAATATTGAAATTTCTACAAGTTCTATTTATACATTGAGAGCCTATAGTATGTAAGAAATAGTTCTTTTATAGCTGCAGGAGGCAAATATAAATAATTTACATAAAATAAGTAAATTATGTTTTATAGAAGAAGGCATAAAGTACTATAAAATAAAAGAAAAAGCAGAGTATGTTCAGCAGAATATGAGTGTAGGTATTAATTTTAAATAGGGTAGTTAGAGCAAGCCTCATTTCAAAAGTGACATTTGAACAATGACATTATGGAGCTAAGGGAGGTAGCCACAATGTTATGGGAGAAGAGCATTCTAAAAAAATGAAACAGTGCAAAGGCCAGAAGGACTTAGCATCCCTAGGTGTTTGAAAAGCAGCAAAGAGACTAATGTAGCAAAGCAGACTTATGAGAAGAGTGTTAAGAAAGATCAGACAAGCAGGTGATGGTCAGAATATGTTGAGTTTTGCAGGACTTTGTAATAACTTTGGCTTTAAACTAAGTGAACTGGGAACCAATGAGAAATTTTGAGGATAAAAGAATATTATTTATATTTTAAGAGGTTTCTGTATCATCTATGTTGAAAAAAAGATTTTAAAATGATAAATGCGTTAGCAAAAAGATGAAAGACTATTGAGCTATTGCTCTAATCCAGGTAAAAGATAATGAACCAGGATATTGATTATGGAGAGAAGGGGGATCAAGGAGTGCTTTGATTATGTATATGTTGTTTTAGACCATTTTAGCTAGATGTCTTTATGTAAAATGTACATGGAGTGTGCTAGAATAAAGAAGGTACAGCTTCAATATTTTTGGCCTTAACATTTTGAAAGATAGAGAAGCTATTGTCTGAGATGGGGAAGGTTGTGGTTGAAACATGTTTAGAGAAGGAAAGATCAGTAGTTCATCTTGCAAAATTTAAATTCGTCAACTCAAGCATTCCATTCAGGTGGGGATATCAATAACTAGTTTGGATATAACTTAAGGACAATGTATAGGAGAAGAATTGGAGTCAGACATATAATGATGGAAGTCTCTGGCACGTAAATAGTACTTACATGCCAGAGATTAAATAGGATCACCAGGAAACAAATATAAAGTGAAAAGATCCATGGGCTGAGGTCCTGGCACTCCAACCTAAAGAGGAGGAACAAGCAAGTGACAGGAGAAAGAGTGGTTACATTTTATGTGTTCTGCAATCAACTGGAAATAACACATTAAGTAAATACTCTTTACAATGCACTGACTTTTTGACATACTCCAAAATCACTCCATAGTTGCAATATTGACTACATCTGTATGCAAGATCTTCTTACAAACCAACTCTTTTGCAATTCAATTAAATATACCCTTCATTTGTTCTATGTTTTGTGGAAAAAGTCTGAGTTTGCCTTACATCCACTGAGACCCTACTTCTAATATTTCTCTTTGCATTTAAACGATAAACTTAGGAAATAAGGAGTGAATACAGAAACAATATTATTCTCTTCTGCATTATTTCTCTAAACATTCTTACTTATTATTATTTTTTTTAGAGATTGGGTCTCACTTTCTTACTCAGGCTAGAGTGCACTGGCACAAGCAGAGCTCACTGCAACCTTGAACTGAGCTCAAGTCATCCTTCTACCTCAGCCTCCTGAGTCCCTGGGATTACAGGTGAAACCCACTGTGCCTAGCCATTCTCACTTACATTTGAAAGAAAATAAATTTCTCCCAAATGCACATATAGAGCAAATTCAAGGTGGCACTTAATGATGTGATAAATTTGATACTGTAATGCCATACAATAGAACAAAAAAAGTAGTAAAAGTAAGGTAGACTCTGAATTCTATAAATATTGACTTTTAAACACTTAAGACTTATCAAAAGTTTTTATTTCTAAAATCAGAGAACAATTGTTATTAATGGAATATAGAAAACACTTTTGAGTATATTTTTAAAGTGGCTACTGAAACTCCTGAACGACAACAGCCACAAGTTAAGAAAAATAGGTGTAATTTTTGCATTACTTTTTAAAAAAAGATTTTAGAATTTTTTCCATACAATAATTTTTATTATGTAAAGCTAGAAGGGCTTTTATTGACTGATTTTTTAGTTCTGGAAGAAAAGGTAAGTCTAACCCATTGTGTGGAAGTAAACAGAAAATTTATCTTTTGTATATTAAAAATCCTTTACTTAGTGAAGTAAAAAGTAACAAGTCTATTAACAATATTGATGATAAGTTCAGATAGGGAATTGAGCCTGTTTTGTTATAATTAGATATAAACTGGTTCTGAGAAGATGAAGTTTAAGTTGTTAATAACTTCACATTCCCCAAGGCATGACGATACAAAGTAGGATGTCTAGAAGGGCACTAGAACATCCTATAATTTGTCTAATTTGCAGCGAGCTAATAAGGCTGATAGTAGCATCTTTATGAATAAATGGACAATTTATGAAATTAAAATGACAGATATTCCATGTATCTTCTGTTAATTCTTAAACTAACATATATTCTTCTGTTTCTCCCAGTAGTTAACTCTTAAGGGGAATTTTTAAAAAATAAAATATGTCTTTTACTAGCTGGAGTTCAGAACTGAACAAAAAGTCATCTTCAAATAAATCGTCTTAAAATTAACCCTAACTTGGAAACAGCAAATAGAAATTCATATTCTAAAAGGAATTATTGAAGTGAGAGTCAGATACAAAACCACAATTATCCTTCAAAAGCCAACTTACGTGAAACTTATACAAAAGGATATTCTGGAGTCTTACTACATTTAAAATATAATGGTTTATAAAACCCATATTAAAAGATGTGAATATCAAATGGCAATTAGCCATAAATGTTGAAAGCTGAGGCAAGGAAAAAATAAGTCAGATTAAATTGAAGTCTATTTTGTCAGAGACTTTAGTGAGAATATTTTGCCTTCTCTTCAGAAAAAAATCTTAGTACTATTGTGGAATAGAAATTCTTAATTTGAAATGCTTCCTAATTAGTATCATAACATCCTGAACTGAGGAAAAGTGTGTCCAGTGGTCTGAATACTTACATCTTTGTATAAGTCCCATTAATTCTAGTATTTTATGATTGTTTTTAACGTAATGACCTTCTACTCAAGAAATATCCTATCTTTGCTTGGAGAGAAGAAAAACAAGTTTTTTTTTTTTCTATTTATCTAAGGCAGTGGTCAGGCAGCTGTGGTCCATGACCAAACTAGATCCAGTTTGCCTGATTTTATATGATCCAAGAGCATAGTGTTTATTACAATTTTTTTCAAAAATCTAAAGAATAATATCCCAGGACATATAAAATTTCTATGAAGTTAAAACTTTGTTGTCCATAAATACATTTATATTGGAAGACAATCTTGCTCATTCGTTCATGTATTATTCATGACTACTTTCACACTATAATGTCAGAGGTACTGAGACCAGAAAGCCTATGGGCTAAAAGGCAACATTGTTTTCTATCAGTCATTTAAAAGACAGTTAAAAACTCTTGGTCTAAGGAAGGGAGAAATTCCCTACTGGTGGTTGTTCTGTTTCAAACTAGACGGTTACTATTTGACATTGATGAGAAAATCAAAATGATGACAAAACTAGTGATTAGATAAAAAATATACATGGTAGTAATTTTGCCCTTAAGCTTCAACTCAAGCTATGAACAACAAAATGTACAGACCTTTAATTATGTACTATTTTAAATAGTAATAGCCAATGCTTAAATAATAAGATGATTTTAAACCTTCCAGAAGCACTAATTTCTTTCTTGAGACATTTAGTTACTTCAAGTAGGAGTATTTTAATTACACTTAAAAACTTCGTTGTTCTGACAAAAAATGTGAATATAATAACAAACACTTAAAATTATATTTTAGAATATTTTATTTTAATATAAGTAATCTGTCTTTATTTAATTTTTTTGCTATACACTACTAAGCAAATTTAACAAGAATGAAACTGTGTTTACCTCAAAGTAAAATATATTTGTTAAGAAAAACTTGCTTAATATTTAGCTGTTATTTTTGTTATGATTGTTTTCTCTTTTAAATGAGAAAAAGTAATTATTGGTAATTTCTAATGAATGTAGACTGACAAAGGCATTGTGAAAATAACTGTTATAAACTCTCAATTAGATCAATATAAATCTACTGTCAAATGTTTTTATGTGATAGTTCCAAAGCACTGAGATGAGGAATAATCACAAATAGATGATTGTGTAATTTTAAAAAGGGGAAAATATAGAAAAAATTTTCCCAAAATCAGAGCCAAAAACACTGCCTGAGCAAATAATGAGACCCTGTATCTAAAAAAAATAAGAAAAAATAGCTGGGTGTGGTGGCACATTCCTGCAATTATAGCTACTCAGGCGGCTTAGTCTGGAGCACTGCTGGAGCCCAAGGGTTCAAGGCTGATATGAACTATGATGGTGTCACTGCACTACAGCCTGAGGTGAGTGAGAGTCTTTCTCAAACAAACAAAAAGAATCAATTAATAGCAAAAATGTACAAAAACAGGGAAATTAAAAATGAAAAAGAAAGAAAATAGATTAATATTTCCACTAAAACAAATCTTAGACATATAATAAAAATGTGTATTTTTATTAACACTATCAAGATGGAAAGCATGACAGTGAAGTGTCAAGTTATTATGTTAGCACCTGCTGCAAAAGGTAATAAAGCTATTCGCCAAAATGATTAAAGGCAGGAGTTTATGAACTAAATACTTTGTGTAATATTCCTGATATTTACTGACTATGACATCTTGGGAAAGTCATTTAAGCCTACTTTTTAAAAATTTCTTTATAAAATAGAGTTAATATATTATTATTAATTCTCAAACTGTTATGATTGTTATTGTCTTAGTCCATATGGACTGCTGTGACAAAATACTGTGAACTGGGTATTTTATAAACAGCAGAAACTCTTAGGTCTCACCATTCTAAAAGCTGAGGAATCCAAAGTCAAAGTGCTGTCAGGTTCAGTGTATGGTGAGGCCTGCTTTCTAATGGATGACACCTTCTTACTGTGTTTTCTCTTAATGGAAGGGCAAACAAACATCCTCAGGGCACTTTTACGAGAGTACTAATCCCATTTGTGAGGGCTAAGCCCTCCAAAGATCCCACTTTTTAATACTATCACAATGGTGATTAGGTTTCAGCATATGAGGTTTGGGTAGACACAAAGGTTCAGAATATACCAGTTTTAATAAATGTCTAGTTATGTTTCTTAGTACAGAATGTTTATTAAATGGTAGCCATGTTTATAAACATTGGCAAAAGATCTTATACATTTAGGTAACACCTGAGGTTATCAAATATTTTGTGTATTTATGTATTTATTTAAGTGGACATAGTTTATTAAGTCTGATTATAAGTGTGAGAAAGAGAAAATGTTTCAGTATCTTAAAAAAGGGGGTAGAAGCTTTCCAGTGACATTCAATGTGCAACCTCATGAAACACAGATATATTCAGATAATAAATTCCTAAAAATAGTAAAAGTGGCTTCGGGCCACCCATGTCGGAGGGATGAATATCACACACAGGGTACACAAAGTAGTTTCATAAGAATACATTGAGTGTATTTGTTGTACACTAGTGTAAATCTAGTGTAAAGTTGTACATCTCATGTCCAGTTATTGTCCCTATCAGTGTATTGACTCTCAAACCCAAATCTACTTTCTAACCCTGGTACTGGAGCTACTACCTGATACTGGAGCTGCACTTTGTGAACATTTCTCCTTTGTCAGCTGGCACACTGATAGGCTTGTTAATAGAGGATGCTATAGCAAAGATAAGTGGCCGTAACAAAGGAGCTTCTCTTCTGGTGCCAGTGCTTTTTCTGAAGATGAGGCTGCCCGTAGATTGGCACGTTGGATTTCTGTGGCCCTTACCTTCCTGTCCCTCATTGAGAGCTCTTCCTCTCTTATGCTCGTTAGTGAGAGTTCCCCCCATCATTGGGCCATTTTCTGTAGACTAGCCATGTTCCACCGACAGCTTTTTGTGAGTTCTTCCCACCCTGTAAGCTTCTTTCTTTTCATGCTACTTTCCCTCTGACAGGCTGCAGGTATCTATGGCAGCCACATTTCTCCAGTGAAGTATAAATCTCAGCTCTTGGTGGGGAAGGTTCCTCTTCTACATTCTAATATTCTTCCTTTTTTAGTCTCCCTTAGCTCCAGAAGTAACAGCTACCTGTTCTATTTGCTCTGTGTTGCTCAGAGTCCTCTTTTCTGCCTTTTTAATAACTGCCTTTTAATTTTTAAGAGATCATCAAATTAGTGGTATAATTTCTCTCTCCTGCTTGAACCCTGTCTGATAATATACCATTTTTACATTTCAAAAACATACAAAACAACTATATTTTCCATATATAGACAATTAAAAACTGAAAGCAGTAAGAATAAAAAATTAATGAGGACTGTTATTACTGTTGTGAGGATTGAGGGAAGGAGGAGATTTGATCAGGGACGGGCCTATGCAGAACTTCAGTTGTATTGACAATATTCTTCCCCATCCATATCTGCATAGGTTCTATGTATCTATCTATTTTTGGAACTGTATCAAAGTACATAAACATTCCATCTTTATTCTTTTTAAAGTTTCGATCAGGGTAAAAATGACTTTCTGTTGCTGAAATTTGTACACATAATAGCCAATGGGAGTCATAGCTAGGGATCTGCAAATAACATAAATTGAAGTAAAGTCTCCTTTATTTGATCTTAAACTAGTATAAATTTTGCATTTTACATTGTTATATATATTATTAAGTCATGTTGTATTTCCCCCACATTTTCTGTGTAAAATGTTACTCTAAGATAATGCTTTTAAAGTAGTTTGCTGAATTATCTACAAGCAGATATTCTTCCAGGGATATTGGCAAACTGATTTGAGATTACAGAATTTATTTGTAATTATCTAGTGAGCTTTTGCTATGTGTCAGGCATGGTTATAGATGCTGGAACAAAGACAAAATGTACACAGTGTTCCCAAACTCTTTCATACAAGCAATTTTTTTTTGGTTTTGGGAGTAGGGGTACCTTATCTTCTTTACATATTTTTAATGTTGTGTTTTTCTAAACTTAATATTAGGAAAAAATTTTGTCTTTTGTTAATTAAATAAAACATTTATTGAGAAGTTAAACTCTATCAAAAGAGGCTCCTTCTTTAACTTTTATAATATTAAGAAAATTTATAGTTAAATGACAGACTTAACTCACCTAATGACAGAAAGTTATAGTGATAGAAACATTATATAATGACCATGACAGGAAGAAAAATACCTCACACATATAAATAAAATTTAAAAGATGATTGATAAGTTAAAAGTAATATTAATAACATTTATAAGAGTGACATTTTTTTAAGTATTCAGTTTTAGAGGGTAAATGTTTTTAATTCAATACTTGAATTTGAAAATATTTCCTGAACATATTAATTCTGATAATGAATATGATAAATGAAAGTGAATAATCATTTTATACTTGAAGAATATAAATTGGTTCTTTCTTTGATAATTTTAAATAGAGCAAAAATGATTTAAAAAATGAAATTTGAATAGTCCATTCATATGAACAAGAGTGTAAGTAAGAAATTACTATAAATTTAGAAGATAAAAAGAGATTTGGCTTACAACTGCCCAAACTAAAACATAAATGAAAGTTGATTATTTTAGTCAATTTAAAAAAATTTTTTTTATATTGTTTTGTTTTGTTTCGATTTGCTTTATTTTTTTGTTTGTTTCAATTTGCTTTTCATCATGTATTGTTTTGTTTTGTTTCAATTTGCTTTATTTCCAAATTATCAATTACAGGATAATACAGAAAAAGGGCATCTAAAATCTACTATGTAAATGTGTTGAAATATTTTACTCTATAAAAATTCAAATTACCATGAGAGTAGTTAAATTTAATGAAGAAAACTATGTCACATTTCAAAGGAAGTTGAAATAACTTCATATGAGTGGTAGTGCCTAGTACTACAAAAAGTAAATAAAAATATTTAATACATTTAATCATTTTGTTATCTCTTAACACTATCACCATATGATACAGTTCAATGCATATATTGAAGACACAAACAGCAATTACTGTGCTCATTTTGACAATCATTTTCTACCTCCATTTTTAATTTCTTACTTATTCTATAAACAACTATTTTTTATGTCCTATATAATTTAAGGCAATGAAAAGTAATTAAATATTTTATTAAATATTTTTTAGTTTAGTCTAAATTATGCACACATATCTTAATTTAAACATAACCCACTGAATAATTTGCTGTATGTGATTTTTATGGCTGTTTTAGACCTATACATATATCAAAGTGAGCTTGAAAATTCAAGGCAAAGGTTTGATATGCCTTCTAAATAATTCCTTTTAAACATTTTGTTAGACTGTCAGATGATCAAAAAGGAGAGATATAATGCATCTGGTTTTCTTTTTTTTTTTCTTTTTTTTTTTTAGAAACACTTAACTTTTTATGGAATAAATTAAAATATGAAATGTGGTAGAAATGATTATAATAATTTTTTAAGAAATAGGTAAATAATAAAATAATTTCTTAATAAGAATACCTAAAAGTCAAAGCACAAGTGATGTGCTTAATCTAGCCTGAACTGAAGTAGAATGTTCTTTGATGGAATATTGTAAAAAAGATTTAATGTGAAGAGATTTACCAGTTCAAATGCTGGCACACAGTGTCACAATTCACATAACTAAAATTCCATTTCACTGCAATTCAGTCAATGTGTTCATGGTTTTGCTTTCTGGTCTTTGTTTTGAATGGTCAAATAATTGAGTTACCTTTATTTCTTGTAACACTCATCTGTTTATTTAACAGAATTCTATAAATTCTTGGTTTTCAAGAGTGTGGTGAATGACATGGAAAGAATAAAGAATGCAGATAGGGCTGCTGCTCAAGTTCATATACTTATATTAAGCTCATTAAACTTTAGATCATGCTAGAGTAAATGAATTTCATTTCTCTCCTTCGAATCTACAAAGTCATCAATCTGCTGTCTCATAACTTTTCCTTTCAGCTCAACTTGGTGGTGGTTAGGAAATGAGAGAAAGAAAAGTTGAAAAGGAAAAAAAAGATGGTGGTAGCAGAGAAATGAGACACACTCCACTATTCAGCTGATCCAATTTGTAATTTTTATAATGTAATGTTATTTTTAAGTACACTAACATCAATTTTATGCACATTTCTATTAAAAACTATCAGGTATAAATATATTCTCTTGGATAATACTTAAAGAATAAATGATAGATACATATAAATAAATTATGGTGATGTCTCAGACCCCAAAAAAGGAAAATTTTGCTTACTTTCTTCTGAATATTTTTCTTAAGCAAATTTGTTATAACATTTGACTTAGAGGTTTTTATTCGTCATGTCTGCCTTCTCAAAATTACACACTTTCCTTCTCCATGTTGTCCCATCATTTTCATACCTTTTGTTATATGATATCTTTAGATTTGTAAAACATGACAGATACTGAGATAAAGAAAATGAGGCCAAGTACAGGGTCAATTTTTAATTTATCACTGAAAGTGTGATACATCTGTGAATGCAAGAAGGAGCTAAACAGAAGGGATACCAGACGATGGTTGTCAAGTATGTGAGGATAGAGAAATAACATCCAGGACAGAATTCCCTCACCTGGATAACTAGTGATAAGAGCTAAGTCAATCACGAAGAGTAGAGAAGGGCTGCGATAAAGAAAGAAGTGTCAGATTCAGCAAGAAAAGAAAACTTCAGGCCAATATCCATGACTAACATAGATGCAAAAATCTTCAATAACATACTAGCAAACCAATTGCAACAGCACATCAAAAAGCTTATCCACCCTGATCAAGTAGGATTCATCCTGGGATGCAAGGCTGGTTCAACATACGCATGTCTATAAATGTAATTCACCACATAAACAGAACCAAAGGCAAAAACCACATGATTATTTCAATTGATGCAGAGAAGGCCGTGGACAAAATTCAGCAGCCCATTATGCTGAAAACCCTCAATAAACGAGGTATTGACGGAACATATCTCAAAATAATAGAAGCTATTTATGACAAACCAACAGCCAATATCACACTGAATGAGCAAAAACTGGAAGCATTCCCTTTGAAATCTGGCACTAGTCAAGGATGCCCTCTCTCACCACTCCTATTCAATTATAGTATTGGAAGTTATAGCCAGAGCAATCAGGCAAGAAAAAAAAAATAAAGGGTATTCAAATAGGAAAAGAGGAAGTCAAATTGTCTCTGTTTGCAGACGACATGATTGTATATCTAGAAAACCCCATCGTCTCAGCCCAAAATCTCCTGAAACTGATAAGCAACATCAGCAAAGTCTCAGGATACAAAATCAATGTGCAAAAATCACAAGCATTCCTATACACCAATAACAGACTTAAAGAGAGCGAAATAAAGACTGAACTGCCATTCACAATTGCTACAAAGAGAACAAAATGCCTAGGAATACAACTAACAAGGAATGTAAAGGATCTCTTCAAGGAGAACTACAAATCACTGCTCAACGAAATAAGAGAGGACACAAACAGATTGAGAAACATTCCATGTTCATGGATAGGAAGAATCAATATCGTGAAAATGGCCATACTGTCCAAAGTAATTTACAGAGTCAATGCTATCCCCATCAAGCTACCAATGACCTTCTTCACAGAACTGGAAAAAACCACCTTAAACTTTATATGGAACCAAAAGAGAGCCCGCATAGCCAAGTCAATTCTAAGCAAAAAGAACAAAGTGAGAGGCATCACACTACCAGACTTCAAACTATACTACAAGGGTACAGTAATCAAAAAGCATGGTACTGGTACCAAAACAGAGATATAGACCAATGGAACAGAACAGAGGCCTCAGAGGCAACACAACATATCTACAACCACCTGATCTTTGACAAACCTGACAAAAAAAAACAATGGGGAAAGGATTCCCTGTTTAATAAATGGTGTTGGGAAAACTGGCTAACCATGTGCAGAAAGCAGAAACTGGACCCCTTCCTGACACCTTACACTTAAAAGTAACTCCAGATCAATTAAAGATTTAAACATAAGACCTAACACCATAAAAACCCTAGAAGAAAATCTGGGCAAAACCATTCAGGACATAGGCGTAGGCAAGGACTTCATGATCAAAACACTAAAAGCATTGGCAACAAAAGCCAACATAGACAAATGGGACCTAATCAAACTCCACAGCTTCTGCACAGCAAAATAAACAATCATTAGAGTGAATTGGCAACCAACAAAATGGGAAAAAATTTTTGCAGTCTACCCATCTGACAAAGGGCTGATATCCAGAATCTGCAAAGAACTAAAACAGATTTACAAGAAAAAAACAAAAAAGCTCATTCAAAAGTGGGTGAAGGATATGAACAGACACTTTACAAAACAAGACATACATGAAGTCAACAAAC
This sequence comes from Cebus imitator, assembly GCF_001604975.1. Lineage (NCBI taxonomy): Eukaryota > Metazoa > Chordata > Mammalia > Primates > Cebidae > Cebus > Cebus imitator. Next base: position 1,718,605 of record NW_016107429.1, read on the forward strand.
ATATGAAGAAATGCTCATCATCATTGGTCATTAGAGAAATGCAAATCAGAACTACAATGAGATACCACCTCATGCCAGTTAGAATGGCGATCATTAAAAAATCTGGAGACAACAGATGCTGGAGAGGATGTGGAGAAGTAGGAACACTTTTACAGTGTTGGTGGGAGTGTAAATTAGTTCAACCATTGTGGAAGGCAGTGTGGCGATTCCTCAAGGACCTAGAAATAGAAATTCCATTTGACCCAGCAATCCCATTACTGGGTATATATCCAAAGGATTATAAATTGTTTTATTATAAGGACACATGCACGAATGTTCATTGCAGCACTGTTTACAATAGCAAAGACCTGGAACCACCCCAAATGCCCATCGATGATAGACTGGACAGGGAAAATGTGGCACATATACACCATGGAATATTATGTAGCCATCAAAAACAATGAGCCTTTGTAGGGACGTGGATGAACCTGGAAACCATCATTCTCAGCAAACTGACACAAGAACAGAAAATCACACACCACATGTTCTCACTCATAGGTGGATGTTGAACAATGAGAACACATGGACACAGGGAGGGGATCATCACACACTGGGGTCTGTTGGGGAGAAATAGGGTAGGGACAGCGGGGAGTGGGGAGTTGGCGAAAGATAGCATGGGGGGAAATGCCAGATATAGGTGATGGGGAGGAAGGCAGCAAATCACACTGCCATTTGTGTACCTATGCAGCAATGTTGCTTGTTCTTCACTTGTACCGGAAACCCTAAAATACAATTTAAAAAAAAAAAAAGAAAGAAGCGTCTCTGTTTGGAAGTGTGGGGATACACTGTAAATAACTTTTAATTGAATAATGGGCTTTTCTCTTATTAATACATGTTTTGTGTCATTCTGTAGCTAGGAGTTTGGTATAAAAATGTGTTAATCTCCTGCAGAGGTTTACAAAATACTCTGAAAAAGCATATTTAATATAAAAATTTTCAAACCGGTCCAATGAGATGCTTTATAAAATGGTAATATATTCGAAAGATCTCTATACTGCATATATTTCTCAGTAACTGTAACCTCTATAAAAATACTTTATGCAACCTTATTAAAGAAAATTGATACAAAACATTTTTCAGATTAAATATTGCCACAGTGCTGTTCTAAAGACTTTTTGTCAATATTAAAATGAAATAGTAGATGTAATGGCTCAAGACTGACACCCTAACACTTTGGCATGCTGAGGCAGCAAGATCACTTGTGGTCAGGAGTTCAAGACTAGCCTGGGGAACATAATGAGACCCTATCTGTACAAAAAACTAAGACAAAATTACAGTCATGTGCTTGTATTCCCAGCTACCAGGGAGGCTGAGGTGAGAGCATCACTTGAGCTCAAGAGTCTGAGGTTACTGTGAGCTATGATTATGTGAATGCACTTCAGCCTGTGTGACAGAGTGAAAACCCATCCCTTAAAAAGAAGTGAAATTGTATCTTAATGCTTATGTATAGACAATAAAAATCATGTTCCTTTAATGTAAGTCTGAATTATATAACAACATAATTTATTATGCAACAACAAAAATGAACCACTCATACTTGTTTAGAGTAGAGCCACTGATTTCCAAAACAAACTTAAATTATTTTAATCAAAAATGTAATTTTTAAAGTTACATTTAGGATAACTTTATCTGAAACAATTTTTAAATAAAGTACTATGTACATGGAATTGAAAACAAATAGATGGTCTTTTACCTGGCCTCAGGGAAGTCTAAGGATTTAACTCTTGGCCTAGTCCCCCTTAAACTATTTATGGTGTTGATTGTCAAATTTAATCTGATGTTCCAAATTAAGCACCTGTACTCAGGTCATTTATATGGCACTAAGTAACTGGGATTATTCAGTAGATACAGCTGTGCCTAAAAATGGCTGCTAATCATATAATTTTGAGACTAACTAGAATAACTAGTAACACACACACATCAGAATGACATAAATGTTAAAGAGCCCTAAATCTGAAAAATTCCGAGCTGAGTTGGTCTTGTGACACTCAGCCTAGTTTCTTATTATCATGTATATGCCAAATGAGGAGTGCTTGGGACATGCTTATATAATTATTCATGGTGTGCTATTTCCTCTCCTGCATCCAATCTTAGAGGCCAGTAAGTATTTTAGTTCCATGTAAATATTACCAATAGGAAGTGAATTAAATTAGAGTCCAGAGTTATCATTATGCTGAGATGTACCTGCCTCTCTTACCTAATGGTAACCACTACCCCAATTTTACCAAGTTGATTTGTTTTACCTGATTTTGCTTATTATATAAATAGAATTTTAAGCATGTATCTTTTCCATTTGGCTTATTTAGCTCAACATTAGGTTGTGGTATGTTGGGGTATTTGATTAATTTTTATTATTGTGCAGCATCCATTCTACTGTTGTTGAAATAGTATTATCTATCCCTTCTACTATTAATGACATTTGGTACTATTATAGCTATTTCTCCTTTTAATACTTTGTCATCTTTTGTTACACATATTTAGAGATATGTTTAATATGTATTCAGGAGTAGAAGTGCTTCTTCATAAGGTCAGCGTATGCTCAGCCTTAGGAGATAACACAGTTTTTCTCAAATACATTGTTAATTAGAGTTCCCACTACTTTACATCCTTGCCAACAATTAGCAGTTTCTGTCTTTGTAAGTTCAGTGATTAAGGTAGGCATATGTTGTTAATTTTCATATTCATAATTCTGGTTAAAATGATAGATGTAGTGCAAAATTTTCTGTCTTTCTGACTTGATTTAGAATCCCTAATGATAGTATTTGAAAAAGGAATCAGTGTAAATATGAACTAATTTACTAATTATTCTCATTAGGATTTTTTTCTTAACATGTTTCAAAATAATTTTGCCAATCCCAAAACTATGAAATGTTTTACTAGGTGTATTAGTCCAACCTTACTCTATTATAAAGATACTACCCAAGGCTGGGTAATTTATAAAGAAAATAGGTTTAATTGACTCATATTTCTGCATGACTGGTGAGGACTCAGGAAACATATAGTCATGGCAGAAGGTGAAGGGGAAGCAAGCACCTTATTCACGAGGCAGCAGGAGAGAGACAGAGAGAGCTAGAGTGAGGAAGTACCACTTTAAAACCATCAGCTCTCATGAGAAGTCACTCACTATCATGAGAACAGCATGAGGGAAACCATCTCCATGATCCAGTCACTTCCCACCAGGTTCCTCCCTTGACCCATGGGGATTACAATTCAATATCGGATTTGGGTGGGGACACAGAGCCAACCCATATAATAAGGTTATTTTTTAAGAAACTTTATTAGTCCACATAAAGAGCTTGAATTCACCTGGAATTTATTTTTTTTACGTTATGTGAATTTGAGTCAAGATCTTTTCTGGTCTTCTCTTTCACTGGTATAATGGTCTATCTTTAGAGCAATATTCTCTCAATTATAACTTGATAATAAATTTTATTATATGGTCCTCTAAGTCCTACAAATATGTGGTTCTTTAAGATTATCTTGGCTGTTTGTCCTCTTACATTTAAATCTACCAAACTAAATTTAGGTAACTTGCCAGTTACGTAAATAATTTCTTTTGGAATTTTTTTTGAGATTGCAGTGGATCCATCCACTTCTTTAAATCTTTGAGTTCTCTTAATGTGTGAAGATCTTTTTAAAAGTTTTGCATACCTTGTTATTGTTGATTCTTGATCATACTGCTATCATTTAGTGTTCCTTTTACACTTTTAGTTTATTTTTTTGTTTCTAAAATGTTTAAAATAGACTAGTGATCCAAAAAATTACTTCTTCCACAAAGACATTGGGAATACTAGAAGTTTCTGATGTAAGAACATGTCAAAAATCTTTCTTCAGTTCTATTTTAATGGGTTTTCACATTTTTGGAAGTAGTCTTTTATCTTTTTAAAAATTTTTCTAGTATTCACTGAACAAAGTCTTTTTACTCATGATCTTTGTGAATTGTATTGTAAAAATTATAGTTTGTTTGATCAGCCAAAGGAAACTCTGAATGGTCTCTTGATTTTCCTTTCTTCTTGATCAAGTTTTTTTTGTTACATTTTTGATACATAATATCAGCTTAGCTTTGTTATATCTGTTGTAACTTAATAATGACAATATACATAAACTATGATCAATTTTTTATGAATAATTTCATAAGAATTTAGGTCTAGATTGTTACAATAATACCAAGAATTTTATATGTTAGAATGTATTTCATTTTCCTGCTTATTGTCCAAAGCCAAATTGGACAACATGAAGCTTTTAAATTAGGTGATAAAGATGTAGGCATGATTCCTGCAGTAAACATATAATCTGATAGCCATATTTTCTCCTTAGTAGTTAATTTATGAGAACGTCCTTTCCTCTCTTTTAGTTGCTTGAAGTATGGTTCATTGTTCAATGCTTTGTGTCAGAGTGAGAGATTTCCTTTCTACCAGGTTCCCTCCACAGACTAAGCTAATTAAATAAAAAGCAAGAGAGATTTCCACCCTAATAAATCTGCCTGTGGATTAACACACTATGTCACTTTGGTAGTTCTTTCAATAAAGCCAGAAGGGATTAAAACTGGAGCTTTTTTTAATCATTGCCCATGACATAAGTAATAGACTTCCAATCTTACCCTATCTCAATGAATTCTTTGACAGAAAAATTTCCCATACTACTTTCAGCAATCTAAGTGAGCTGATCAGCACTTAGGACAACTGACAGGTTCCATTATACAAATTAATACACATTTTTCTTAGTAGCAAAAGTAAAGGAAACTGATTTCCATCTTTATAAAACCTAATTGATCAAACATAGCTATACTTTGAACATAAAACAGCTTCTCATTTTAGGTCTACTGGTTTTGACAATAGCTATAAAGCTGTGTGATTTTGAAATGGTTGTTTACATTATTTTGAATGTCCTACTCGCTTTTAAGATGTCCTGTGATAAAATAAGTAAACAATCCAGTGGTATTTTATGTTTAATTTCTCAAATATAGCAGATTGCATAAGATTGATTTGTATTTGAATTTACTTTTCTTTAAAGAAAAGATGCAATTTGATATAAAGATCACTTGCTTGTTTGCATTTTTAGCAGTCACCAGATATCTTTTCAAAGCTGTTAGTCTCATAGAGCAGAGTTATACCTTATTTTTAGTATACAGCTTTAAGACTGGGAAGCCCCTTCTTAATCTGCTAGCGAAAATACTATGTCTCATAAGCTTCCTTTGGCCAAGGTAGAAAATTGTACCATGTTGTCAATGAATTGATGACATCAGTATTAAGATTTACTTTACCACTGGATCCATTTAATTAAATGATTCACAGAGTTAACCCTGTATGTTCTTTCTTAGGCAGACCAACACATTTCTCCAGAGATGTCATGGGTGACTTTAACTATTTTTTCTAATTCTCCTTTATAGCCTTCCTAAGATTACATAATATAGTAACTATAAAGCAGTCCTTCCCCTTGCACAACCACTGGGTTCTCACAATTAGCCCCTTTTTTCCTGTATTAAAAGCCTAGATCCAAATGGAAACAGGCATATAAGAAATGAGTAGACAACATAATTATAAGGCTTAAGAAAATTTCTTGAGTTAATGATTTAATGATAAGCAATAAGTGTATTCTCTTTTATTGCCCTATCAACTGTGACTTAAGTGATTGAAAAAGATACTCCTTATGCATTTAACACATATGTATGTATCTAGGAACTAGGGGGTACATCAGTGAAACAAACAAAAATTCCTGTCCTCATAAAGCTTCCATTCTAGTGATAGTCTCTTTAAAAATGTTCTCACCTCCTGCCAATTCTCTATCCTGCCTGGATTTCCTACATGAAAAATATGTTTCTCACATAAAATTACATTCCTTACATAAGATTATCAGAGGATTATAATTTTAATGATACATTCAAATGTAAGTGTTTCTTAGAAACCTAGACTAGACTGGGATTGACAATACTATTTTATGTAGGGATTCATGAGCCTCACATGTTGGGCACCAGAAAGTAGGAGACCAGCCCTACATCACTGGTGGGTACCCCAGTTTGGTGGGACAAAGGAAGGAGAAAAAGACAGATTAAGAAACAAAGTGGGACCAGATACTTTTGGAGGAGACATTGAAGGCTCCGAGCTCTGAACATCCACACTATTTATTGGTTACAATCACTTTGATCTACAGGGTAGAGGATGATGGTGGAGTGAATTAGTGAGCCAGAACTAGTGTGTCATTCTAAGGATTGATAACAGTGGTGTTTTGGGAGTTTCACAAAACAAGAACATGTGTTTATCTTAAGCCTATAATCTATGTGCAGCTGATGGAACTCGGGCCTTACAAGGAGCCTACAAGTCTGGCTACATCATAGTGTTATGAAGGGGTTTTACGTCCTTGAGCACAGTGTTTATGGTAACAGAGCCTAGGTCACCCTGCACCAGAACATGAGGCATGGAGACGCCTTCCTCCTCAGAGGCCTCCTGCGGCCTTCCGCAGTTTGTTGTTCCTTGTTTATATGTTACTCATAACCAATTTATGTAGGCCCTCTGTAAGTCCTTTCTCCTTTGCTGCTTTTCCCAACAATTTTATTCTCAACATATTGTTACAGTCTATTAGGCAGCTACTAAGTAGGTTTTTTATAGAATAAATGACTTTTTTATTGGACTTTCTTTGTGCTGGAGAGATGCCTTGAAAGGTGGCTGGCAGTTAATGAATAAAAAGCCTGAGTGCTGGGACGCTGTGACAGAAAAATTATATAAATAAAAATAGAGATATTTCTGAAGATATTCCTGGCATATTTCTTGGGTCATATTCTCAGCAAATAATCACTAGAATTCAGTTGAAACAAAAGCCTCAAATGTTCAAATGAACTCTTCTGATGGCAGTCATTAATCCTGTATTTGACTAGAAGTTTATCTTCATCTGTTTGGTTTCTTATTAATTTCAAAAATGCTACAGGAGTTGGCAAACATAGAGTTGCTAAAAGATATGCAAATCATTTTGCCAAACAAGATTAAATGTGTTAGGTTGGGTATGATCAACAGCTACAATCAATTGAACAGTGGCTCACCAAGATGAGAGGAGGATGTAGGATTGCTCAAGGCTGTTTCCAGGTGGCATAGATAAAACTAACGGGAAATTAAGGAGTGCAAAGATATGGTTATTATCATTGTAATAATTCCCAGCAGCAAGGTGTTTTACATTGTGGTAAAGGCTTCCAAGTTATCCATTTGAGTTATGTAAAACTAGATTAGACAAAGCACTAGAGAATTTACTCAAGGATTAAAGCTTGCCCAGACAGAAAGATGAGGGAGATGACCAAATGATCCCTTTCCATCTCTAACTGGGATGTCTCCAGGAAACCAATGATGGATTTAAACACACACCAGTTGCCCTTATCATTTTCAAGATAAAAGATGTTATCCATCTTAATATCCAGAATAGTTATTAAAAGAAGGATCTCTATGTTAGTTGTGAATGACCAGATTTTTAAATAGATAACCTGAATAATTTTTCCATGGCAGAGTAGCATTAATATACTTGGTGCTTGGCATATAATTAGGAGGTACTTTCTGTGGAGCCTCAAGAGACTTTGACAGCCAGGTACCATACATGTTACCCTATTTTGAACACCATAAAATTTTATTTATTTATTTATTTATTTATATGTCATGAAAAGTTTAACATTTTGGACCAAAACAAACAAACAAACAAAAACAAATCCCCCAAGAACAGAAACATATTGACAACATGGTTGTTAGCTTTCAGCTATGGGAAGTATGTCTTCCTAATATTCATCTTAAGTATTTGTCTTCTTTGAGCAGAGTAAAACAGAAGGTATTATCAGGTAAGTGAAAACTGCAATGGGTATTTAGTATTTATGAGTGGATAGGCTCAGGGTAATTATAAGTTTAAAAACAAAAGTAAATTCAAAGCAACTAGCCAAAGACATTAAGATCAAGAATAGCATTAGCTCCCATACCAGAAACTCTATAATGTAAGTAGTTTAAAATCTTATACATTTTTATGTTCTGTTTAGGTGTGTTTCTTTAAATATGCCTCAACTGGCAACATAAGTTAGCTCTGAACATAAGTAGGACATTTAGCTGTCAAAATCTCAATACAGACAAAGAAGAAGAAGCAGCAACATTTAATTTTACTTCTAGAAGAAAGATGAGAAAGAATATAAATAAAACAGCTAAAGCAAAGTCTTGAGCATGGAAGATTGACGGATATTTGAAAAATATCAAATTCAGTATCTGCTTCCTCCTACCCACTCTAGGCTTAACTAGTGAAGAAAGCTAGAGATAGTCAGGTGAAGTTTTATATCTCAAATTGAGACGTTTTTAGCTGGAAATGGGGAGAACAGCAATTTCATAGCCCTTATGTTCCTTTCCTATCTATTTATCTTAGGGTAATTTATTATAGGGGTGTTCAGTCCCCTCATTTCATCACAGTTCAGCATGTTTTAAATGCTCAATTCACCAGCAGAACAGAACAGAGGCCTTGGAGGCAGCACCACACATCTTCAACCATCTGATCTTTGACAAACCTGACAAAAACAAGCATTGGGGAAAGGATTCCCTGTTTAATAAATGGTGTTGGGAAAACTGGCTAGCCATGTGCAGAAAGCAGAAGCTGGACCCCTGTCTGACACTTTACACTAAAATTAACTCCGGGACTAATATCCAGAATCTACAAAGAACTAAAACAGATTTAAAAGGAAAAAACAAACAAACACGTTCAAAAGTGGGCAAAGGATATGAACAGACACTTTTCAAAAGAAGACATAAATGAAGCCAACAAACATATGAAAAAATGCTCATCATTAGTGGTCATTAGATAAATATAAATCAAAACCTCATTGAGATACCACTTCACGCCAGTTAGAATGGCGATCATTAAAAAATCTGGAGACAACAGATGCTGGAGAGGATGCGGAGAAGTAGGAACACTTTTACAGTGTTGGTGGGAGTGTAAATTGTTTCAACTGTTGTGGAAGACAGTGTGGTGATTCCTCAAGGACCTAGAAATAGAAATTCCATTTGACCCAGCAATCCCATTACTGGGTATATACCCAAAGGATTACAAATTGTTCTATTATAAAGATACATGTACACATATGTTCATTGTGACACTGTTTACAATAGCAAAGACCTGGAACCAACCCAAATGCCTATCGATGATACACTGGACAAGGAAAATGTGGCACATATACACCATGGAAAATGATGAGTTTATATCCTTTGTAGGGACATGGATGAATCTGGAAACCATCATTTTCAGCAAAGAGACACAAGAACTGAAAATCAAACACTGCATGTTCTCACTCATAGGCAGGTGTTGAACAATGAGAACACATGGACATGGACAGAGGAGGGGAGCATCACACACTGGGGTCTGTTGGAGGGTCTAGGGGAGGTTGGGGAAGGATAACATGGGGAGAAATGCCAGATATAGGTGATGAGGGGATGGAGGCAACAAACCACATTGCCATGTATGTACCTATGCAACAGTCCTGCATGATCTGCACCTGTACCCCAGAACCTAAAGTACAATTAAAAAAATAATAATTAAAAATAAATAAATGCTCAATTCAAGTCCAATAATGGGCTACTATTTGTCTCTACCCCACAATACAATTTATTTTGATCTTACCTTGTCCTCTGTGCACTGTGGGAACATGTCTTCAAATTAAGAATGCCAGAGTTTACAAATAGAAATACAGTGCATCCATTTAAATTTGAATTTCCAATGGAGTAGATTTTTTTTGCATAATTCAGTCCCATGCAATATATGGTACATACTTTAATACAAAAAAATTATTTGTAGCCTATCTAAAATGCAAATTTAACTAAATATCCTGTATTTTATCTTAAAACCTATTTCTAGTACATGTTCTTTCCAGGTGACATAGCTGGGAGAACCGATAGTATGACTCCTGTGGTTTGCAAAGGTGCTAGATGCAGATGCCATGACATCTTCACCTATGAAACTGATTACCTCTGAACTTACAGTTGTCTTGATCTTTCCCTAGGTCTACTCCTCTGAGTACTTCTTTCTAGCAGTGTCGTTTTTTACTTGGGCCAGGATTCATAGGCTCTCTAATCAAGATAAATCCAGGTGGGCTTTTTTCAACACACACAGATGCGATCGTACGCACACGCACACGCATACACACACAGACAGAAGTGCCTTCACTTTTCCCACTACTTGACTCAGGCTTTTTGCTGATAAACTTTCTACTTAAAAACATACCAATTCTTCTTTTCCTTATACTTCAATTGGTAAGTAAAATCACACTGGTTATTATATTTAGGGTAATATAATTAACAGAATAATTGATGACTTTTCTATTGCGGGTCAAAACTTAGGATATAAAATCCCCTTTTCTCCACTCCCTTCAGTGAAAATGATTACATTCATTCTAATAAAGCAGGTAATCTTTATCTTCTTTGACTCTTTGTTTTATTACTCCAGTCTTTCCATCTTTTAAAATGAATGCTTCTAAAGAAATAAAGACAAAATATTGTTTGATGGGATAAAAGAGTTTTAATATTTAAATGATTCTGCATTGAGAAGCTCCTTTCCTCTTAGATTACTTAGGATTTCAAATAAGGGCCTTCAGTAGGAAATATTATATAAATCTAAATAAAGTAATATTAAATTATAGTTAATTAGTTATACATTTCTTTATTCATTTGTTCAGATAACCTGTAAACAAGTACTGCATTTCTCATTTAAGTAACAGTTGCTAAAAAAAGAAGTTACTGAATCTTCATTTCTACCTATAAAAAAAATTAGGTTTTTACTTACCCTTTCTCCTGTGTAATGTGATTAAAAAGCTATGTTGGTCTAAGGATACAAAGTTTCAGGTAGACAGAAGGAATATGTTCTGTAGGTCCATATTACAGCATATTGACTATAGGTACTATACACTTGAAAATTGATTAGACAGTAAATTATAAATATCTCCTAAATGTCTCATCACAGAATATATTTATGTGAGGTGACAGACATGTTAAATGGCTTGATCCAATCATTTATTACTGATTTAATCATTCAATCATAATGTGAAATGATTAAATATATGTCAAAATATGTTGCATACCATATATAGATATACTTTCTCAATAAAAATTTTTTAAAGTGTTTTAGCAAACATGGCCATTACATAATGCATTTTTTAATGGATAAACAGCTATATTTTTTAAAAATGGTATAGGGACTTTTTTAGTTAGAAAGATTATTTGAAAAATTGTGTGTGTGTGTGTGTGTGTGTGTGTGTGTGTGCATACTCCTTTGTCCTATGCCTTTGAATTCTGTTTCAGGGTGATTATGAGTGCCCTTATACTCAGATACAGACAACAAAATTTCAGAGACACCTTTCCTATTCCTTACTTTAATACTTTGGTTTACTATAGAAGGAAGCACTATTAAAAGGTGGTTTTGAAGACTTTTCACCAAAACAAACATATGTAATGCGTATACTATGCAAACTTTATTCTTTAGGTTCCGAACTCAAAATTCACTTTAAAATGTGTCACCTTTCCTAGTATTATCTCCTGCTAAAATTCTTCAATAATTCTGTATCTTTCCAGGAAAAAAAATCTAAAGTTTTATCATATCCTATTAATATTTGCCTATTGGCTGATTTCTCCAGTTTCTCCGTGACTCACCTGACTCAACTCTTGGCATCAACATTATTAAATTGTATGAAATTTTCAAAGGTGGCATTCTCTTTTTAAAATTCTGGCTTTTATGTATTTTATATTTTTTAATTGGGTCACTCTTTTTCCACTACTAAGCTTGTTAAACTCATTCATCATTTAGGATTTGATTTTGGCTTCTGTATCTCTCTTCCACTGAGAACACTGAACATCTCCAACCTATTCTATGATCACTCATAGCATCCTGTGATTTAATCATATCTACATTTGTCACATGTACTGCAATTCTAGGTTAAGGTCCTCCATAATGGCAGAGATGTGCATTCAGTCTGTCAAACCATTTCCTTTGTTAGTGAATGATTGATTATATATGGAGCATTCTGATCCTAATTGCCTGTGTGGCTTTGACTGAGAAAATCTTTGGACCATAGATTTCTCATCTAAAGACAACAATTATTCTGTTAGTTAACATTTGTGGTGTCTAACAGAACTTAAATGGTATGCTTCCATGGTTAAATATACCATATGTCAAATCAATAAGAAAATGAAGGTATTTCATGATTTCTAAATGTTATTTTGAAATTTCATAAGAACATATATATTAATGTTTTATTAAGTAAAAGTTTACATAGTATATGAAGCAGTATTTTTGTCATTTTTAATAGTACCTTATTGTAAAGTATCTTTTATTTGTAGAGAAATTCACAGTTTTAGATTATAAATACCTTCATTGAAATAATAAAACATTGTTCTGAAACTTTTTCAAGCCAGTTATATATCATTCCCATATATATCAATATAATTAATAGATGAGAAGTTAAAAGAAATTTTTAGATGAATTATTCCTTTTTAGCATTGAATTCTTGTTTTCTTTTAATTAAGGCTTCATTTTGNTTACATTCCAACTTATCTTGAACTTTCGGAAGACTAATACAATGGCATAACAAATCATCTGTGTTAAAGAGAAATTAAACTTTCAAAAAAAGTTGAGCACTTGCCACGAAGTAATATGTATAAAAGGTAAAATACCAATAATTAAACTTAAAATGTATTAATTTTGATAAAAATGACTAATATGGAGCGACATAACTATACCTCAAATGGTTTAACGTTTCAAGATAGCCTGAAAATTAAATTATATAATTTTACTCTATTTTCTAAATAAAGTAGGCAAGATTATATTTTCAAGCTCATAGTGGACCTTGCTGTTATTGTTTTTAATGTAATTAATAAGTGCAAGAAAGAACATCTACATCCAGCCAAGATGAAAACACAGGGACAGATTTATATTCCCAATTTGACCAATGGAGGAAGAGGAAAAGGGAGAAGAAAAACTAATTAAAAACCCTTAAACACTGGTTTTCAAGACACTAGTCATTAGGCATTGAAGAATAGTAATCCTTGAGAGATCATGAACCAATGAAGTGACTCAGCTTTGTTCAAGCCTTCTGTCTTGTGAGAATGAGTGTTCAGGCTGTGGCAAAAAGAAGAGAAACACCTATGAAGCCCAGCAGACTCTATTTTGAGAAGATAGCTGGGGGTTTGGGGATACCAAAGCAGCAAAAGTCATAGGATAGAGTATGGGAAAGAAAACAGATAAATGGGAAATTCAGAGATCTGCAGAGGGCGCTTCACACACATTCAGTCATAGACTAATACATACCATTTGTGAGGAAACTAACCATAGCTAGAAAGAAAAACATCAGAAAAGATTAGAGGAAACAGTATTACTTGGTTACAGTGGTTATGGAATTGTTCTTTCTTTAGCCAGCTACTCAGAAAAACATTATAACTTGTGCATCTAGTAACGTACTTTTAGCTCTAAACATTACTCTTGTTTCAGCAAAGGTGTTTTAGATCTAGAAAGGCTGAAGGCTTCATTATCAGCAGACCTCCCTGTATGTTATATTAAAGGAAGACTTTCAGGTAGGGGGCAATGAATCAAGGAGAAAAATACGGATCTAAAAAAATTAAAAGGATAAAAAGAAAAAGATATGGTAACTGAATGGTCAGTGTCTTTTCCTATTAATTTTTAAAATAACAAGCTAACAAAGGTAACAATGTGATGCGATCTTATAAGACATGTAAGTAAAATGTACAACAATTACATAAAGTTTGAGAAAAGAGAATTTGATATGTATTACTATAACATTCTTATGTGTAAGGATTGTAGTACCACTTTAAGGTAGACAATAATAAGTAAAAAAACCAAACAACAACAACAACAACAAAAAACTGGGAACTCCAGAGAAACTACTAAAATAAGAAAATTTAAAGGTATGTGTAACAAGTCAACAAAGGAGTAAAAACTGAATTATTAAAACAATTATTTAATCCTACATGCTGCCTAGAACAAAAACATATTACATATAAAGACAAAAAACAATTAAAGGTAAAATGATAGGAAAAGAAATACCATGCTAACAATGATCTAAAGGAAGCTAGAATGGTTATATTAACATCAAAATGTATTTCAGATAAATAATATTTACAAGACAGAAAAAGTAACATTATGGATAAGAGTCAATTAATCCAAATGACATAATAATCATAAATGTTTATGTTGCGGCTTCTTTACTCCTGTAGTTTACAAGCAGAAGGGCTTGTTACAGCTCTTTGACTCCTGCAGTTTGGCGAGTTCTGAGTTCTTGTCTCACAACCTAGAGGAATGAGGTACATGGATACCAGATAGTAAGTAAAGCAGAGTAGAATTTTATTGAACAGAAAGCTCTTAGCTGTGAGAGGGGACCTGAAAGTGGGTTGCTGGGTGTGAGGCTGAGTCCAGGGTTTTATTGGCTTAGAAAGGGGAAATGTGTGCTGATTTCTTTATGGGTAGGCTTGGGGAAAGCACCATTCAGATAAAGGTACAATAGTGTAAAGAACTAATCAGGAGCTGAAGTGAAGGCTTGGCCTGGGACCAGTCAGGGGCTGAGCGTACCAAATGGGAATGGAAGTTCTCACTCCAGTCTGTGGACTCTATCCAGATCTTATAATTTGGTGTTCAGGCCTTAGACCATCCTTGGCATGAAAGTTGAGTTTCCCTGAGGACCTGTCCCTATCTGCCTAGGAGTTTGTCTACCTCCTGTTCCTATCATTTATACACCTAATATCAAAACAAAGTGCAAGTCTGGGCATGGTGGCTCACACCTATAATCCCAGCACTTTGGGTGGCTCAGGTGGGCAGATCACCTGAGGTCAGGACTTCGAGACCAGCCTGGCTAATGTGGTGAAACCCTGTCTCTACTAAAAATACAAAAATTATCCAGGCATGGTGGTAGGCACCTGTAATCCCAGCTACTGGGGAGGCTGGGCCAGGAGAATCACTTGGAGGTAGAGGTTGCTGTGAGTCCAGATTGTGCTGAGGCCCTCCAGCCTGAACAACAGAGCAAGACTCCATCTCAAAAACAAAATAAAGCAAGCAAAGTGCAAAATAGGTCCACACATCAGTGAACAACTATTTTCAGAAAGTTTTTAAGATAGTTTATTGGAAAAAGATTAGCCCTTTCAATGAATAATAATGGAATATAGCATATCAATATGTAAAGATGAACTTGGATCCATACCACAAAACTTAAACTAAAATTAATTCAATAAATTAATGAACAAATGTATTACCTGAAACCATAAAATCTCTATGAGAAAATAAAATAATACTTTAAAAACCTTGAGTTATATAAATAGTTCTTAAATGACACCAAAATTATAATCCATCAAAAAAATTAGACCTCATCAAAATTAAAATTATTTTTCTTTGAGAGAGTGTTAATATAATTAAAATATGAGCCACAAAATGGAGAACATATTTGCAAAATAAATATTGAATAAAGTACTTGTTTCTGAAATATATGTATTTTTTAAACTCTCAATTCAACAATAATAAAACAAAATGAGTTTTAAAAATATACCAAATATTTGAACAGATATTTACAAAAGAAAATGCATGGATAACAAATAAGAACATGACAAAATATTCAATATCATTAGTCATTATGAAAAGGCAAATTTCAACCATAATTAAACAATGCTACCCATACCAGAATGGATAAAATTAAACAGCCAGATTATACCAGATCTTGATGAGGATTTAGAGGACCAGGAATTCTCACACACTATTAGTGGACACAGAAACAGTGCAACCACTCTTGAAACAGTTTCATAGTCGTTAAAATTCATTCTACTTAGCATATGATCCAGCCACCATGAATCTATTCTAGATATTTGCTGAAGAGAAATAAAAGCATAAGACCACACAAAGACTCGTACATCAATAACTTATACCTAATGAACATGGCACCATTTTTTGTAATCATTCTAGACTAGAAACAAGCCAAATATCAATCAATTGCAGAATGAATAAATTATGGAGTATTCAGATAATTAAATATAACTCAATAAGAAAACAATAAACTATTGATACACCAAGCATCATAGATAAATCTCAAAATAATCATGGTAACAGAAGTGAAACATAAAAAATAATGCATACTATACTATTATATTTGTAGAAAACTCTTGGAAATACAAACTAATTTATAGTAACAATGTTAGCCTGAAGCAGGGGGCTGGGGAAAGTTGGGCAAGAGAAATTGTAAATGGACCAAAAAATACTTCTAGTGTGATAAATCACAATATTGATTGTGATTATGGTTTACTGCATATAAATGTAGGTCAACATTTATCAAATAGCACCTTTTAAATATGTGTGTGTAACTTAATATACACCATGTACTTCTTAAATCTGCTAAAAAGACAAAATAAATAGAAGAAAAAAGTTGTAGAGCAGAAATTACTCCTTAACTATTTAATTCAGTTCGATAATTGAGCAAACTGTTTGAGAACAAGTTAGACAGTTGCTAACAATTATGTTTAGAAAAATGCATGTGACTCAGTACACACCACATTAGAATAAGAGACCTGAAGGGCACCTTCATTTTACATGTAACAAATTGAGGCCAAAATAGTTTATCTCTTGTCACATCCATCCTTCCCTGCTGTGTTCCACTTATTAAACTATTGCATTTGACAAGGCTATTCAGCAGTTTATGTCAGAGAAGATACATGAACCTTTGTTTTAAAATATTCAGTGTGATTCTTTTCCATACGAGTTTTCTGAGTCAGCCACATTGTACCATTTATTGTGGCATCTTTAAAAATGTTTCAAGTTGTAACTAGAAATTCATATGCTTTTATTCTGTTTTTTTTTCTTTTCTTTTTCAAACGCATACCAGAACACACACTATATTATTCTATTTATAGAAAACTCTTGGAAATGAAAACTAATTTATAGTAACCATGTTTGCCTGAAGCAGGGGCTGGGAAAGTTAGGTAAGGGGAATTGCAAATGCTCCAAAAATTGCATTCAAAAATTGACTCAGATAACAGTCCTAGAAAGACTTTTGTGACCAATGCTGTAGTCTGTTTAACTGGACTTCCAGTTCTTTCTTTAGTACATATCCATGAAACAAATTCCTGTTGTGTGAAAAGAAAATTATACAATGCTTCCTAACTGAAAATAATGTTAAGGAATGTTTTGGACATTCTTCATGTCTGCAGTTAAACAATCCATGATAAATGTCTCCCTAATCCAATAATCAATATCAGTAATAAAATAACATTTGTTCTTTAACCAGAATTTATGTTTATAATCAATCTTATATCAATAAAATTATAAGGAAGATAAAATTTATCTTATAAATTAGTTTTCTGAAATACTCAAATTTAATTAATATTTGAATGTTTAAAATATATTATTTCTTATATAGCATCTTGTTATAGGTACATTCCTACTAAAAACCTTGCTAAACTTAAAGCGAGAAAAACACTTTGGCAACTTTAAAGTTATTAACATTAACATTCAAATGTTAATGTGAATAATAACAATAATCTAGCCTCAAGCCAAAAATTATTAACCAAGGACTTTTAGAATTAAAGCCTTTTAAATTTAATTTTAAATCTTGATGATTTATGCTGATTAAATCTTCAGTTCAAATACCCATACTACAAATTTACCTAATCTGATCTTTAAAATTTACATAGATAACAGTTGTACCAAGGGAATAGTTCTCAGTAAGATATGTCATATAATTGAGGAAGTTCTGAAATACTATCCCAGTAGATATTTACGTAAACTAAGCACTCTTATGTTGAGCCCAGAGTCAGCGACCATCATCTTTATTTACTGCCTTGAATTGCAGTGTCTTTGAGGAGGGAGGCTTTCACATATCCTACAATTATCTTCTACATTAGTTCTCTATACTCCCCTTTCTCCATCAGTTCAACCATTTTTAATGAGTGTTTTTCAGTAATCCTTCAAAATTTTTGGACTTTTACAATTTTTGCTGCAGCTGAAAATTTATTTCCACTAATATTTTTATGTATTTTAATAGGACGTTTGTAGAAAAAGAAAAATAGGTTAATATTTATATTTTAGTCATCTTGCGTGTTTGCACACATTTAATACTTACTTAGGGAATTTTTAATGGTTGCCTTACTATTTAAACATTTGAAGTAAATTTGGACTCTAAAGTATATAATTTGAAAACGAAGCATTCACTCATTTTTCCTTGGTGATCCAGGGGTACACATAAGAAGGACATTTTCTTTTGTGATAGGGATATTTTTTTCTCTGTAATTTCGCACTGTTAAATGTTTTCTTCCTGGAAAAATGCTGATGACATACTCCTAAAGAGATGAGGCAGTTATAGAGGACTGTGATGAACAGTCTGCTCACTTTTTGGTCATGCTTGTATAGACATATAAATGTACAATTCAGCTGTATCATCGTATTAGAAAATAGTTTTTCCTTTTAATCAATATATAGTGTTCTTTTTAAAAAATGTTCACACTAAGTGCTCTAGGAACCTGTGAGATCTGTTATATTAAGGCTATAATATGTCCATATATTCTATAGTAAATTATTCTATTACACACACAGATACACACATGCACAAGAATACACTCACATAACCAGACATCACATCAAAGTGACTTTGAGTCAAGTTGTATTGTCAATGCCAAAACTCCTGTAGGTACAGTCAAAAGATGATTCCAAATTTTTCTTTGATCAATCTATTGTTGTTGCTTGTATTGTGGTAGCAATATTTCCATATACTTACTTCATAACTTAAAAATAATCAGTTTGGAGTATTTTGTCTTTTTATTTTTCTATTCTCTTTTATGTGTCTCCACTGTGCTTTTTAAAACAAGTTTTTTCGTTAACAGTATTCTCTTTTTGTGGTGATTTATTTAGCAGTCTCATAAAATAAACTACAAAATAGGGTGATGCTTGTATATCAGTTTACAAGAAACAGTTTATATAAAATGTGGCACATCCTAGAGATGTAATTTGATAGCAAATCAATATGTGCCAACTATCAAAATATATCAATTTAATTTAGATGAAAAAGATTGAAAGCATAAGTTACAGAAACTTACTTTTTCCATAGAAAGCTGCCTGTCCTTACCAGAAATAATCATGGAGAATTTCAGTTAGGAAACATAAGAGGCTCTCTGCTTAAAGAGTTATAAAACAATTTGAATTTTGATTGTTCAGACAGAGTAGTGAGACTGATTAAAAGGGAGGTAGTAGAAACATATGGAAATACGTAAGGAAAGATGAAGCTGTATAAAGACACTAAAATCTGTGCAACCTGGAAACCAATGAGACTCTGGCATACTATGTTACAATGTGATTTTTTTTCACATATTGGAGGTTACTATAATACATTGCACAAAAGTTTTTCTTCTTTACCTTTCCCCTTAAGACCTAGAGCAAGATTGCAATGAACTAGCTGTTACATTGCAAAAGACAAATCTTTAGACTGAATTATAATTAATATGTCTTCATATATTATAATTAATATGCCTAACTCTAGATTTCCGCTATGAGGACTAGAGAACAATAATATCAGTTGGTTAAAAAGAAATAATTACTTTGATATCATAAGCAAATTTAAAGTTTAAATTGGCATATTTATTAATAGAAGACATTAAAAGAAGCACTAACTTGTAAATGATAAATTTATGTGACCTTGTTGTACACATAAGACTAAACCTGTTAAAATAATTCCCACTACAAGAAAATCCTTTGTTTTCTAGTCTACATACCATTATTGATTTGTGTAATTGGAATGCACTTTCACTTTTGAAATCACCATAAAAAAAGTGTATTGTTGAAGCTCTGAAGATCGTGTGTTTTTGCATCTTTAAACATTTTTGACTGGGTATTTATAACTAGATCTGTGGTAACTGCTACCTCAATGTTCACATCCACAGCATGATTTTATGTGTCAAATATAGAATTTCTCAAAATGCAATCTAGTTATTCATCTTCAAGAATGTCTGATTATTAGAATATGAACTTTTAAATTTAGGATGCAAAATCTGTTGTATATTCATATCTAGATTCCCCAGCATAGTGTAGGGGCCTAGTAAATGTCTTGTTTGGAAAGTTTACATTCCATTTTTTGGCAAGAACTTGGGCATATTTATATACTGAAAAATGTAATTCAGTGTAATCATGTTTTATATTGTTACTAAGTAAGTATATTATGAATTTCCTAGGTCTTTAGTTTGTCTTTGTTATGCTATCTATTCTGTATACATTTACTCAGTTCAACAATTTAACTTTCAGGATTGGAGACCATTAAAAAACACATTTTTTAAGAGCAAAAGAATCATAAATTATCAATAATGTGTAAATGATAGGCATTAATAGTCAAGAATAAAATACTGAATTTGAAAAAATTTATAAAAATAAAAGTGATAAATATGCTTTAGATAGCTTCTTTTCTGCTGAAATGACCTGTGTTACCTCTAGCTCAATGCCATGCCTTAGAGCCCCAGTAGATAGAGCAAGATCCTATTTTCAAGCACCAGCATGATTTTAAAATTTTCCTATATAGGCCCAGTCCATTCTGGGTAAAGTAAATCTATTCCACTTTTTCAGAGATAAAACCTACTGCCAGTTAAAATCAGCTTGATAATATGAATAACACTAAAAAGATCAATCAGAAAGAGGAATAGAAATGCTGATTTTTGAGAAATTTGAATTTGAAGAAATACTTTTGGATGACAAATATCTAAAAAGATATATCCAAAAGGAAATATCAGAGGTTTTAGTTCTAAAAATTCACATTGTTTGCATTTGTCAAGCATTATTAGTACTTTCTTATTTTTTCTCACCCATACTAGCTTGGGAAGCTGCTATGGGTTAAATTGTGTCACCACCGAAAAGAAATGTTGAAGTCTTCTAGAACCTCAGAATGTGACCTTATTTAGAATTAGAGGCAGTCAAGTTAAAATTTGGTTATTAGGGTGGACCTTAATCCAATATTGACTGGTGTTCTTATAAAAATGAGAAATTTGGGAACAGTCACAGACATACACAAAAGGAAGACTTACCTGGGAGGGGAGATACCATGATCACGAAGGTGATTTTCCCAGGGCGAGACTTATCCATTACACTCTCGGCATGCTGACCCCTGCGTTTTCCCCAAATGTGGGAAACTGGACTGCATAATTTGTGGTATTGGGGGACTGCGTTCACGCTTCCCCCTGACTTTTTGAAAAAAANAAAAAAAAAAAAAAAACAAAAAAACGAAAGGAAGACTATGTGAACACACATAAAGAAAAAGATGGCTACATAACTGGATTGATGCATTTATAAAAGAAGAAGTGCTAAGGATTACTGGAAGATACCAGAAATCAGAATTGGTGAGAAAGGATTCTCCCCTAGAGCTATTAGAGCATCACCCTAACAATATTTTGATTTCAGACTTCCATCCTCTAGAAATGTGAAGTGATAAATTTATGTTGATGTAAGTGGCCAAGTTGCTTGCAGCCCTAGGAAACAGAAATATAGCAGCTTATCTACTTTTTATTAAATATTAATAATTTAACAAAATATAGTACACTCAGCCCTCTGTATCCAGGAGTGCCACATTTGTTAACCAACGTTGGAATGAAAACAATAATAAATTAATTAAATAATAATACAACAAAATATACAATTAAGAAATACAGCATAAGAATAATTTACATGACATTTGCTTATGTTTGGTATTATAGGTAATCTAGAGATTAAAGTATATGGGAGGATGTGTATGGGTTATATATAAATACTATGCCATTTTATATTAGGGACTTGAGAATTCATGAATTTCTGTATCTGCAGGAGCCCTGGAACCAATCTTTTTTGAATACCCAGGGACAAGTATATTATGAAATATCTGCTTGTAATTAGATAATCTTGGAAAAAATGTAATACTAACTGCTGAATTACTGTCATGACAAGATAACCTTTAATGACTGTGTGTGGTGGCTCACACCTATAATCTCAGCACTTTGGCAGGCCAAGGTGGGTGGATCACTTGAGGTCGGGGGTTCAAGACCAGCCTGGCCATCATGGTGAAAGCCTGTCTCTACTAAATCTACACAAACGAGCCAGGCATGGTGGTGCACACCTGTAATCCCAGCTAGTTAGGAGGCTAAGGCAGGAGAATCGCTTGAACCCAGGAGGCGGAGGTTGCAGCAAGGTGAGATTGCATCACTGCACTCCAGCCTGGGCAACAGAGCAGATTCTGTCTCCAAAAAAAAAAAAAAAAAAAAACCCTTTAAAATACTAGAAAGAAATTAAAATATGTGCTTTAGTAAAATCACATACATTGGTTTTAAAGTATTCATCATTTAATAAATCTGGAAGTTGACTGAATCATTTTAAAACATAAATATATGATTTAAATTCATATGCAGCAAATAATTTGGCATATTATTTTTAATACATTTTAAACTTTATGTTTGTAAATAAACACAAGAAAACTCTAGCATGTGCATATAATCCCACGAATTAGAGATATTAACCATACAAACAAGTTTTGATCATTAGTACGTATCTTTGCTGAAAACTAAGTTTGAAAATCTAATGACTGATAGCTAGGGAAAAATTTGCAGACGGTATATTTTCCTAACTCAGTGTAATGCGGAAATATTCCTTCTTGTAACTCCTATTCCCACAATATCTAATTAGTGGCAGGGTGGGGTGAGCACTCCAATCATTGGTCTTTGAATACATAATATCTGATTTTTCTTGGTTAATGATACATGTTTTTACAATTTACAATGTGAACTGGAAACCTTATTTAAAAATAACATGACTGAAAGTTAAATTTTTGTTTTTTCTCAATCTGTTTTCCTCTTATCTGATGCAAATAAGTCATAAGACTGAGTTTTACTTTCCAAACCTCAGTCTACAAAAAATTTGTCACAAATAAAATATTGCATTAATTGGGGTTTATTCAGCAATCCTTCCCTAAGCAGAAGTCCTACTAAAATCAGAAATATTAAATTTGATATTGAATCTTAGATGCAAGAAGTTATGTGTTACTTGCTAAATGTTGTTTTAGCTATGCTGGGGTTGATACTTCCAGAGAGAAAATGACTAACTTATTCCCTATTAATATGAACAAAAATATGGAATTAAATGTTAACATTTTATGTTGGCAGTGTACTTTAAGGTATGTGTGTATATATATATATATATATATATATATATATATATATATATATTCTCTGTTGAAAGATGCCATATATTGCTAGCAGTCATAGTCAAAAAGCATGATAAAAATGAAATATGTACTTCTAAATTCAATCTACTCACATGAAGACATTAGAGATATTTTTAGAAATGGAGTCAAATATTGTCCTTTTCACACCTTTTTCAGTTGCAATATTATTTCCTGCAAAGACAGAGATTGGTACTTCAGAAAGGAATTCCCAGATCCTTGATTAGTTAACTTGATGGCCACATTTGTATCTCTCAAGACCCATGTGGCTTTAGCAGGTGACTGATGCCACAGCGGTTACTTTTTAAAAGTTTATTTTCTCTCTGATATAATGTGCTGTAGGACTAAAGATTAAATTTTCACTTAAGTATAGAATGTGTACCACTCTTGTACTTCTAAGTGATTTTCTCCAAACTTTCTTCACCACGGTTTTTTACACTACTAATGTAACATCTTTATATATGTCACATTTCAGTAGGGAATATATGAAGTAAAATCTGAAGAATTAATCAAAATAATATCCCAATATATAAATGTAATAAAGATTAATTTGGGATGACAGAACTACACTAAAGACAACCAATAACAATAAGAAAACAAAATGAAAAAAAAAATAAGCAACCAACATTCCTCCAGCATAAAAGAACAAATAGGAGAGAAAAATTTTGAAGAAAACTTTATATAGAAATAAAATTGTCATTGAAAATCCAGAAGAACTTGATTACCTTTGTCTAATCAAGAACACTATTTTTTAAAACTAAATGATTGTATGTGGCCGGTGGCAGCGGGGGTGTTGGGGGTGGGAAGTAAGATGGGGATGATTTTTTTTCTCTGTAAGCAACAATGTATAAACAATGCTCTAGAAATATAGTTGTTGTTTTAAGTATTGTTGATGATAATATTTACTAATCATCCTAAACCAGAAGACTTCCTTTGTTAAACTTTCAGAATCTCAGTATATGCTCAAAAGTTTTCACATCAAATATTGTTGACCTACACATAGCAAACTTTTTAATAAACTACAGACCACTAGAATTATTTAACTTTTCCCAAAACAAGAATCATCAAAGACTTTCTTAGCTGCTTAAAATTGATTGATTCAAGCACATTAAGGAAAGAATAAAACCACCCAATTAAAGTATAAGAAAACATAGAGAATATTTTTCTCTTTTAATACACTTCAAAGCAAAAGCACTATGCTCTTCTAGAGCAAAGGTGTTGTAACAACATGTAGAAGAATATAAAGAATGTATCCTGGATAAAGAAAGGAGACATTTTATAGGCTGGGAATGGGACAGAAGGAAACTTGTATCCTTGGCAGAATGGATTATATATCTTACATATTTTTTGAAAAACCACAGTCTGGGTGAATGGGTACTCAAGGCTCTTATTAAAACTCTTAGTATTGTGTCCCAACATAGCTCTGCCTTCTGTGGTTGATTGATTAGACTGCTCCTGCATGTTTTCCCTTAAGATTTCAAGACTCTTTGCACAGAATTTTAAACACGGCCAAGCTGATGCTATAAAACTGAAAGCAAACAATTCATTTGAAAAATTACAAAGAAAAGATAGTAATGGCAATATAAGGTAGACTAGAAAGAGCAGGAGATAAAAAAAATCGGAACCCTCAAGTAACGATGACAAAAGGTAATCACTCAAAGAAAATGTTTTAGTTTTTGAAAGACCAATTGTTTTCTTTACCACATATAGCCACTACCCTAGTAATAATATCTACCTCCTATGGACAAACATGTTACTTCTCCTCTCAAGGCAAACATACCACTTTAGTTTTCTTCTCCCACTTTTAACAGTCTTATTTATGCTTGAATATGTCAGTGAGTAAGGAGATTGGTTCCACATGTTGACGATTCATCTCCTCCATCTTCTTCATTCATTAAGCAGCATTTATTGAACCTAACTGCCAGTACATTGTTTTTCAAAACTGACTGACACATTAGAATTGGAAGAGTATAAATTGTTGTTTATTTTTACTATCAATACCCAAGTTCTACACTCAGAAACTCTATTTCAGTTAACCTCAGAGTTGAGAATGCAAGACTATTTTTTCTAAACCTCCCCAAATGATTCTAATTGGCACCAAGATTGAGAACGATGGACACAGTAGAGAGATTCAAAATGCTATTTAAAAAAAAAAATAGGTTAAGGCTCTGCAATGCCAGGTATGTGGTCACTGACAAACCATTTTGACCTTGGACTTATATAAAATATAAAAACAATACTAATTCCTACTTTATAGCTTTATTGTCAGGATCAAATAAGATTAAATATGATGATGGTATGTAAATTTTAAGGCAAATATCAGTTGTCTTACTACTAGAAATTCTAGTTCTTCCTTGTATAGGAGCAGAGTACATTAGTGCCTCATAATTCTATTTTCAATGTGTTTTTGATATCCCCTTATTAAATTTTATTGATATTTGTTTTCAACAGAAACTTCACATAAGTTGAGATGAATTGGCATGCTATCATTTTGCTAATGCTGCTTAATTTACAAAAGGCAAATCAAATTGTGATTATAAGCCTTTTCAGTTCCTGCAAATTGATGTTTAAGGCATAGGATATATGGTTTGGATTTCTATTTTATACAAAACAATGATTCATAGATAGAAAAATGAGTTTATTTCTTCCTTGGGAGAATGCCTTATGAACCAAACATCATTATCAAGGCATGCTACAGTGATAAGATGTGACCTTAAAGCAGTGAAGTAGACAGATTTGAGAAAACAAGGACAAGATTATTTAATTGTGATATATGATGTTTAGCAATACTTTTTTTTTTCAAGAAAAAACGTATACTTATTGAGGAAAAGAATAGTAACTGTAAGTAATAAAGAGAAGTTTATAGTATTTAAAATATAAGGAAATCTAAAATTATAAAATAATTTAATGGTAGTTTGCTGCTTGAGGTACTGAGTCCTTCAATTCTAAATACAAATTAGGCATAAAAAAAGCTTAATAATATATGCAAAGTTAATTTAGGCAACAATTTTATAATAGTAAATATGTACATCCCTTATCAATACATGATATACAAGTTGTAAGTCCAAGAGAGAGACAAGGAACATGTAATGTATATAATACTGTTAGTTAAAACTTTTTAAAAATTTTACTGCGACATGAGTGTTCTAAATGCTTTATATGCAATTTTAACTCCTTTAATACTCACAGCTACCTTATGAGATAGGAATTAGTATTATTCTCACTTTAAATATGAGGAAACATAATCATTTACCTAAAGTCACACAATAAGGGCACAGCTGGATTTGAAAACAATCTGCCTCCAAATCTGGGTTTCTCACCGTTACAGTAGCCTGCCTCTCACTGTAATGTTTATACATAATTTGCATATGCTAAATAGTGTCATTGAGGTTTTTCTTGGATATTCAATAAACATTTGCTAAATTCAGTTGGACTGAACTGAATTAAATGGTACATTGAATAATGTAATTTTATCAAATTTCATAGTTTTTGTGTTTATGGGCTTTTGTCTTAGAACTTTCTTACATGAGCTAATGAAATCTAAGGAGCTCACTACATCACCTGTAGCATGCCCTATAGGTACTGCTGTTCACAAGCCTTGCACATCAGCTCACATGGTTAAAGTTTGTAATTAAGCTGACAGTAAGCAGCATGCTATGTGTAAAACCTTTAAAAATTCAACAAATACTTTTGCTAAAATAAGTCTATATCATTTTGTTTCCAGGAAATTTGTTGCATATTATTATCATAACTAATCACTGATGTCACAAATGCTTTGTGGAATTAAGAAAATCACTGTCATTATCTGTAAAAAATTTAGCTGACTTAAATATTACCTAGCCTAATCTTTTTATTTCACTAATAAGAACACTGCTAACCAACTATATTACAAGACATGCGTATAGACTACCCAACAAATCTCTCTAGAGTCAGGATTAAGATTTAGAGCTCAAATCTCCTGGATTTCAATTATTGCTTTTCCATTCAGGTGTAATTTTGCTCAATACAGAGTATTAACTGGAATCATTTCACTTTTAAAAGGTTTATTCACAAGCGTTTAATCTTAAAGGAGAGAAAAATATGGAATATTTTTTATGAAAACATATAAAAGGATATTAACAAAATTTCAAAAATAGCAGAGTGGAATTTTCAAAATATTATATAAGAAAATAATAAGTTAGATTGTATTTATTAGTAATGATTTACCTACAACACAGTTATTTTACTCACAGGTTAGGTGTTTTGTGACTCATAAAGCAGAACAAATCTTCATTTTTTTTAACTCATGCACTTGATTATAATTCAGTGAATCAACATTTAGCATCAGTTAGGTATTTTATAGATACTTAAATTCAAATTTTATCCAGCAGAATTTTATTACAAACATTACAATAGCAGTCAGTTTAAGTACAGTTAAAATGATACTGCACTCAGTAGAACAAGTACCAAAAATAAACTTCTTAGTAGTTTTGTCAGACACTATTTCCTTTGTCTTAGCTTCTTTTATGCCCCTTGTCTATCACAAATACAGTCCAGATAGCAAAAGATTAGTGATGCTTTCTATGTTTATGGAGGAGTAAAGCAAACCCTCACATTGAAAGTAAGCCATGAATAAATGAGACCAAATTTTTGAAAAATAAAGTAAGCAGTTGATTATTTATATTGTTTCATATGAGAAATATATTGCTTACGTATTTTCTTAGAGTATTTTATTTCATATTCATACAGAGTTTTATTTGTAGTTCATACTTAAGATACAAATCTGTGTTTGTCAAGATCTTCTTTAATTCTTATTATTTGGAATAGCTATGCTGTAATTCTTTTTGGTACTTGCTAATATTTTAAAACAGTATTTTAAATGATATTTCTCTACTATGCCAAAACCTAAATGTTTTCTCATTTCCCTTATCAATAAATCTTGGAGCTTTAAAAAAATTGAATTGAATCCCAAGCTATTTTTGTTCCTTTTCCATAATACTGCTTTAAAAATTCTTTTTAATATAAAACATGGTTCACATTTATCTCTTGACTATAGATAATCCATGTTCAATTCTTTAACAATGTTTTACTTCCCTTTCCTTTCCTTTCCTTTCCTTTCCTTTCCTTTCCTTTCCTTTCCTTTCCTCTTTCCTTTCCTCTTTCCTTTCCTTTCCTTTCCTTTCTTTTCCTTTCCTTTCCTTTCCTTCCTCCATCCCTCCCTCCCTCCCTCCCTCCCTTCCTTCCTTCCTTCCTTCCTTCCTTTTCCTTTCTTTTCTTTTCTCTCTCTTTCTTTCTTTCTCTCTCTCTCCTTTCTTTCCTTCTTTCCTTCTTTCTTTCTCTCTTTCTCTCTTTCTCTCTTTCTCTCTTTCTCTCTTTCTCTCTTTCTCTCTTTCTCTCTTTCTCTCTTTCTCTCTTTCTCTCTTTCTTTCTCTCTTTCTTTCTCTCTTTCTTTCTTTCTTTCTTTCTTTCTTTCTTTCTTTCTTTCTTTTCTTTTCTTTCTTTTCTTTCTCTCTCTCTCTTTCCCTTCCTCTTTCTTTCTTTCTTTCTCTCTCTCTCTTTCTTTCTCTTTCCCTCCCTCCCTCCCTCCTTCCCTTCTTTTCCTTTCCTTTCCCCTTTCCTTTCCCCTTTCCTTTCCCCTTCCCTTCCCTTCCTTTCCCTTCCTTTTCCCTTCCCCTTCCCTTCCCCTTCCTTTCTTTTCCTTTCCTTCTTTCCTTTCTTTCATCTCAATCTATTGCCCAGGTGGCTGGAATGCAGTGGCAGGATCTTGGCTCACTGCAACCTCTGCCTCCCAGATTCAGGTGATTCTTGTGCCTCAACTTCCCAAGTAGCTGGGATTACAGGCTCCCACCATCACAACTGGCTAATTTGTTTCTGTATTTTTAGTAGAGACAGGGTTTCACCATGTTGGCCAGGGGAGTCCTGAACTCCTGACCTCAGGTAATTCACCTGCCTCGGCCTCCCAAAGTGCTGGGATTACAGGCAGGAGTCACCGCACCCAGAAATTAAAATAATTTCTCAAATTTTACTCTATTTTAAAATGACAAATAATAATTTTCTATATTTGTGAGGTACAATGTGATGGCTTGATACATATACAGCTTCTGTAGTGAACAAATTAGGCTAACAAACATATATAACCTCATACACTTATTTCTTTATGGTAAGAGCATTTTAAATCCATTCTTTTATTAATTTTTAAATATATAACACATTATTATTAGCTACAGTCACCATGTTGTGAAATCAGTCACCAGGACTTACTCCTCCTGTCTCAGTGAAACTTT
Source organism: Cebus imitator (assembly GCF_001604975.1). NCBI lineage: Eukaryota > Metazoa > Chordata > Mammalia > Primates > Cebidae > Cebus > Cebus imitator. Next base: position 1,748,101 of record NW_016107429.1, read on the forward strand.
TGAAACACTTTGACCATCATCTGCCCTTTTCCCATACACCCTCACTCCAGGTGTCTGCGTTCCCATGTTCGTTGCAAGATTGTTAATAATGGCCAACATATGGAAACAACCAAAGTGCCCATCAATGAATTAATTGTTTAAAAAAGGCAGCATAGATACACAATGGAATACAATTTAGCCTTCAAAAGGAAGGCATTCTGTCACTTGCAATAACATGGATAAATCTAGAGAATATGCTGGATAAAATAAGCCAGGCACAGAAAGACAAATACTACAATAATCTTAATTATATGTGGTATCTAAAATAATTTTTAGTTTAGTTGCTCAAATATTCAAACTGGTAAGTAGCCTGTTTTCTTAAAGTTTTCTTTTGGAGGAAGTAAATAGAAGACATTTGGTTTTTTTGGTTCATTTGCACAGAAAAGCATCCAAGTAACAAGGGTATAAAAGGGATCATTGCATAACAGTGTATACTGTCTAACACTATACTTGAAGAGCACTATTTATTCATCATCAATAAACCATGATCTCTTGTTTTCTTGTAGGGTTGAATTTGTCCCTTTCCATTTTATGGTCTCCCTTGTGAATACTAGTGCATCTTTGGAAGATAGGTCTGTGTTGAAGGTACGATATCTGATCAAGAAATTGGAAAGGCTAGCTGACAATGCAGCGACTAGAACTATGACTTTATTCTCGTTAGCACCATATTTCAAACAACCTGGCCAAGTAGCCATAGACATGAACAACACACATGATTTCTATGTGTTTTCCTGAAATTGTATAAGACATGACAACTCCATTATTAAGTAATAGTTCGTAGATATAAAACATATTTTTTAGGGTTGGAGCTAAACTTTGGGCTTCAATGTTGTCTCCTGGCAAAGTTTTAATATACATAAATAATATCTATTTTAAATAATTCTCTATTTGTCCTCCTTAAGTGAAAATGTAAAACTGGAATGTTCACTATGATGCTGGATTTCCTTAACAACTGCTACCAGCTTTATAAATAATTTAAATTAAATGTATTACAAGTATTTAAAATCTTATTGCTCAATATTGACTGAAATGATCTGATCTGGTAGTTACTATGCATGCAGTTTTGACAATGTCATTGCTCACTTGTAATACTTTATTTCTTCCATTATATTCAGCTACTAATGTGCCTGTGATTCATTTTCTTCATGCCCTAAGTTGGCTTTTCACCTTAGACTTCACAAAAGAGACTCATTAAAAGATTTTCTAGGAACAGCTGTCTGAGAATGAGTCTCAGAACTGCAGGCAGGACCAGATAGATTTTTCATTGCCTGTTGTTTCCTTGGCAGGCAATTTGATTCCTATTGTTACATTTAGCAGATTCAGTTTATTTATGCCAGAACTTAGTGAAAATAAGTTTTCTTTTCAATTTCTTCTTAGTCAATAAAAATATATAATAATTTAAATTTACTTTTCTGAAATATTGAAGAAAAATAGAGATATTTATATATGCTTTTAAAATTAATTAGTTCATGAATTTAATTAGTCTTTATTTAGAGATCCCCCCCCAAATTTTTTTTTGAATCATGCACTGTGTTAAGTATTGGAAATAGGAGATGTTAAAAGCATAAAGCAAGTTCTCCTGTCTTTTAAGAATAATACGTATTTCAAATTCTGAGATTTCATCATGTTTTATATTGATTTAAAAATAATTTTCCTAAGTATTCACTAAATTTAAGGATATCATGAGGATTAATATGCAATAAAAGCAGCATGCAAAACAGTAAAATGTTGGACTACTTAATAATTGTATATAGGAAAATTTATTTCCATTTAAACACATTTCATTTTAGTTTATGGTTTATAAGCTCAACAGTTTTATTTTTACATTACATATGGGATATAGAACTAACAATAAATATAGCAGTGAATACGCTGATAAAATAATGGGATTATATTTTTAGAGATTAGGAAAATAAGGTCTTCACAAGTAAGTCAAAACATAAATTGTAAAAAAAAAAAAAAGGAAAATTCTGTATATGTAAAATTTGAAAATCTCCATCAGTCACAAGATATGTTATCATGTTCAATGTAGAATAACCTAAAATTTTTTTAATTTCCTTGACTTATCTACATATATACACTAATCTTTCCTTTTTTTTTTTTACTTTATTTTACATTTCTTTTTAAAATTTTGCAAAGGTTTCACTAGAGTCAGATTCTTTGCAAGTAATCAGCATCTTGTTTTATTGATGAAACCTACAAATTTTTTTACAGACCCTTTTTGGAACATATTAAATTGTCTGTTAGATTTTAAAGCTAACATTCTTTTTTAGTTCTACTTTTAATCATTTTAATATCTAGCTCATTTTTCAGAAAACTGATTACTAAAAATATATATTTAAGGCTAATTTATTTATTATAATATTCAGCATATGTGATAAGTTCCCATGTTGAATCATGGTTACATAGTACATAATTTCAATTAATTTCCCTATGGAAGGAAAATATTTAAAATTTGGAGTATTTTCATTTAATAGTGTGGTATTTCTCTGTATATTTAGGCTGTAATTACAGGGGCTCTGTCACAAAGTGTGTTTGTGTGCATTTGTAAATATGTGTGTGGATAGACATATTTACATATTATAGACATGTACATGACTCTAACTTGGGTGTAAGTGTATGTATAGATAAATGTGTGTACATGCATGCACCAAGTGTTCATGTATGGGTGCCTTTGTTCGTATGGAGATATACGTGAATGTTTGTGTATGCATGTGTATATGCGTGTACAGATCTGTGTACATGCATGTACAGATCTATGTATCTTGTTAATGTGTGTGTGAGTTGGTGTCAAAGTATGCACAGCAAAACTGGCTTTCTTTTATCTTTTTTCCAAATCTCACATTCATTTTACTTGATTATGATTTGCATTTCTGAATTACTTAGAGCTATACAAATGGGTTTATCCTTGAAAGCAAAACCTAGCTTTGACAGCTGAAATCTCAGTAATTGTTACATAATTTTTGTGTAATTAACTCAAATTATAGCAGGGCATCTGCTCTGCTGGTAGCACTTTTCTTTCTTATGTGGTGGATTTTATGAAGCTCTAGTAGGAAAATTACTTTTTTGGAAGTTGTTTCAACCTTATGGTTTCCACAGTTTTTAGCTCTAATGAGTGTCTATGACAATTTTATTCCACTTTTCTCAGGATATTTCATAACATTTTTAAGATTTGGGCTATCTTATGGCACTCATTCTGGATTTTATATTTATTGATATGTTTCATCTATCTTTTTAGTGGTATTTTGGGATTGAGAACTAATCACATATAATCAGTCATCTGGCTGCAGTACAAGTTCAAATAAAATTTCAAAATTTCAAATACCCAGATCTTAAGAATGTATTTACTATATGACCAAAATCTACAATAGTAAACACACATTTATGCATAAATAAATATGCTAAAATATAAATCTGTTTTCTTTATTTATATAGCATTTATTTGAAAGTGTATTTTCAAATAGATAAAATGTGCAATGTCATTGAATTGTTGGTTTAGTTACAAATAAAGTTATTGTTTTGATATAAGTGTTACTAAATCCATAAGCAGCTTGCTCTCTTGAGTAATACACATCCCCTTCTGTCATCACTGAGCCTTGCCACATATATTGGCAAAAAAATCTTTTATAGAACATGTATGAATATACCTAAACCATCTTGAGAGTAGAGTTACTTTAAAAGTTGTCACTATTTACATAAGAGTTGAGAATCTAACTTTTTTTGGCATTTTTATAGAGTAATTTATTTGCTTATTTTTATTATTAATTTACTGTGATAAAAACACTTAATGGGAGACTTACCTTCTTAACACATTTTTAAGAAGTGCACAATACAGCACTGTTTACGCAGATTGTTGTACAGCAGATATCTAGAAAATATTCATCTTGTATAACTGAAACCTTACGCTCATTAAGGAACTCCCCATTTCCCCCTCCTCCGGCCCCTGGCAACCATAATATTAATCTTTGTTTCTATGACTTGTTATGTAACTTTCATATGAGACTGAAAGTTAAATTTGATTTAACTTCAGCTTTGATGTGTTATGTTCAACAAATGCGTTTATTTGACTATTGCCTGTTTTCCAAAACATATAACAGTCCTTTGGCTAAGAAACGGAAAATAAGTTAGGCTTCCATGTTGCCATGTGCTCATGACTGACAGGTAGTTGATCTCTAATTATAACACTCTTTATCGCTGAGTCTGAATTTTACCGTTATGTAAGTTCACTTTCTATTGCCTATAACAAAATACCTGAAACTGGGTAATTTATAAAGAAATGGAATCTGTTTCTTAGAATTATGGAGGCTGAGAAGTCTCAGCTCAAGGGCTCACATCTGGTGAAGGCTTTCTTGGCTGGTGAGGACTCTGCAGAGTGCCGAGGTGGTACAGCACATCAAGGGACTAGCTTCTTGTAAAACCACCAGTCCCACTCCCAAGATGACCTATTAATCCATTACTCCATTACTCTGTTCATGTGGGCAAAACTCTTATGACCCAATTATCTCTCAAAGGTTCTACCTTTCAAATATGCCACATTGGAGATTAAACTTTAACGGTTTTGGAGGAGAAAAATACTAAGTTTTGGAGGAGACAGATATTCAAATCATAGCAGCCTTGTTTCTCAAATTGACACCAATGATGAATTGCCACTTTCACCATTACTATGTGCCATTTATATCCTAGCCAGACTGGTCATTGAGATATATTTAACAGTTACCCTACTTTTTTAATACTTCTCTATAAAAGCCTGCACGTGTATAAGTGGATGAACAACAGTTATACTTTAGTAAACATTTTTTATTATTCTGTTTTTACTGTATATTTTTAAAATAATTATATGTTTTCTTTTTCTCTTCTAATTCTTTTGTCTTTCTCAATATCTATTAACTAAAAATAACCAATAGTCACAATCATGAAGAGTATATTTTCTTCTTCTTGTTACATTTACCACTATTCCAAAATTTGCTACCATCATATCTGTGAGCTTTCTTTTTTATCTTATATAATTCTTTCTGTTGTATTTTCTTCTTTCCAACAGACTTAACTTTTGAAATGTAACTTTTGTTCAATATTTACATTTCCTTTTGGAAAAGAAAGTTATTTTATTTCTAATTTTGAAATTGCAGTCTATGGAACTATAAGATATCACATCTGAGCATTTTTCTGATTTTTTATAGAAAAATGACTGTGCTTTAATTATAATATCTCTTGAGTATTTCAATCCTCACATGCAAAACTGAATTCTAAGGCTCTCACTAGGATATCAGTGTGCTAACTAAAATGGTTAATTCCACAAAATATACCTCATTGAGTTTCATACAATGGTAGCACTGTGGGCCATTATTACTCTAATTTAATTCAGTGTGCAGGTTTCCAGTGCTTCAAAATGTTCTTAGCTTTGGAATACAGAATATCAAAATAGTATTCCCTCATAAGAAATCATTTCCTTAAGCAAAGAAAATTCTTATGAATTAAATAAACATATAGTTTAAAATTGCTTTCTATTGGGAATTCTTAATTTTTCTATCAGATTCATTTAGCTCTCTTATGCATAAATATAAAAGTGCTTTTAGCAGTACATTATCCCTGAAGAACAAATTTCAACAGAATTCAGAATTTGGCCCAGGATAGCTCGTATTACGAATTTCTAAATAGTCCTATGTTGACAGATCCAGTGATTTCTTTTCCTTTCCAAATCTTTATGGTCCCACTCTTGAATTTTTCATTAATTTATTTAACAAATACTTGTTAACTCCTTGTCATGTTGTGGAATTTTGAGTTGTTCTAGTTGACCAACTTCCCCAGGAAAGAATTCTCTCCCTTGGTTTCATTTGTGCCAAAGATGATTCTGAGACATGATATATTGTTGAAGCAGTTTATTCTGGAATCACTCTTAACAAGATGAATAGCAGGGGCAGGCCAGTGTCACGGGGCAGGTACAGTCATGTGGTTAGACAACCAGCTGAGCTAGAGGGTCTCTGGAGACCATTTGCAGAGTCTGAGGGTCTCTTCCTCCTTTCTTATACTGTATTCAATTCATTTCAGTTACCAGGTGTTTTTTGTTTGTTTGTTTTATAAAGGGAGTTTAAGTTATTTTTGTAAGAAGCAGCTTTATTTTAAGGTTTATAAAAGTTGCATATTTGCTGAGGTGGTCATGTCTCCCAGAAATCCCCAGGCCAGGATTGGAAATCCCCAGGTTAGGTTGCATCACACTGTAAATTGACAAGTGATATTAGCCCTGTGAGATGTTCAAGTGGGCCTTATGAATACAATTAATATTTTAATTAATCCTATAGCCATGATATGTCTCTTATGGTATACTGCATATTGCATATTTAAGAATTGTGCTTGGACAGTAAATGAAAGATAATTTGTACATGGTATCATGACTTCCTTTGGGGGTGAAAAACTAACACAAATCAAATAACCATACAACACAGTTCATCAACACAGAGGAATGTTTGTTTTTCTATTAAATGTAAAATGAAGGGATATGATTTAGTTTGGAAAAGTGGTTGAAGAGCAAAAATGAGTTGGAATTGTTTTGAGGAAGCGAAATGCAAACATTTCCCAATGGCTATAAGATAGATTCAGTTCTATTCCATATATGGTTCATATCTATTCCATAGCAAAAGTCATCTTTAATGTATTACCACCTAAATGGGCTCCCAATTGAAATGATCTCAGCGGAAAAAGGGTACAGAAGTCATAGATCAGCTAGAGATTGCAATTGCAAGGAAACTCCAGTTGGCTGTGTCCAGTATGAGAAACTGGAAGAAATCTACAAAGTTACTCCAAGAATAGGCCAAAGAGTCAACTCAGTTTTCTTGGAAAAATTTCAATTTACGCCTGCTGTTAGTCAACTAATAGCTCATAATGGCTTTTAAAGCCCCCATTTTACTTTCAAATTGGCCCATTTGAAATGATAACTTACATTACTCTGTATTTGAAATAAAATTAGCTGACATAGTTTGGGCTGTTAGAACAAAATACTATAAACAAAGTAACTTAAACAGCAAACATTTGTTTCTCAGAGTTCTGCAGGCTAGAAAGTACAAGATCAGCATGCCAACAGATTTGGTGTCTGGTAAGAGCCAAATTTTACCATTTTACCATTTTACATCTTATCATTTTACAGATGACTACCTTTTTCATATTTTCTCACATGTTGGAGAAAGAGATTATGTCTCTCATATTTCTTCTCATAGAACACGATTTTCATTCATGAGGGCTCCATCCTCATATCTAATTACTCCCCATGGGGGCTCATTTCCAAATAACATTGCATTGGGGTTTAGGTCTTCAACATGTGAATTTCGATTGGATACAAAGATTCAGTTTCTAGCAGTGGCATTTTGACATATGCCACACAAGAGAGGACATTAGTTTTGGATGATGTCTTATTATGATAGCAAGAAAATCTTTGCTGGAACTTACTTTCTTCAAGCCAATCCTGAAGGAACTAAAGACAGATAGTAAATGTGGGAGGAAAATAAGTTTATTAAAATGAAATGGTGAAAAAACACCCAACCATATGTTCAAATAAAGGTTTAATGGTTTAAGGCAGACTCAATGGAGAGAATAGAGAGAAACTTTGAACTAGCTGAGAGACTAATGTTTTGTTACACAAAACTTACATTTCAGTATCCAAACTGATAAGATTCTATCAATATTGGGGAGAAACCAGAAATTTCTACGTGATCTACTCAAAGTAGTGACACAGGTAGGGGATAGGTATAAAAGGAGACTTAATAAAAGATTGATTAAAAATAATGATAACTTCTTTCTGTGTGTACCCCAAAAAAGCAACTCAGTCTTAACTGCAAATTAATTAAATAATAACTGCTATTTTGGTGACTCTACTATGTGTTAAATACTATGCTAAGTACTTTACATTTGTATAGACTATTTCATTTGGTTAGCTTATCAACTTAATTAAGGTGGTACTATTACGCCCATTTGAAACAATCTGAAAGTTATTCAATTGTCCAATTTCACAAAGCTGGTGAAGATCATTGACAGAATTTGAACCCAACTTTGTATTCAAAATACATGCTTTTTATTACTCTGATGTGACGACTTTTACCTCTCTTTTTGTTATATAACTATCATTCCTGGAAATTTTCTTTACTAGTATACTAGGTTACATAGTGAATTGAAAAATATGGGCACTGTATTTGCAGCGTGCCCCACATGAGATACAGTCTCTTTCTCCATCCTTGTAATTTCCTGTGAATAACAGAATGTTATTCTGTTAAAACAGCTCACCTTCATTTTTAACTGAAATACTACTGCCATCACAAAAGTGGCCCCGATGAAAGATCATATGAAAGAGAGAAGCCCAGCCATCCTGACAGGCACAAGACATACTAGAGAGGCTCTCTGAAACTCCCCAGTGTGAGCCAGATTACTTGCCATGTGCAACTACATGAATGGGTCTATATAAGAGCAGAAGAACTGAACAGTTAGCCCACAGAATCATGAGAAATAATAATTTCATGTTTTCAGTCACTAAATTTTGATTATTTTTATTTTTTGCATACCAATACAGATAACTGTTGCAGTACATAGCTACAATTACCCAGATAAAAATAATTTCAAAAGCATATTCCATTGTATAAGCTTAGGAGTGTATATGCGTGTTTTTGTGTATAATCGGTGAACCTAGAAACCTCTGACTATTTGGTTTCCATAATAAAATAATGCTCTCCTGTTAATGCAACATGGTAGGCCAGTTTTAAATAATGAAGTTTTTATTTTTAAGATTAATGCCTTGTGCCACTGAATTTTCTCACTCTTTTCTTTCTTAACATATATACACATTTATTCTTCATCTATATCATGTAAAGAAACTTTTTTTCCTCAGCTTTATTAAGGTAAAATTGACAAATGAAAACATATATATTAGGTTATAATGTCATATTTTCATATATATGTATAGTGTGAAATGATTTAATCAAATGAATTAAGATATCCATCACCTCCCATACTTATCACTTATTGTGGTAAGAACATTTAAGATCTATGCCATAAGTAATTTTTTTTTTAGACGGCTCTGTCACCCAGGCTGGAGTACAGTGGCATGATCTCAGCTCACAGCAACCTCCACCTCCTGGGTTCAAGCGATTCTCCTGCTTCGGTCTCCTAGCTGGGATTACAGGCACGCACCACCATGTCTGGCCAATTTTTTGTATTATTAGTAGAGACTGGGTTTCACTGTGTTAGCCAGGATGGTCTCTATCTCCTCTCCTCGCGATCCACCCATGTCAGCCTCCCACAGTGCTGGGATTACAGGCATGAGCCACGGCTCTCAGCCACCTTTAGCAATTTTTAAGTATACAATGGATTATTATTAGCTATGGTCATCACACCGTTCAATAGATGTCTGGAAACTATTCATAGTGTCTAACTGAAGCTTTGCACCCTTTTAACAACACCTTCCAATTTTATCCCACCACCCAGCCTCTAGCAACCAACATTCTATTCTTTTCTTCTATGAGTCCAACTTTTTCAGATTTTGCATTCAAGTGTGATCATGTAGTATTTGTCTTTTTTGCCTGGCTTATTTCACATAATATAATGTTCTTCAAGTTCATCAATGTTGTCGCAAGATTTCCTTCTTTTTTTAGGCTGAATAGTATTCCATTGTGTATATATATCACAGTTTCTTTATCTGTTTATCGTTTGGTAGACACTTAGGTTGATTCCATAGCTTGACTATTGTGACTAATGCTGCAATGAACATGAGAGTGCAGGTATCTTTTCAACATACAGTTTTTACTTCTTTTGATGTATATCCAGAAGTGGGATTGCTAGATTATATGGGAGTTCTATTTTTAATTTTTTGAGAAATATCCATACTATTTTCCATAATGGCTATCCAAATTTATATAACCACCATGAGTATAAAAGTGTTCCTTTTATTCCATATCCTTGCCAACAATTGCTATGTTTTGTCTTTTTGATAATAGCCATTCTAACAGGTGTGAGGTGATCTCTCTCATTGTGGCTTCTATTTGTAGTTCTTGGATAATAGCGATTTTCAGAATTTTTTCATATACCTGTTAGCTACTTGTATGTCTTCATTTTAGAAATTTCTATTCATGTCTTTTGCCTATTATTCATTTATTTGTTTTTTCACTTGAATTGAGTTTCTTTTATATTTTAGACATGAATCCCTTATCAGATGTATAGTTTTGCAAGTGTTCTTTCCAATTTCATAGATTGTCTCTTTATATTGTTAATTGTTTCCTTTGTTGGGAAGAGGCTTTATAGCCTGATACTATTCCATTTGTCTATTTTTGCTTTTGTGGCCTGTGCTTTTAGGGTCATATCCAAAAAACCATTGCCTAGCCAAATGTCAAGGAGCTTTTTTCCTACATTTTCTTCCACTAGGTTAAACATTTTAATTAAAGAGTTATATTTAAGTCTTTAATCCATTTTGAGTTGATTTCTTCATAGGGTATGAGATGAGGGTCTAATTTCATTCTTTTGTATGTGGATATCAAGTTTTCCCAGCATCATTATAGAAGGGATAGTACTTTTCTAATTGTGTGATATTGGCACCTTTGCTGAAAATCAATGGACTGTAAATATGTGGATTTATTTTGGGGCTCTCTAATCTGTTCCATTGGTCTATGTGTCTGTTTGTATAACAGCATCATGATGTTTTGATTATTATAGCTTTGTAGTAAATTTTGAACTCAGGTAGTGTGATGTCTCAGGTTTGTTCATTATGCGCAAGACTTCTGTGGCAATATAGCATCTTTTGTGGTTCCATGCAAATTTTAGGACTGCTTATTCTATATTTGTGAGTGATATCATTGAAACATCAATATGGGTTGTAATAAATGTATAGATAGCTTTGAATAATATGGGAATGTAAACAATATTGATTTTTTGTCAATCCAAGAATATAAGATATCTTTTTATTTTTGTCTTCTTCAGCTTCTATCAATGTTTTGTATTTTCCAGTGCATAGATATTTACCTCCTTGGTTAAATTTATTTGTGAATACTTTATTTCAATTATTTATTTGCTACTATGGTAAAAGGTTTTTTTTTTTATTTTTACATTTTTTTCCAGATCGTATTGGTTAGTGCATGGAAATAATATTGATGTTTCTGTGTTGATTTTTGGATCCTGCAACTTTACTAAATTTGTTTATTACGTTTTACATTTTTTTGGTGGAGTCTTTGGCGGTTCTATATATAAAATGATGTAATCTGCAAATAGAGACAATTTCACAAGAAAATTCTAATAATTGTTTCTCACGTTTAATTTAGAACACTAAATAGAAACCCATTGTCATAGGTTAAGTAATAATTTTATCAATTCTTATTTTTATACTCTGACTTTTCCTAAAATAGATATCTGAAATATTAGGAATAGTGACTCTATCTGGCATTCATAGTTTCTTGTTATCACTCTCTCCTGGCCTGTCAAAAGATAAATGATTTGATTATTGCAGGTTTCTAATTTTTCAGCTGTTAGCATATGGCTTGACAAGATGAATTACAAAACGTATTTATGATAGCTTTCACCTTGTTTTCCCTCAAAACTAATTTGTTTTTCATAGTTTTTTAATAGAATCTCATAACTTACATTGGTCATCTTGAACCTGCTAATTCATAATACAGTCAAATTCATAATATAGTCAGGTACTAAATCATCATACTGGGATTTACTTGATTCTTCCTTTGTGCTCTATTTCATCCTCTCAAAAGTTTTTTTAACAATTTCAGATTCTCAAAAAATTTTAAAGTGTTTAAAGAGGAAAACTGATCAATGAAAGCTGAATATTTGCATGTTGATTTATCAATATACCCCATCTTCAATTAGTATTACATACAATAAATGAGAAGAGCATCATTTACCTCAAAATATTTACTTTCAAAAATGCTATTAAAATAGAAAAAGATAAATTTATTAACAACTAGTAAAACTATGGCTTATAAAAAGCAGTTTCTCATGGGTGTCAGAATAAAGTATACACAGATTAAATCAATCCTGAAGTAGTTCCCAGACCTTAGGAACACCATTAAAGACAGATTTGAGTGTTTGTCCTACTGATACTTTCTAAGTTTTGGTTAGCTCAGTATAGAAAATTTACTGAATCTATTACTACAATGCATACAGATCTATCATAGTTTTTTTCTGTGTGAATTTTCTCCTTTTTTTTCCAGACATTGCAAATAAATTTTATTTATTAATTTATTTTTTAATTTTTACAAATGAATGGGTACAAGTGCAGTTCTGTTATATGGATATATTGTATAGTGTTTAGTGTATCCATCATTTGGATAACATTATGTTGTTTCCATTAAGTAATTCCTTATCGTTCCCCTACCTGCCACTCTTCGGTTTTTTAAAAGGGTTACACCCTTTAGTTACAGAGTCTTTCCAAGTATGTTAATGGGATGGCCATAGTGGATTTTCTTATTTTAAAGGCAATTAACACATTTGGAAACAAGAGAACTACAGTAGTTCCTACTTATCCTCAGGCAATCTGTTCCATGACCCCAGGAAGACACCTGAAATCTTGAGTAGTATCAATCCCTATATACACTATGATTTTTTATACATACATACATACCTATGATAAAATTTAATTTATAAATTAGGTACAGTAACAGATTAACAATAACTACTAAAAAATAATTATAACAATAGACTGTAATAAAAGTTCTGTGAACATGATCTCCCTTTCTCTCTAAGTATCTTACTGTACTGTACTTACCTATTTTCCCACCATGATTGACCAGGGGTTACTGAAATTGCAGAAAGCCAGCCGTGGATAAGAAGAAACTACTGTACAGTGGTTATGAAACGTAGAGGTAATTATTTAATGAAAGCCAACATTGCATCAGACTTCTCTCATCAGCCATTCTGTTTCCAAGTATAAAACCTGGAGTACTGGCCTGCCCCATCATTGCCCACAATTCATTCTAGGACAGCCCTGCTCCCATTGTTCCCTGAGAAAACTTTGGTTGCACTCTATCTAAAAACATTATAACATACTTCTATAGGAAAGTCAACTTCTTGTTCTATTTGTCATTAAAAACAAAAAAACAGAAGAGTCATTTGTCAAGATATCTATCTATCTTGTGGACTGCGGGTGTAATCCTGGCCAGAGTGAGCAGGAATACACTGCAGCAAGCCCATGGCCTCCTCCTCAGCAAGGGAAAAGTCTTGCCTTGCTGCAGGGCAGCTGTAGTAGCTTTGGTGCCTTCTAGACCCATCCTCACTGCAAGCGGTCAGAGCACCCTCAAGGGAAGCTGGGTTTTTTTTTCTCAGACACCACACATAAAACTGGAAGTCTTCCCTCCTGTCACTGTCCCTCATGTCTTAAATGGCTTCATGGCTCCCCAACCCCTAGAAGAAGAAGATGGAGAAACTGGATCTTAAAGAAGCCCTACTGTTGTACACTAGCTCAACACAACTATGAGGCAAGAATCAGGCATGGAAAAATGAGTAAAAATTGTCACGAAGGTAGTGGATTCTTTGAATACTGGCTGGTATCCAGGGAAGCTCTGATGTGGTAATTCTTGATATCTAGGATTCTGATGAGGCAGCCACCTTCATCAGAGAGCCCCGTGGACTGCATATGGGAGAGGGGCTAAAGCAGCCAGGGGTCAGTTGCTGGGGGAAGGTGTGGGCACAAGGCAGCCTCCTTTAGCCCTGTGGGTCTTTCCAGGTTTCTGACATCTGCAGACTGAAATTCACTTGTAGACAGGTCCACTTATTTTGAAGACAAAGGAATCAAGTCACCATCTCCTTCTAAACTGTTATTAGACTCCATCTGTTCTACAGGCTGTAGCGTAGACTCCAGGGATATCTTTTTCATTTGAGCTGCCACTATGATTTTTTATACATACATACATACCTATGATAAAATTTAATTTATAAATTAGGTACAGTAACAGATTAACAATAACTACTAAAAAATAATTATAACAATAGACTGTAATAAAAGTTCTGTGAACATGATCTCCCTTTCTCTCTAAGTATCTTACTGTACTGTACTTACCTATTTTCCCACCATGATTGACCAGGGGTTACTGAAATTGCAGAAAGCCAGCCGTGGATAAGAAGAAACTACTGTACAGTGGTTATGAAACGCAGAGGTAATTACGTCATTGACATTTCCACTGAGTTTGCTGGAGTGCCTGGAGAGCAGCTCCTTGGATGAGAGTTGCCTTCCATTCTGTGCTGTAACTATCGGGAGAGAAGAGTGCCAGCAGCTTCTTTTCCCTTCTTTTTCCATGTCAATATCAACTTACATGCCCAGAGGGCTAAGAGTAGCTGCCACACTCTCCCCTGTATTCTTCAGGAAATTCACCCTGGGGTCCTTCCATGTCTAGGAGCTGACTTTGCTGTGAGGCTGATTTGGGAATCCCCAACTAGAAGAGGACGAGGATGCAGGTTCCAGGTCCCTGGTGGGTCCATTTCCCAGCCTGGCACCTGAAATGCTCGTGTCTCTGCATTCACAGCCAGTGGCTGGGAGAGAATCCCTTAGAGGAGCTCCCAGATGGTCAGTGGGACTCAAGTTTTTGCTGTGCCTTCTATGCCTGCCCTTCGGCTGGAGCACAGCACACCACTTAGTAGTCCCAGGCATGCTGCAAATTTCCACAGGCCAGTGGCAACTGTCAATGAAGAGTCAAACTTTGTAAAATATTTGAAGAGATTTATTCTGAGCCAAATAGGAGTGACCAATAGCCCATGACATAACCCTCAGAAGAGCTTGAGAATGTGTTCAAGGTGGTCAAGGCATAGCATCTAGGTTGTTTTTTGTTTGTTTTTTTGAAATGGAGTCACCCTTTGTTACCCAGGCTGGAGTGCAGTGGTGCAATCTCTGACCACTGCAACCTCTGCATCCTAGGTTCAAGCAATTCTCCTGCCTCAGCCTCCTGAGTAGCTGGGATTACAGGTGTCCACCATCACGCTTGGCTAATTTTTGTATTTTTAGTAGAGACAGGGTTTCACCATGTTGGTCAGGCTGGTCTTGAACTCCTGACCTCAAGTGATCCACCTGCCTTGACCACTCCAAGTGCTGAGATTATAGGCAAGAGCCACTATGCCTGGCCAGCATAGCCTAGTTTTAAACATTTTTAGAGAGATATCAGACATCAGTCAAATAAATGCAAGCTATACATTGGTTCGGTCAAGAAGGTCAGAGTGTTACAGGAAAGGAGTCCTGATCCCGGCCCCAAGAGAGTGGATCTTGCACAGAAAGAACTTAGGGTGAATACACAGTGCAAAGTAAAAGCAAGTTTATTAAGAACATAAAGTAGTGAAAGGACAGCTACTCCAGAGACAGAGTAGGATATTCCTAAAGTAAGAGAAAGAATGTGTCCACCTTAGCGACAATGATTGTACATATGGGGAGATGTGCTCTGCCACAAAGGTTTCTGATAAAGGATTAATTTTCTTACTTATGGCTGGCACGGGGCCTCGTGCCTCTAATCCCAGCTACTTGGGAGGCTGAGGCAGGAGGATCCCTTGAACCCAGCAGACAGAGGCTGCAGGCTGCAGTGAGCCAAGACTGTGCAACTGAACATCATGGGCGGCAGAGTGAGACTCCATCTCAAAAGAAAACAAAATTTCTTGATTCCTGTATTTTGCAAGAATCAATGTTATTATCTTTAAAGCAAAATTAGGAATGTCTTTGTTCTCCAGATATCAGGATATCTGGTTACTCCCAAGTCTAGGCCTGTTTAGTAAGCATTATTAATTTTCTCCCTTAACCATGTCTATCTAGAGGCTAGGAATGCATAACTTTCTGAGAATGCAGCCTGGCAAGTCTCAGCCTCATTTTCCTAGCCCTCACTCCAAATGGAGTTGCTCTGGAAATGCGGACTACCAGGTTATAGGTAGATTTTAAAACGTTCTGATAGGCAATTTGTTGAAAGAGTTATTATCAATAGAAAGTAATGTCTGGGTTATGATAAGGGGTTGTAGAAACCAAAGTTTTATCATGCAGATAAAGCCTCCAGAGAGAAGGCCTCAGAGAGAATAGGCTGTAAATGTTTCTTATCAGACTTAGGGTCTGTGTTGATGTTAAATGTTGGTGAGCTTTTTCTGAATTCCAAGAGGTAGGAGGATATAATGGGGCATTTCCAACCTTACCTTCCCATCAGCATGAACCAGTTTTTCAGGTTAACTTTTTGGAATACCCTGGTTGAGAGGAGGCGTCCATTCAGATGGTGGGGGTAAGGACTTAGAATTTTATTTTTGGTTTAAACAACCATCACAAATGACATTTGGGGTACACTGTGTTTCAGGGTATCACCCGAACACACATAGGAGGCAGTGTTTCCTTCTGCCCTCCTTTTTTTAAATGTCGATATGGAAGACGTCACCCTTCCCATTGGACATAGTTGAAATAGGAGCGACCGTGAACAAACCTCTCGAACACGAACTGGGAAGGAAGTGGCTTTTTATTCTGCCGGATGTCTCAGCAGACTTACGTCTCAAGAACTGAGCCCCCCAACTAGACAATCTTGGCCTCTTTTAAAGGCTCACAATCTTAGAGGGTACATGTGAGAGGGTCATGACCGATGAGGTAAGCGAGGGGTACCTGACCTAGGTGGGGGTTTGAGCAAGATTGAGCGAGAACAATGCTTTCTGGAGCGCGTTTCTCCGTATTATGCCTGCGATCTATGTATGGGAGTGCTATCAAAGGTGGGAGTTTAATCTTTAACCTCCAGGTCTGGTTAATGGTACCGGTTTTGTCTCCTCCACTGACCTTGTGCCTTCCGTTTTCTACTTTTACTCCTCCTTTTGAAATGTAGAAGGCTAAGGGGAAGTGGTCTTAGAAGCTTAAGAGGAAGGATCTCCTTCCTCATAGTCATAGTTACTCATCACTGAAGACAACCAAGTCTTCATCCTCATTGCAGCACTGTGCCTGGAAGCTTCCTGACTGGCTGCAGCCATAGGAGCAGGACAGCCACCAGGTTCAGCAGCTGCTCTTTTGGCCCAGGCCAGCTACAGCCTGAGCTTCTTCCTTGGCCTCACTGCTAGAGTACAAACTGATGCAGTAGATCTCTTACATCGCAACTTGCTCATCTTGAAGGTGGGGCTTCATGGTATGTAAAGCCATTGCCTGTGGTTAAGGAGCAGGAGCCCAAAGGAGCTCTTAGCACAAAAAAAAGAAAAGAAAAGAAAAGAAATTTCTGTAAAACCATTTCAGTTAGAGTTATTTCAAAGTATTCTTGTGCTTTCCACATACTTCCATAAATTTTGAACTTTTAAACTGAAAAATAAACTGTTTTCTCTAGAAGATAGAAAAATAACATTAAAATGAGGCATATGGTTAGGAACTTTTCTCATTTTCATTTGCTTTCAGCTTTAAAAAGTTACTTAGGGTAATAAAATCTAAAATGTAAGAATTCAAATGTATTGAATTATAAAATTCAATACATTTTATAATTTTTTGAAATCCAGTGCAATTAAAAATAATTGCAAAGCTTATACTGGAAAATTGTCATTTATATTCAAAGCTAAGTCAATTTTAAGGGTGGCCCAGTGGCAAGATCCCTAGAATAGTAACTGCAGTTGCACAAATGTCTTCCTGCTTCTATCACCAGTTGGAATGATTACTTTCTGATTTGTATTTAGAACTCATAGAAACATGCTTTTTAAAGACTTTCTAGTAAATGACTTTCATTTTTAAATGTAAAGAGCCTTCTATTATTTGGAAAGACAGAGTACTCTTCTTTTTTCATGTCAATAGCCAACACCCTGACAGATATGAAGATAATGGTGTCAGTTCATATCCTTTCTCCAATGCTTCCTGCTATAGAAATGGTGAATTTCAAAGACACGCTTTAAATAAAATTTTATTAACTTTTCTATAATTTCGTACTGAGCAGTATATTTAAGAAATCATTCTGCTGTTATATACATTGTATGTAAGCTACCTCTTCACTCAAAATGAGAGGTCAGTATTTGAGACACTTCTCGTTTAAAATACTTAAACTTCGTGTTCTGTCAGGAAAGTGTAAAACACTGAGATCAAGTTATATTTTGGAAAAATGGTTCATATCACTTTTTAACAAAAAGTGAGGGACTCAGTATTTGAAAGGTGGGACATTGCTCAGAGAAGCAGTTTTGACCCAAGAGATAGTGATTATTTTTTAATGAGTATTTTTTAGTGACTAGAGTTTAAGGTAAAATCGGTAGAAACTAGGTAAATCTTTGGATAACGGTTACTGTCACTTTTATAAAGCTACCCAATATGTAGCTCTACATTGCTTTTTCATATTTCAGCTTCAACTACTTTTTTTAAAAAAACACACAAGTAAACAGAATTTCCTGAAAAATTGCTGTAATCACAGACTATAGGAAAGTGGTATACAAACCTATGCCATCTATATGATGAGAGAGTTAAGATTGTTTGATGGTGGAGAAGATAATGACATATTTTGAGGGGTTATGCTATAATAGACTATAAAAATCTTAGATATTTCCAATTATATGCATAAAGTTAAGACATTCCACTGATAATTTAATCCAGATAATCAAAAGAAAGACAGTTATCAGTTGCATGACAAGTTTAAATTGTAGAGGCAAGAAAATAAAATCACTAAGATTGAAAAGCATTTAAAAGTATGGCATATCATTTGCAAAAAAAAAAAAATACTAATGTATCCATCTCTTACCATGAAAATGAAATAGGTTGCTAGTAGTTTTATACTATAACTTGTTAAATTTTCGGATGAGACAATGCCTAAGAGGATCTTAAATTGCTTGGAAGCTATGGTTTGATTTAAATTACGGTACTAACATACACATAAAATGACACGGTACAGTAAAAGGAAAAATGTCCATTTAAATTCAAGGTTATTTAATTAAAAACCATTCATTAATGTTGTATTCATTTCTAATACTAGTGTTTGGAAAACCTTTACAAAAGAATGTTAAATAATACATTACATGTCGGGCGCAGTGGCTCACGCCTGTAATCCCAGCACTTTGGGAGGCTGAGGCAGATGGATCATGAGGTCAGGAGTTTAAGACCAGCCGGGCCAACGTGGTGCAACACTGTCTCTTCTGAAAACTACAAAAATTAGCCAGGTGCGGTGGCAAGTGCCTGTAATTCTAGCTACTTGGGAGGCTGAGGCAGGAGAATCGTTTGAACCCAGATGGCAGAGGTTGCAGTGAGCTGAGATTGCACCACTGCACTCCAGACTGGGTAACAGAGTGAGACTCCATCTCAATAATAATAATAATAATAATACATAGAATTGAACAGAGAGGTATGATGGAATATAATGTAACATTCAAAAAATTGTGATTGCAAACCTGTGAAAGTATATCTTACATACCTCACATGGATTTGAATTACGTATCACTAAAGATCCATAGGAACTATTCAGTCCTGTTTGGCTAAACAATTTAAACTTATAGATGCATTAATAAGACATTCTCACAATACATATAGCTTGTGCCCCTTTGCTAACCACTACATTGTCTGAATTATTTTAGTTGAATAAATTCTTAATCAATACAGCACACTATTTCTCAGATAAAAAAATGTTGTGACTATCACCTAGTTTTCAAAATTTCTCAATTGAGGCCTAATTTTGCTAAGGTCACTGTCATTATATTTTGGTTCCCAGCAAAAGAATGGTTTTCTTTTTTAACAAATAACAATGACACAGGATTTTATTGATGCCTCTTTGCTGTCAGAAGTTTTCATAGCCAGTAGTGCCTCTACCTGGGCTTTGCTCAACTCTGGGCTTGCCAATGGACACACTTTGCCTGCTCAGCCCACCAGGCAGTACTTTGCTGATGCTACAACCTGGATTTTGCACCCACCATGGCTCTGCACTCAGCCCACACCTGGCCAATCATGCTGTGACCTGCTTCTCTGCTTTGGGAACTGGCATCTGGACAAGGGGAACATGGTGGCACCTGAAAGCTTGGAGATGCCAGCCACTGTGGAGCCCCTAGGAGTGTTCTGGCTCTTGCCTGGGGAGTCCTGAGGTCTGAGCCCTCAAGGACTGTCACAGCTCTCTCTCCTTCCCGCCACACACAGTGTTGAATTAGGGGGTGTGTTACAGCTCATTTATGTTACGGCTTATGTTCCTTTCCTCTGCCTGCAGCATGGTGAACATGGGAGAGTGTTGTAGCCTGTTCATGTTACAGCTTGTTCCTGCTGCCTATAGCTCAGCGAACAGGTGTGTGTGGTGCCTAGCAGGGTTTCCTCCTGCATTGCTCAGTGATAGGGAGGGAGGGTTACAGTGTTACAGCTCCTTTTGCACCTACTCAGCAGATTCCAGATTCTTGTCCCACAACCAAGAGGAATGAGGTATGTGGACACTGGAGATTAAGCAAGGTGGAGAACTGTTTTATTGAATAACAGAATGAAAGCTCTCAGCAGAGCAGGGACCTGAGAGCAGGTAGCTATCTGTGTGACAGGGAGCCTGAAAGTGGGTAGCCCCTTGTGTGGCTGAGTCTGAGGCTTTTATAGGTTTTAAATGAGGAGGTGTGGGTTGTAGGTAGCCTTGGAAAAGGCAACATTAGATTAGTTAAAAAGCATTATTCAGAAAGAACCAATGGAGAAAGAGTGGGAAAACAGGAATAGAAGTTCTCATGTCGTGAAGGTCAGGTTTCACCAGAGACCCACCCCTGTCTGCCTATGAATTTGTCTGTCTCCTGCAGCTATCACTAAGTGTAGATGTGTGACTAGTGTCATGATTTAAAGGATTGTATAGTTATATTAGGGAACTTCTTTGAGGACATGGGTAGGAAACTTTGATGGAATAGAAGACAAAAGAACACCAGACAATGTGACAATGTAATATATGTGATATGCACTCTTCAGAGTATTTTGTATAATTAATTTATCTTCAGCCAAATTCCTTTGGTCTGGTATCATGATCTCGTTTGTTTTCTAAATGAATTAGTCAAGGCTCAGAATTTAAATAATTTCATCAGATTCTCAAGTTTTTAAATTGCACATTTATCTAGGCAGGCTGGCTTCAGAGCCCATTTTAAAACACTATGTTATGCTGATTCTGAAAGCTCTTGCTATGGTTCAAATGTGTTTGTCCCCTTCAAACTTCATGTTCAAATTAAATACCTCTAAAATTCAGGCATTGTTACTTTGATGGCATTAAGACATGTGGCCTTAGGGGTGATTAGTTCATGAGGGCTCCTTCCTCTTTATTGGAATTAAGGACCTTATAAAAGAGACTTCATGCAGCCTTCAGCTAGTTTTCCCTTCTGCCTTCTGTGCACACAGTAAGAAGGCCCTCACCAGATCAAATACTGGCATTTGATCTTGTCTTCCCAGCCTCCAGAAATCTAAGGAAAAAAGGTCTGTGTATTATAAATTACCCAGTCTCAGATATTTTGTTATAGCACCACAAATTAAGAAATACACTAATAGGTAGGTAAACCAGAGAGGCCACACCCTTAGAAGCTTGGACCCAGAACATCAATGAAGAGATAACTAAAACGTGTTAAACACACTTTAAACATACTAATTGTAGGTGGAATAGACATAAAGTCTTTGTAATGAGCTAACTGGCTGCAGTGTAATCATGACATATGGGTGTATAAAATTTATAAAAAACTGGGCTGGGCACAGTGGCTCATGCCTGTAATCCCAACACTTTTGGAAGCCAAGGTGGGCAGATCACCTGAGGTCTGGAGTTCAAGAGCAGGCTGGCCAACCTGGTGAGACACGTCTCTACTAAAAATGCAAAAAGTTAGCCAGGAATGATGATGCACACCTGTAATTCCAGCTACTTGGGAGTCTGAGGCAAGAGAATTGCTTGAACCTCCTGTGGAGGTTGCAGTGAGCAAAGATTGCACCACTGTACTCCAGGCTGAGCAGCAGAGTGAGACTGTCTGAAAAACAAAACAAACAAACAAATTTGATAAAAATTGGCCAAAAATAGAATTTAAAAACTTGGCCACTGTCAACTTCGAGAGACTCCTAATATCCAAAGGTAAGACAATTTGAATATTGGTAAGAATAGTAACTACAATGGTTAAAGACATTTGAGTGTATTTAAATCTGTGAGTTCACAGAGATTGTTTTTATTAAGTGGTCAACTGGGTAACAGAATAATTTGAAAAACTTGAAAGAACACATCTTACAAAATATCCTGGCTTTCTTTTATGAATTTTTATGACCCTTATCTCAATGTATTTAAATATTTGTGGGTCTGATTTTCTGTTTATGAAACTGTTCTAAATATAAATGAAGGAATAATAGAATTATTATATTACTATATTTTAATCCCAGTGAAATATTTTTTTTTGAACTTTAGGTTCTGGAGTACCTGTGCAGATCACACAGGATTGTTGCATAGGTACATACATGACAAAGTAGTTTGCTGCCTCCATCCCCCATCACCTATATCTGGCATTTCTCGCATGTTATCCCTCCCCAACCTCCCCACCCCCCAGCTGTCCCTCCTCTAGCCCCCCACAACAGACTCCAGCGTGTGATGCTTCCCTCCCTGTGTCCATGTGTTTTCATTGTTCAACACCCGCCTATGATTGAGAAAATGAAATAATGTTGTTAATCAATGATTGTAATTAGCTCCAAAAATGGAGTAAAAATGATGTTGTATACCTCTTCATAAAAAACACAAGACCATGAAGAAATTTTGCCAGACATTTAAAAAAATTTTTTTCACACATGATGAACTAATTTTGTTGGTGAAATAGTGGAATACCATTCCAAGTGCACTTAATACAGTACTATACATTGTAAATAGATTCAAATTAAAGAGATCTCCAATTAAAAATGGGGTTTTCAAAAATACAGCTAAAACTAATTTCAAGTTATATGTTCCATTGGTGTTCTAATGAAACATATAAAGCAAATGATTTGTTTCCAGTATCTCTGGGATAGACTAAAAAGAACATATTTCCAGCATCTCTGGAAGGACTAGAAATAATATCTAGTCTTTTAGTGCATTAAAGCAATAGTGAAAAAATATACCCTAAAGTTTAAATATAAGTGTCAGGAGATCCCAAGAGTGGGTGAATTCTTTTTTGCTATAAGCCTCCATAATTATCTGTCACCTCTCATTCATAACTTGTATAACACTTACAGTAAGCTATTTAATGTTTACTTTTAAACTTTAGGCTTCATGAATGAAGGGTACTTGTCTCTCTCATCACTTTATCTGCATTGAACCAATAAGTGCTCCTTGACCAAATGTGATGTTCTTTATTTTCTTAAAGCTCTTCATCGTGTTTTATGAATGCCTAATACAAAAAATATATCTGGGAGAAAAGAAAAAAAGTAACATTTTTGGTTGTTGATACAAGAGTTGCCAGAATAAAGGCACTTGGCAATGGAACTTTTTAAAACAGTCCTGATGTAATATGCATTTGTGACAATGGAGAGAAATTAAAAAAAAAACGTAAATGACTCAATAATGACTTCTGTACGACTTTGAGACTGATATTTAACAGCAATAATTTTATTCACAAAGGGAAACAGTAATGAATAACTCAATGGAGAAGACTACTTTAATATTCAGTATATATGTATTTAAGAAATTGTACCATTGGACATAGGTTATCATAAAAGATCATATATATTATTAGTATTAGGTTAGGTATTAGAAGATTATGGGAATGACAATAGAGCTTATAAACCAGTGATAATAATTATATAAAATAAATAGGGACAAAATATTATCACTAATAAATGTAGAAATATAGTTTGAAAATGAAGAAGAGCGACTTGGCCTACAAGGCAATATAGACATCTGGATAGGGGAGTAACATAGTGTTGAGCCAGTCATGATGATAATCTGTCCTTCAGCAGCATTCAAAGTATGTTCAGCCTAACAGCAAATGCCATGACCATAGTGTTATTTGGAACTCAGTTGTATGGTACTGCAGTACTGCAGGAAAGATACACACACATGCACACACACACACAAACTTTGTTTTGTATTTGATTTGCTGCACGATTTGATAGATTAACTCTTCTTGAATTATGACATTATCAGCAAACTGATACACATAAGTAACCAAATTCTGTATTTTTTTGGTAAGTAGACTTCACTTAATTTTGACTGTCAATTAAGTTTTAACATTGTCTCTCAGAAATGCTTAGGGAACTAAGGGAACTAAGTTTAAATAAATTAGGAAAATGTTCCTATGTAACTGTATAAAGTACTAGTGCTGATGATATTTCCGTGTAGATAAGAAGTTTCACATCTGCAATTATCAAATGAACAAGGATTGGATTCATTTAAAAAAGGCAAAACAGAATGAGATTTACATTGATGTTGGAAGTCTCTGAAAAGTTATGTTAATTAAGTGGGATCTGATATAATTGATGCAACATGTTGGCAAATAATTGTTTGCTAGTGTACATATTTATATTGTCTTCTAAGTATAGGATTATGCCTTATAAAATATATTATCAATATATTTTATTGGAAATAGGAGAATATAAATTGCCCTCAAATTATAATTTAAGAATATTTATGACCATGTGTAATTCATGTTATTGGCCATTGAATAAATTTTAATGCAGTGATAAAAAGTAGTACACCAGGCTTACTATAGATATCAGAAAGTTTGGCAGTGTTCAACAAATTGTGTTCTGTGAACAAGAGAACATTTTCTATTTGTAATCCCATTGAGAACTAATGTTTCCCATCAATTGATTCAAAACAACTTGCTGTACACTATAGCACACTGATGCAACCAGGAAAAGACAGTTGGCAGGTTGGTACAGGTACATAAAATGGCAACACATAATTTTCAAAATGGCAAAATTATTATTCCAAGACAAATATAAAATGAACATGTGCTAAAGATTTTAACACATTATTCCAGAGGGAACATCAGGACTAAAATGGGTTAGGTTGCAAACTGGATAATGTCCCACACCATAAAGCATCAGTATTATTGGTTCACCTAGGCAAACATTACGCATCTCTGTCAGACCAAAAACAACAGTTAACAAGTGACATACGAACTGTGAGAACATTAGTAGAAAACAATGAAATAAACTAAATACATTTCTGGAGAAAATACCCATGTGGGTCTTTGCCCTGATATGATAGTGAAAAATGGGATACATCATCCACCTTTTTGACTTATCTTCAAGTTTCAATAAAATTTTTTAATAGATTGGAAAACTATAGATTTATGCTAAAATTCATGAAGGAAAACATATGAAATGTTCCCAAAACAAAACAAAATGAAAAGTATCTTAGGTTGTAGATGACATGAGAGAAGACACAGACAGTCATTGTTAGCCATAATGAGTTTGCATTCAAAAAGCTTTGAGGAGCTGAGCACAAAGATAGGTATAGAAATTTCACTGAATCATTTCACAACTTGAAATTAAAGCCAACATGCTTAGAATTAGAGTTATTCTATGCATGGGAGAGGCCTATGATGGGAGAAGCCATTCCCTGTCAAAGTAGTGGAATCACTATTCCTGGAGATACCAGAACAAATTCTCAGAGAGTACACAAAAGATGTACAATTTGGAATTCTGACTAAAAAAAAATCCAATTTCTAGTTAAAATCTCATATTCTGTGAATGTGTCCCCTTTTTATCGTTTTAAACAAAAAAATTATTTTAATTTGGATCTCTTAATGTAATTTTTATTATCTCAAGTTTTGCTTCTCTATTTGAATTAGTCATTATAATTATTTGGTTACTTTTCTTCCCTTTTTAAGATTATATTCATTTGTTCTGTATTTATGTTAAGTGAATATGTATGCTTATCATGATAATTTGGTGCTTGGATAATTGTCCCAAGGCACATGGGATTATTCTGTAAATTATATTTTAGCAATGTTATAATATCTTAATTAAAAATTACATGAAATGTAAATCTTAAGAAGAAAATGCCCTTAAATAAGTATAATAGGAAAATGTAATTGGGGTTTCTATTTTTTTTTTTAAATGCAAGCTATATATTTTGGTTTTTGTCTATGATTAAGTAAAAAGGCAGATGGGTGAAGTGGAAAGGTCTAAGATTTGTAGGACAATCAGCATTAAACTGAGGGAATTACATTTGATTTATAAGGCAATAAAATACTAAATGGCTAATATAGACCACAAAAATATTCTGGTAACTAAGGCTGCAGATAAGATCACAATTGCTTGATAAAATAAACAGTTTTACTGATGCATTACATTATACACAACGTATAACTCCATTAACCTGGCATATAGTCCTGAAAAACCTTTTTTTTTTTTTTTTTTTTTGTATTACTCCGGTAACTTTTTTTTTTTTTTTTTTAATTATTTTATGAATGTGACCTCTGGTGAGA
>NW_016107429.1:1774438-1940417 GCF_001604975.1 Cebus imitator
AAAAAAAAAAAAAAAAACCACAAGAATCTAACTGGTAGATATATTTTCAGCATATATAATTAATTATTAGAATCCAGAATTCAAACAAAACAACACAAAACAAAAAAGGAAGACCACCTAAAACTCAATAGGTAAAAAATGCAACCCACAGGACAGTGGGAATAAGCAAGTTCACCCACAAAGAAACCAAATAGATAACAAATATGTAAAGATGATGAACCTCACCAGCCATCAAGCAAATGGAATACCATTTTCACTCAAAACACTGTTATTTAATAACATCAAATGGTGGTGTGCATGTGTGAAACAACAGGTAATACAAGTGGGAGTACTGGCTCATACAAATCCTGTGACAGAACCATGGAAGGAATTTGTAAGAGTATAGATTAAATATATACTACCAACACTCAGCAATTCTACTTTCTGCTTTTTACCCTAAAGAAAATCACACGCACAAAGAAGGCATGAACAAAGATACCAATTAAACATTTATAGAAAAGAAAACTTGCTATCAGCTTAAACACCACAGAGAAATGGCTAAATAAACTAGGATACATTAATACTACAGATGCAGTTAAAAGAAATGAAATACCTCCATATGTAATAACATGGACAGGTCCCCAAGACCTATTGCTAACTGATGAAAGATACAGAACAATATATTTATGTAGAAATAAATGAGAAAATGATTACATGTAATGATTACATATATATTATGTACATGAATATAAAAAAGACTTGCCAAGGTACATATGAAAGATGCACCCCTTCTGCTGGGATGAAGGGAACAGAATTGGGAAAAGGCTATTATTAGGGGTCCTGGTCAAACTTTCACAAGGAGAATGTATTTTTGTATTATCTGTGTAAGTATAAATTAATACTGTTAAGTATAACTTTTTAAAAAATATCAATCTGCTGATTTTAAATAACCTTGGAACTATTATCTGAAAAACCTTTTTTTTTTTTTTTTTTTTATATGACTCCGGTAACTTTTTTTTTACCTGCTTTAATTATTTTATGAATGTGACCTCTGGTGAGACTGTAAGGTCATCATTCTTTTTATCACCATGGTGTTTAGGACTTTGACTTTGCATGTTGAAAATGCCTGTAGGTTCTGTTGGATAACTGAGAAACTGAGGAACATAAAGGTTGCTGCATTTTCTGTTACAAATTAATCAGGCTATAAAGATTTGTTAGGATTTTGACCAAACTTAGGTCAACCATGCTGAATGTTAATGAAACTTATGTGAAAAGTACTCCCCAGTGACTGATAATCAGGAATATCTACCCTTTTGCACAATTTTGCATCCTGTTTTTAATGTTATAATCTTGCTTCTACCTGAAATATTTTCTTTATAAACTGGAGCTTTTACTCAGTTTATTAACATGCAATATCTTCCTGGAGGATTTTGTTTGTTTGCTTATTTGTTTTTAATTTTACTTATTGATTTTTTTTCCTTCTTCACTGAAACAAAATAATTTAGAAGACTCGTCACTGCATGCAATCCCCTCTGTGATCCCAAATCTTTTCTCCTTGTTTCTTTTAATTAACTAACATGTCAATCAGATTTGTACCGCTTGTGTTTTTACCCATTATCACTGTTTGTATAGAGTTTTAGTTTAATCTGTATGTATATTACATCCACCCAATTCTTTGATAAGCCTGGGTTTTTGTGTTGATGTGAGAGCAAGAGAATGTTTAGAAAGCCTATGCTTTCCTCATGAAGCCTTTTCTAAAACTTTTCTAAATCTTAGGAAGAACAATACTGCCATCTTAAGGCAAATTAAATTAATTTTGAAGAAACACCAACTTTTGTTACATTTTAGATTTGTATTTCACATTTTCATATTATATTTATAATCCAATCTAATTTGAAAAAAACCAAAACCTAATACTTCACAAGCTTGAAGAAACTTGTATACTACTCTCAGTACTTCCTCCAAAAATATTCAGTATTTCATAGCATATATTTTTAAATCATGTATTTATTTTACCCATAATATAAAATTTGATTTCAGAAGTTGTTCTTCTCTCAAAATGCTCGTTTGACATTTGAAGGAAACATGGCCAATAGCAAGGGTATATGAAGACCTAGAGTTTCACTAGTGATATTTAAAAAATTATATAAAAATTTGCATCATGTGCAGAATTGAGACTAATGTCTTAAATCGAGGGAGGCAAATGCTAGAAAAGACTGAAAAGTATAGCTAGGAATAAGCCATTATGGCCTAGAAAAACTGTGGCTGTAATAGAAGAGAGTAGCTTAGAAGGAGGAGATAGCAGGTAGCATGCTAACTGCTTAAGAGATAACTTGAAAAACATTGCTGAATGGTGGCATAAAAGTGAGCATTAGTGGTACTTCAAAAGGCAGAATTAAGAACATTCTATGGTTATTATAGCTGGGTAAACTTCAGTTAAAATTCATACTTCCTTACAGTGCTTTTCTATGATGATTATTTTCAGAAAATATCTTACTGGATGTTAGAAGTTTGAAGACATCTAATGTTTATCATGCCAACATCTGTAATTTACTCAATCTCTATTTTCACCTGCTATCTCCTAATTTCCAACTATCTTCTGAGGCAACATATATGTGTATTCACTTTTCTATGCGTAACCTCTGTAGTCTGTGTTCTTAGATCCTTCCTTGTTTCCTGGGAAATAAATACAGTAAAGTCCTAAAGGTTTCACACTCAAATATACTCACAAGAATATCCCCATAATTAATTTCCACTGCCTATACACAGTTACCATGCTAATCCACATTTCTGATGTGTCAAACACTAACACAATAATATTAAAAGTCTTCATTATTATAACAAAATTGAAACTACCATGGGACTAAAGAGTGTAAACTAAGCAAATACTACTTAGTTTTTCTCTATATTTCATTAGTCTGTAAATATTTATGCTTTTATCATAAGATGTGCTCATTTTCCCTGAACATATTGTCACATTTCCCTTTTCTCACCTTCATTTGTATTACTGTTTCCTTTATCTTAAATACACTCTTTCTTCTCTAACTGCCAGGGGAAACCCATTCTTCCATGTAGTAATCTATCTGTGTAGTCAAAACAGTTAAAGTTGATTCCACTTATCATTTCTATTTACTTATTGTACTTTGAATCTCCATTACATCATCTCATAATTGACACTAGATAGTATGACTTGTTTTGTTTTGTTAGGAAAGGCAATAAGCCTTGTTTATGTATATACTCTTTACATTTTCTAATATGGATATCTTCATGCCTTTTTATGACTAAAACACCAAATTTGTATTGGAAATGTGTGAATTAAAACTCAAATTTTACCCCTTTATCTTCTGCATGACCCTGGGAAAAAATACTTAATTTATCCAAACTTCTGTTTCCTCAAGTAAGGGATGAAGGCAATATTTCTTTTTCAGTGACACTACAGCATGAGTAATAGAAACAAAATTAATACAATATTTATTTAATAACATCTTGTTATTATGCATGCAGATTGACTTCTGTCTCAGTCCTCAAGTACGTACCTTCATTATTCTTCCTTTTCTCAAATATCTTCAAAAAAAAATTGTTTTGAGACAGTTTCATTCTGTTGCCCAGGCTAGAGTGCAGTGGCATGATCTTGGATCACTGCAACCTCCACTTCCCCAGGTTCAAGGAATTCTTCTGCCTCCAGCCACCAAGTTGCTGGGATTACAGATGTGCACCATCGTGCTGTGGAGACATGGTTTCACCATGTTGGCCAGGCTAGTCTTGAATTCCTAGCCTCAAGTGATCTGGCCACCTTGGCCTTCCAAAGTGCTAGGATTGCGGGTGTAAATCACCTTGCCTGGCCCCATCTTCAGAAATTTATACACCCTTTCCATATTGAGTTTCTCACTACCAGATTTTCATCTGTTATATAACTATGTGACATACGAAGTATGCCATATGTCATAACTATTCTAAATGACCTTTAAGTATTCTCAACACTCTTGATACTGTTAATAAGTATAAATTATTTCTTTGAGCATAGTTCTGACAATGACAATTTAATGTTCAAAATCTGTCACGACTCCCAAATACCCATGAAATTCACTATAAAAACTTACTTAAGAACCCAAAACCTCAAAATGTGAATCAAGGTTGAGGAACTATTTATAAACAACACAAAATGTCTTTTTTTCTCCTTTAATAGTCTTTAATATAGCTCATTTGCAATCATATGAAAATCCATCAGGATCAGTTACGTTGCGCAATCCCTAAAGGATAAAAATGAGGGAATTCATGGATAATTTTAACAGCTTCATTGTAAAGTCCAAGATCAAAAGGATGGTTATGTTCTTTAAACTGAACATAAGATGTACACATGATGGTCACCTCAGCAGTTACTTTTCCAACCACTTCCATAATTCCAGATATTTCTTCATCAAGAGGTTCCATCAACTCGATGGTTCCATTGTTTCCTTCTCCATCTGAAAGAGTAAACATTTTTCCAGTGGGATGAATCTTTTCCAGCCTCCCTACGAAGCAGACAGGCTTGTCTGCTTGTCTAAAAAATGTCTTTTTTAAACTTTATTCTTGTTACATTTTTCTCCTGAATGATCTTCTTTTTCATATATTTTCAATGCTTAAACCAGATTGATTTTTCTGCCAAACAATAATGATTGCAGAAAGTAATTTCTCTTCTTTAAATTTTTGGAATTCCTTACTTTTTACTATAAGATACATCTACTTACATCTTTATTACAGGTATGTAAATGCATGGGTTTTCTATTTTACTAAATATATTTTTATATCTCCATAGTATCTAGTAAAGCACATATATATAAGAAGTATCCAATGAATCTGTTTTAGAGAATTTAATAATAAAATTAGTTTAAAATGAAGTTAAATAAATTTAAATAGAATGTATTTATGAACTTCATATTTTTGAATAAAATATAAAATTGAAGTATACTCAATATGAGCCAATATTGGATGTGAGTTCTATCTATTTATCTATCTATCTAATATAAGGAACGAATAGTAAAAGTTATTTGCCTGGCAAAAGGATTTGATCATCTCCTTCCCCTCCTCCTTTTCCTCTTTTTTCCGTTACACTCTTCCCTTCTTCCTTCTCTTTGTCTACTTTCTTCTCCTCCTTCTTCATCTTGTTCTCCATTTTCTCCCTTCTTCCCCTTTCACGAATTTCTCTTATTTCTTTTCTGTATTTTTTACTATTGTATCTCTAGCCCCAAGAACCCTGTCAGTCATACAGTAATTACTAACAAATACCTTTCGAATGAACTCTTTCCTGAAATCTCTATGTTCCTGAAAGCCTCAAAAAGTATCAAACTCTGGGAATAACATGATAAAATGCCTGTTCTCAGAAAACACTTTTGGAAATAGATTAGACATGAACATGCTCAGAATCAGAAAGACATGTTAGATACTGTTTCATAATTATGATGAAAAGTCATGAAGACCTGAATAAAAAACCACAGTGGGTATGGAGATGAGGTGGCCAAAAAGTAGAAACATGATAATGTGACTGATTTTATGAGACTGAAGGGATGAAATAAATGAAGCCCAGGATTTATCTGTTAGGTCTTCAGCTTGAGCTACCTATTAGATGACAGTGTTGAGTCTTAAGATTAACAACAAGAGGAGGAAACTTATGGGTCAATAGGCACTGAAATTAGTTTGGGATATAACTGGGAATAAATCTTTCATAATGACTCAGCAACACTTGGAAAGCAGACTTACATTTGTAGGAGAACTGGGCTTCATAGGCTTAGGGAGTTTTATTTTTTTTTTAACTGTGTTTATTAGATACGCCTGATAAAAACATAATTTACATATATTTATTTAAAAATTTTATGAGTATGTAGTTGCATATATTTATGGGGCACATGAGATATCTTGATATATACATACAATGTGTAATAAGCACATCAGGGTTAATGGAGTGCCCATCACCTCAAGCATTTATCTTTTTTTGTGTGTTACATACATTACAGTTATAGTTTTGTAGTATTTTTAAATGTAAAATAAATTTTTGTTAACTGTAATCTCCCTATTGTGTTATCTTTTTTTGTTATTTGTTTGAGACGGGGTTTTACTCTGTTGCCCAGGCTAGAGTGCAGTGGTGTAATCTCAGTTCACTGCGGCCTTGACTTTCTGAGCTCAAGCAATCCTCCTAGCTCAGTCTCCCAAGTAGTTGGGACTATAGGCATGCACCACTATGCCCAGCTTATTGTGTTTATTTTTTGTAGAGACAAGGTCTCACCATATTGGCCATGCTGGTCTCAAACTCACGGGTTCAAGTGATCCTCCCACCTTGGCCTTCCAAAATGCTGGGATAACAGGTGTGAGCCCCTACTCTGGGCTTGTGCAATCAAATTCTAGATCTTATTCATTCTATTTATATTTTTGTAGTTTTATCAGGGAGTTTTAGGATAACTCCCCTATTAAATAATGATGATAATATAATAACATATTAGGTAACAACACTTTTTACAGTCTAACTGACTTCTTTCAGGAACAGAATAAATGAAATGAACTTCAGAATTTTTCAGTGATTCAGTGATAAGTTGCCATGCTTACCTTTCTGAAGTTGTAGTATATAAAATGTTTTCTAAGTGTTTAGAATAAACTTACATTTTACATTTACAAAAAATGTAAAGTGCTTTCTAAGTGTTTAGAAGAGTAAGTTGTGTTTCATTTTTTGTTTGTTTGTTTGGTTTGTTTGTTTGTTTGTTTGTTTCCGAGACAGAGTCTTGCTCTGTCGCCCAGGCTGGAGCGCAATGGCCTGATCTCTGCTCACTGCAAGCTCTGCCTCCCGGGTTCTATTGATTCTCTGGCCTCGGTCTCCCAAGTAACTGGGATTATAGGTGCCTGCCACCACGGCTGGCTAATTTTTGTATTTTTAGTAGAGACGAAGTTTCACCATGTTGGCCAGGCTGGTCTCGAACTCCTGACCTTGTGATCTGCCTGCTCCCCAAAGTGCTGGGATTACAGGTGTGAGCCACTGCACCCAGCCAGTAAATTGTATTTCTAGGGTTTTTGTATGTGTACCTTTTATATTTCCTCTTGATGATAGAATTCATGCCTTTGATTTATTATCCACAACGTCTTTCATTAAAATGTGTGTGTGTGTGTGTGTGTGTGTGTGTGTGTGTGTGTGTTTAAAGTCTCCTATCAAAAACTAAAGAAAATAGCATCTGCAGAAAAACTTCGAAGCTACAAAAAAGACTACAAATGTTGGGTTTGTTTCTTATATATTAAACAAAGGAAAACTCTTTGTCTAGTCTCCTAGGAAGTGAACTAGAGTAAGTCATTAACCTAAGATGTGTGGCTTTAAAAATATTCAGAGATAGAAACTGTGGTACAATAGGCAAAAATGTTTAATAAGGGTTAGAACTTCCTATCATGGGAGAGAGAGAATTTTTTAATACCCCTTTGAAGGTAAGGCCCAGTTTCAGAGAACAATCTAATTACATTTTAAATAGGAATTTCAAATATCAATATATCATTCATTGACTGATCAGAAAATCTATAATTCTTAAGAATGAAAAAGATGACTTTAAGTCTGAAAACAGTATTTGTTAAATGTTGTAATCTAGAAAATGCTTAGTGTTGATTTCATTTTGACCAAAATATTAATTTTTAGCTATGTTACTATTAGATGGTATAACCTCTTTTATTTTTGTTGTAAGAGACTTAAAAAATTAGGATGGAAATCTTTATTATTGCCACTGGGTAATATGCTCTTTGCTCTGATAGCTCCTAAATTTTAAAAATTATAATTTGACAAAATTAATGTCCTAGTTGACTACACCTTAATATTAAGTGGTATAATGGAGGTGTAAAAGCCTTTAGACTTCATAAGTGCTTAAGGGAATAATTTGATCAAATCTTGACCGGTAAGAGTTTATGATAAATAATTCAAAGTAAGTCAGAGTTACTATAATTCTGATGCTTTATGCTGAAGTATTGAAAACTTAAAATTCTTATGTCTTTCAAATGTTCAGTTGGATCAAACATAGGGGTTAATTTTAACTAACCAATACTCTGAGCTCAGCACCATTTCACTTCTTCAGTGGAAACCACCTCAAGATACTAAAGTTACCAATAAGGCATACAGAGCAGAACTTTTTATAAGGAAAGGTCTGAATTTATCTAAAATTCTTCCCACTGAGGTATAGAAACTAAGCCATATTCCATTTATTTATTCTCCAAATTGTTACTTTAGTCTATGGACAAAGATATGCCAACATAAGTGTCTCTTGACTGGGTTTAGTTTAAGTCAATTTCTGTGCCTCAGGGTGGTTGATGATTGGTTTAGGCTGCCATAGTACCATGATATTGTGAGAATCTCTAAGTTGTACTGAAGTCCCTTTTCTTTACGGAAGAACTTGGAAGGCAGTAAAATATCTCTCAATAATATGCAGAGTCCACAAAATGAGTGACTTCTCATATTTCCTTAGTGAAAACCACATACTTGAGATTTAATATTGATAGTCTTGAAAAATAGCATAAAGAATAAATTAAGTTCAGCATACAATTAATGATACTTGAGCAAAGGCCTATGTGTATAATGATTTCTATTAATACTTTGCTTTCAATGCATTTTGTGACAGCTAAATAACTCTACTGTAATACCATATATTTAAAAACACTGACCTTTGAATCAAATATTTTAAATATGGTTAAAAAAAAAACAGCCACAAGTTCTTTTGTTTAAGAAGAAAGATTTTATTCTGGTAGAGGCTTCAAGAAATAAATTAGAGTCCAGTTTGGTCGCTAAATTAAAGATAACATTTTCTGGACAGTAAATTCTATCCACAGCCATAATCTATAAAACTCCTCTAGCAATTCGAATATTATAAATGGAATTTATAATCACTTCAGGAGACTCACCTTCAGGATGAAGATCAGTTCCAAATCATTCAAAACTGTATTCTCACTTGGGAAGCAGAAGGGATAGCACAGAAGCAACATTTTACTGTCTATTTGATTTTTCAGAGTCAAAACTAACTAGTGGAAAACATTCTTTAAAACATACCATGTAGGACAGTAATGGAATGTTGGTAACTATGTCAATTAATGACAATTTAAAGTCAAAATAGCATTGCCATAATTCTTCTCATTATCTCTTCCATTCTAATCCCTGGCTTCCCAGTCTCTCTGAGTGCCATATCCAGATCTAGACAGGAGTATTTTCAGTCTATTAAGACTTTCTGAATTCGGAATTGAACTCAGGATGTCTAAAGCCATTTCTTCTCACACATCATCTGCTTCTTGTTTCTTCTGTGCCCCTTTCTTGTATGCATTAGGCTACATTGGCTGCACCACTGTCGGAAACAACCAAGTGCAACTATAGACACTAAAACAAGGATTAAAAACTAAGACAACCAGATGGCAGTTTCCCCTAGAAATTGTCAATTGATCTGAATCTCAGGTAGGGATTGTGATGAAACATTTGAGCCCAATGCAGTGGATCATACTCAGGGCATTCTGACACCATTTCATTTTTGAGCCATTAAATCCACTGTTTAACCTGTAACATCTTCAAGGTCGCATCAGAATTTCCACATGTGATACAGACAAGATTATGTTAATGACAGTAATTGTCTAATTGAATTATTTTTATTTCTCAGCAAAAGCAATGAAGGTTATTGTATTCGTGTAAAGAGCATTAAGAGATAATAGTCAGTAGCCCACCTATCTGCTTCTGAGCAGACTGCTACAGAACAATCTCAGTTGTTTGTAAGTGAAGTTTTGTTTAAAAATAATGGCTTACATAATACAGTATTTAACTCCAAAGTGATTTGGCTTCATGTGTTTTTCAGTTTGTTTGTTTTAAGAGAAGGGTTCTCGCTGTGTTACCCAGGCTGGTCTTGAACTCCTGGGCTCCTGGGCTCAAGTCATTCTTTCACCTCAGCCTACCAAATTGCTGGGATTACAGGCATGGGCCATCATGCCCAGCCTATATTTGTGCCACTTGAGAAGATGACCAGAGTCATTCATTAGATTACTGTAAAATAAAGTCTAGGGAAAAATTTTACCAACATAATAATAATATAAAATTCAGAATAAAGTAATTTCCCCTTTATGTTTGTTGTTTCTTCCATAAAATAGATCATTGTTTTATGCCAGACTATATAATATACTTCAAGTTTTTTTGTAATTATAGTCTATTCTTAACAATATAGATACAATTCTGTCATTTTTAATTCAATATTTTTATTATTATACACAAATCCTTAAGTTGACTAGCTAACACCTATTTCCAAGTCCTGGAAATCATCATCATTGGAAATAGCAAATAATTTGGGCACATTTTGCCTGTTTCTGCATTCCTGTGGTGATCAGTCATTGTTTTACCTATACAGTCCATAAAACCAAGTAAATAGCTTTCAGAAGCGTTTATCAACTTAATTCTTTGGGGAAATATAGTTATTATATAAAAGCAAAATGTTTTCTTTTCATTATTTTAATCACCATTTTATTTAAAATATTTTCCTTTCTTAACAAACTTAATTTCCTTTTGCTTATAACATGAAAGTCCTGGGTTTGGAATTGGTCTTTCTCTTCTGTCTGGAGAGTAAGACCATTTTTGTCATGGGTGCTTGTTGCAGTAGTGGTGATATACATCTGACAGTTTTAAAATCTGTATTATGTTTTCCCCAAATGTATCACTTTTACCAAATATACAGCTACCTGTTACTTTGACACAATTCAGCTCCACAATTTTATCCATTGATGTTTTATATATCAATAAGGAAAAACCTGTTTTCTTTCTGTAATATCAATCAATAGCTTACATGCCATTTGAGATTATTCTCTGTTTCGTACTACTACTCAGAGGGAGTGCCTAGTTTTAAAATTATGTTCATGGACTTTAAGCTGACATAATATAATGATAATGAATCTTGATGGATTGATACCGTGTAAAACTTTGCTTTATACAAAGTCTAGGCAAAATTGCAATATACATATCATGACATTGTGATGCATTAATTTATCCTGAGGGGAAAATAGAGTTACCTGGCAAGCATTTTATTCCAGTTCCATGCTAAATGATAGTGAATTGGAATTCATTATTATGATCATATTATTCTGTGTATTTATATTAAATCCACCACATTGATATATGCTGTCTTATAAAAGAAAGTGGCTATTTTAAATTTATTATGGATTAATGTATTTCCATGACATTAAATTATTTTAGTAATACTTTTTAATCATAATCTTAAAAGGTTCATTACTTGTGAAAAAGCAGATATTTGAAAAATAAAATTTTCACATTATGGAAACTATAAAATCAAGTCTTCTGTCAGTTTTAATCATCAAATTAAAAATTTTACCACCCAAAATTTGGACAAGGGAGAGCACTACGTATTATCTCTCTCTACATTTAATCTTTAATTTGTAGGATGACAGTACTCTTTTCTATTTATTGAAAAATGGATGCTCTGAAGGTAATGTATTATAAATTAGAAATAATATTTATTTGAAAATCAAAACTAGGTCAGGCATGATGGCTCACACCTATAATCCCAACACTTTGGGAGACCAGTGTGGGAGGATCACTTGAGCCCAGGAGTTTGAGATCAGCCTGGTCAACATGGCAAGACTCCTCTACAAAAATACAAAAAATTAGCCAGGCATAGTGGTGGGGGCCTGTAAGCCCGGCTACTAGGGAGGTTGAGTAGGGAGGATCCCTTGAACCCCAAGAGTTTGAGGTTGCAGTGAGCTAGGATCATTCCACTGCAGTCCAGCCTGGGTGACAGAGAGAGACCTTATCTCAAAAAAAAGTAAATAAATAAATTTAAAAGTTAGGAACACCATTATAAAGTTGCTAGTAACAGTATGAAAAATGATTGTATTAAATTCCCATTATATTTTATTCTCCAAATAAGAAGTACTGAATTCTGAATTGGCATAAGTGTATATTATTCTTTAGTCAGTGTCTTTAAGGTCCACTTTAGAGAATGAATAAACATTATTTACTGTGTTGTACATAAGTAATTATTTCTCTAAATTAAACTTCAATATACCAATACTGTGTGGTCTCAGAATTAATTTCTATAATTTATGAATTCATGTAGACAGTGTTTTTAAATGAAGTTCAAATGTCTTAAAAATCAGTGTTTTCTCTACTAGGAGCTGTTAACGTCAATAAGAAGAGAAAAATCATTTGAACATCTATTTTTAATGACTACTTACGATTTTTTTAAATTACTTAAAGTAAGCTGCCACTATGAAAATTGAATAAGAAGGATAAGAAAATAGAATCAGTGTAAATATTTGTCTTTAATATGGAGTATTTCTTATCGCTAAACATTTAAAATATAGAGAGAGCCTATAAGAACACAACTACAATAAATTTTTGCAGATAATGCAAATTGCACACTGTCCAATTACCTTTTTATGTTTGTTTCCTTTTCTATCTTTTTGTAACTGATTTATTTTAAAAGAGTAATGAAAAACAAATTTTCAGCAGAGCTGGTTTACACATAATACCTCTAAATAAGGATAGCATTTTTTCCAATCATGTTGCTTTGTATTACCAACAAGAATAACATTGTAAAAGAGAGAGGTGTTACTCAACATATCCCAGAATATTTACATCATCAAAATAATCTCATTTTAGAACATAAAGCAGAAAGTTGGCAAATGAGAATTTAGTTTGTTTCAGAAACGCAAAGAAAACTTCTGAGTGAATGAAAGTATGGAAGCCTTCACAGTCCTAAAACAGTTGAAAAAAGTCTTGCATGCCTGCAATTGTTCTTGTTTCTTCGTCTTTTTTATTTTATTTTATTGTTCTACTATTTGCCTTTTTAATTCCTGTTTATTGATAATGTGTTGCAATAATTTGAGAGGTATGGCACAAGTTATAACTAACAGATACAAATATGTTTATATTAGGTTACTAAAAGATTAGCTTTGTTTTCAAATCAATTAAAGTAAATTTAGAGTTATTCTGGTAATAAGGCAATTAACATACACTTGCTATCTAGTGGCATAGCTTAGCGAGAAAAGAATGGAATAACTTACATGTTTTCTGTAACATCTGTGATACAGCCTATAATCTATAGAAGCTCATCCAGTTGTCACTCCCGTGAATGTCATTCTCTTGTGTCTCACGTACAGTCACCTATCTTTGAATACAACCATTACAGGTTTAGGAGGCTATGCTAAGTAAAAATACATATTTTACCAATTGTCTCCTGAGTACAGTGATTCTAATAATTTCATTTTTATTTATTCCTTAACATTATGTTTCATCATTTAAAATTTGACCTTTTTTTTGTGCTGAATATCTATTTAGCACCCTTTGTAAATAAACTTTTAAGATATCAAGCTTAGTAACATGTTAATCAGTTGTATATATACAGGGGAAAACAGTAATTATTCTAAAAATGCATTAATGAGAAATTGAGGTTTTTATAAGACTGTCAAGTAAATTATGACACAAATTTTATAATATAGAAGAAAGATAATTCTGTGTCTGCTTTAAAGTATCAGTATTTCTGCTAAAGGATGAGAGTTTTCAGAAAACAAGCATTAAGGAGGCCACAATACACTATAAAAGTGCATGTGAAAATTTATGATGTTTATACATCAAAGTAAGCACTTGGATTAAAGGAATAATTAGAAAACATTATTGAACAGTTAAGTAATAAGAAAATAATACAGGTTGAAATTATTGTGGTCTGTAGGCAAGGGTACACTCTTAAACTTATTTTTTCAGCTGTAGTTATTATAGCAATTATAATTTAATTCATCACCATACATGTACTAACTGTGTATGCTAATTATTCAGTAGGAAAGTACCGTAAACTGTGTTTATGACCCTGGTCTACTTGAGGATCAGCCCCATGATATTTTTATCAGTAAAAGCAACCAAATATATTATTCTTTTTAAAAAATTATTTATTGCTTATCTTTATGGGTTCAGTTTTATAGATTTATCAGCCAGAGTATTCTAGGTTACGTTGCAGTAACAAAGTGTCTCAGTATAAGTTTATTTCTTGATCGCACACTACAAGTGAGAAAGTGACAGCAGGTTAATCTCTTTACTTAAAAGGCCTAGATTAAAGAGGACTCTGTGTCAAAATGCAATCCTTAAATAAATAAAGTAGGAAATAACATAATCTGAAAAGCCGTGTTCTGATTCTAACATTTCTGTCCAGAAGTTAGATATTTTGTTCCCACTAACATTTTATTGGCCAAGGAAAATCACATTACTAAAAATAATTTCTACAGACAGCCATGGGTACAGTGCACCATATACCTCTGAGGCAAGAACTAGAAATATTTGATGAACAGCCCTGATTGATTTTATTATTGTAACCCAAAAGTATGGGAAGTAAGAAACTTGAATTGAGAATGTCTCCAATTACGTGATTAATGCTTTGAGGTAAGACACTCCATGAAATTCTAATGTCACAGCCCCATGCCAGAACATTTAATCCTGAAACTCTTGGGATAGAACTTGAATGTTTGTAGATTTTGTAAGTTTACTTCATGATTCTAATGTACATTCCTGATTGAAAATCACAGTTGTAAAAATACTTCTTGGGAACACCTTTGTCTTTGTCAAACACATTCATTTGAAACGTTATTGCAGGTCTACT
Source organism: Cebus imitator (assembly GCF_001604975.1). Classification (NCBI taxonomy): domain Eukaryota; kingdom Metazoa; phylum Chordata; class Mammalia; order Primates; family Cebidae; genus Cebus; species Cebus imitator. The sequence goes on from NW_016107429.1 coordinate 1,789,036, forward strand.
ATGCCACAGGGGTAGGTCTTTGTAACTTAGTAGTTAATAAACTAAGGTTTTCTAGGAGATGAATCCATGTTTTAGGTATAATACTAAGTAGCTAAAACAAGAAGAGTTTAGTCAACTGTCTAATCATATAATATAAATCATTGTATTATTTTTCAAAAGATGTAACACTATTAAAAGGAGATAAGAAATATAGTTGTCACTTTATATTGCTTAATATTTTGTCATTTATATAGTAAGGCAAGCTTTAACTAAAACTAAGAATCAATATAATTTTTCAGCCAGTTCCAATCAGTTAAATTAGTGCTAATTTAATTGAAATTTATTTAGTAAAAAGTAATGCATTCTGAATTCTAACATATTTAATCTTTATTTTTTATTGTTTTTCACAAAGTTATAATTATTTTTAGAAAATTTCTCATGATTTATAACATTTATAGTACATTCTTTCATTATCAATCTTTACAAAATTAGATCTTTCTAATTAGAATAGTTTATGTTTCAAATCTGGTCATAGAAGTTTTCATGATCATTCTCTCTCAAAAAAGTTAAAAGGTGCCAAATTATACTTTCTTTGAAAATGAGCCAATTTAAAGTTCCTATTTCAGACACAAATAGTCATGATATTAATGTTGAAATGGTTTGCTGCTTTTCATTACCAGAACCTGAGACAATTGTAAGAAAAAATAATTTGGAATAAATAATAGTATAACATTTTCCAAGATATTATTTATAATTAATAGTTTGTAGATTCAAAAGAATATCAATCCATTTATTCTTCTAATTTTCCCGACACTATACCACACTAACTTAAATAGTCAAACATCTATTTTTTACCCTTTTCTTATAGAAATGATTTCTTCAAAATACTAAGGCTTTTATATATCTTTTTATAAAAAACAAATACTCAGTGGAACACTTGACTATTCTGTTTAGAATTATATATGACAATAATTCCTTTTTAATTTATTCTAAAATTATTAATAATTATTAATTGATAATTAAATTCTCTTCTTTAAAAAGACACCTACAGAAAACATTTGGAATTTAATGTCAGTGAGTGAATTTTTCTACTGATGCTAAATTATAAGTCACTAATATGAAATAGAAATTTAAAATACTTAGCTAAAAAAATCACTGCAATATATTCTAGATAACAAAAGAGTCACAAAGATGTATTATGACCTTTAAATTTTTAAAAATTTATATAAAATTCTATTTTTCTTTAGAAACTATTTGGGAAAAATGGTGTATGAATTACAAGAAACAACTCAGGATATACAAAATATTGCAGATGTATTCAAATCTTCAAGCAGATATTCAGAACTAAACTTGTATTGAACAAACTTATTTTGCAAGTATATTGTTTAAAACAATGTTAGTCAAAATTTATGTAACAGGAAGAAATTAGAATTATTTTTAGTAACCAGCTTCTTAGCCAGTATAAAAAATTTTGGTCTCTCAAAAAATATTTCTAAACTTATTATTTAGATTCACAATCACCATCTTAACTTGTATACATGAAGAGGGAACATTTGTTTTCATAGGTAAGTGTTGTTCTTACTGGACACCCTTCCTTAGAAAATTAACATACAGCAATTAAGAACAAACAGTTGTTATAACAAAGACCAGGTTTACATAATTAGTTCGGCCATTTATTGAAGTGTGTTTTCTTTTGCTGTTGTTGTTAAATATTAAGCTACTCAATCTTTAAATACCCTCATCAATGAACTTTGAGTAACAATTCAAACAGTTGAAGGTTGATAGAAAATTAAATTAGACAATGTGTGAATATATCTTACACAGTATCTGCAAATGAGTGAATGCTATATTTAGTTATTATATTCATTATTTTTACCATTTAATCACTTTTACATTGATTGATTTAAAAAAAAAACTCTCCAAGAAGGTTATTTATTAGTATTAAGGAAATATATAGAGATGTTTTATTTTTTAAATTGCATGTATATGAATGGTAAGCAAACAGACTTCCAATGACACTAAAACTGCATAGCCAGGTTAGACACATAAACATTAAAAATCATCTAAGTGATTGCACCGTTGGTGATTACGGAAGAAACAGAAGTGTGGCGTGACCGTGGAGAAGCAAAAGAAAACAAGGAAGTATGCGACCATGAAGCAAATGCTTAGTCTCAGAGATCAGAGGTTTAAAGAAAAGGATAGAATAAAACCTGAAAAGGATCCCAGCGCGTTAAAGGAAAGAGAAGTTCCCCAACATCCTTCCTGCTTATTTTTCCAATATAATACACCGTTGGGCCCACCTTACCACATCCTTGTTGATACCAACTTTACCAACTTTTCCATAAAAGCCAAACTGGACTTGGTGCAGTCAATGATGGACTGTCTGTATGAGAAGTGTACCCCTTGTGTAACTGATTGTGTAATGGCTGAAATTGAGAAATTGGGGCAGAAGTATCAAGTGGCTCTAAGGATCGCCAAGGATCCAAGATTTTAACGATTACCATGTACACACAAAGGAACCTATGCAGATGACTGCTTAGTACAGAGAATAACTTAGCATAAGTGTTACATTGTGGCCACAGTTGACCGGGACCTTAAAAGAAGAATGCGTAAGATTCCTGGAGTTCCTATCATGTACATTTCTAACCATAGGTACAACTTTGAACGGATGCCAGATGATTATGGAGCCCCTCGATTCTAATTCTTACAAGTCACAGTTCCTCTTTGATTTTCTTCGACGAACTTTCTCTTGTTGCCAGTCCATTATACATTGCAATAGCGTGAATTATTATTCTGTTGACCTATTTGCTCTATTGTGAGCTGAGAATGGTTAAATATGCTCATTCTTTTTTTTTTTTTTTTTTTTAGGTGAAGTTTCACTCTTGTTGCCCAGGCTAGAGTGCAATGGTGCAATCTTGGCTCACTGCAACCCCTGCTTCCCAGGTTCAAACAATTCTCAGAATCGCTGCCTCAGCCTCGCGAATAGCTGGGATTACAGTCACTTGCCACCATGACCAGCTAATTTTTTTTTTTTGTATTTTTAGTAGAGACAAATACTTTCTTTTTTTCCTCAGGATGGAGTCTCACTTTGTCACCCAGACTGGAGTGCAATGGCACGATCTTGGCTCCCTGCAACCTCTACGTCCTGGGTTCAATCAGTTCTCCTACCTCAGCCCACCAAGTAGCTGGGATTACAGGCACCATGCCCAGCTAACTTTTGTATTTTTAGTAACTTTTGTATTTTTAGTACAGAAAAATACACTTTGGCCTCCCAAAGTGCTGGGATTAGAGGCGTGAGCCACCGTGCCTGGCCTTCTCACTTTTTGATGCTGTTTTGAAATGGATATTTTGTCTCGTAAAAATTTTAGGCCAGGGACGGTGGCTCATGCCTGTGGTTCCAGCACTTTGGGAGGTCGAGTCGGGTGGATCACCTGAGGTCAGGAGTTGAAGACCAGCCTGGACAACATGGCAAAACCCCCATCTCTACTAAAAGGACAAAAAATAATTAGCCGGGTATGGCGTCACGTGCCTGTGGTCCCGGCTGCTGGGGGCGCTGAGGTGGGAGAGTCGCTTGGATCCGGGGGGTGGGGGTTGCGGTGGGCCGGGCTTGTACCGCTGCCTTCTGGCTTGGGTGACGGAGTGGGACTGTCTCAGAAAAGAAACAAAGAAAGAAAAATTAATGATTGTCAAAGGGTACAAAATCTCAGACAGGAAGAATATATTTTATACTTTTTTTGAGTTCTGTTGTACAGTTTAATGCATATACTTAATAATATAATATTATACATTTTAAAATTGATGTTCTCATCACAGAAATATACTTGAGATATTGGATATGTTAACTAGCTTGATCTAATTATTCCACATTATATCTACAATTTATGACATTACTTTATAACCCATAAATTTATACAATTATAAATTGTCAATTTACAGTAAAAAAGTCATTGCATCTCTTTAGAAATCAGATAGTCTGATGATTGCTCACATAATTTGATGGCCATTGTTTTATACTGACTTAATAAACATTTATTAAATGTATAAAAAAAATCATCTAAGAAATAATCAAATTTAAATTTTTGGTTTTAATGACACTGAAAGAGAATGCCCTATTGTGAATGTTTTGTGAGAGTTTTGCAAAAACACTATACAAGTTAATAAAGAGCAGTTTGTTTGCTTATTTTAGATTTAATAATTTTATATAACACAAATTAGTCCTTCAAAATTATGAAAACTTACAATGCACATGTTTTAAAGCGTGGCAAGGGTCTGAGCAATTTGGATAGCCCTATTTGACTTATTTTCCTCAACTGACTAGGAATAATATTAGTTCTTATGCTACAATATTATTTTGACAATGATATAAGCCATGCATGAACCCATAACACAGTGTCTGGCTGTGAACACTCAATAAGTTAATAATTAACAATGAACACTAATTAAAAACTAATAATGAAAACTCAATAAATTATCTATATAAAAGCTATTTTGATGAAAGTATTTCTCTAACTTTGTAATTTCACACTTATTTTTTTCTTAATAAATCTAAGACTTGAAAATGTTTTACAGTATGCTTCAACCTTTACTCCTAACAATCAGTCTCATAAATTCAGGTGGGTAAGTTCCATTTGAGCAAGCTTACTTCTATTGAGATTTGAAAAGTATATGTGACCTGTAAATGTTATCAGAAACAGTAACTGTATTTGACAGATGGCCTAATCATTCCACGCTAGATCAACACATTTTTCTTGTTATAATAAAATGTCTCTTCTAAGAGTGCATATGGATTTTAACCTTACCGAATTTCTATAAATTTTTAGCTACTTTATAATACAGCTTTGTCTTAAAAAACTAAAATGTTCCACAAGGTAAATGCTCACACTATTTTGCTGCATTCCACACAGAAGTCACTTTCAAGGTTCAGAGAATGACTATTCTTTGGCTCCTTTTTTGACAATTGTCAGTTTTTGAAAATGCACAAACCTTCCTTCTCATTGAAAGGAAACATGGAACATTCAATATCAGAGGTCAGCTCAACATTAGGAGGCTATTTAAAAACATGGCCACATTTCTCCTGGTATAAGTTACTATGCCATTTAGAAGGAAAACCAGGTTATACTAGAGCTTTAAATGTCCAAAAGTTTCTTTAAAGTAATCATATTGTAGATTTTTACAGTGGTGTAACTTTGTTTAATTTTTATAATACAAGTTAAGTTAAAAATAAACTACAATTTTACTGCAGTAAGTGATCACTTCTAGCAACTGTGTGCTCTTGTAGTTGCTAATGATTCTCTTTACTATCATTTATTTCTCACTTTTTTTCACCATTCAAGGTTTATTGGGGCTTTTAGTTGGTTTAACACTTGGATAGTTGATTGAATTGTTTATATGTAGATCTTTTTACGTTGTATGGTAAGGTATACTACTGATATATATAGTTCACAAAATAAGATCCTTTGGAACAAGACATGCAATATTGGATCTATACACTGAATGCCAGGATGTGACTGACCGTGAAAAAATGTTGGACTAGGTATGTTCAGTGAAGGAGCCAGGAAGTTATGTAGCACATGGCGAACATCTCTCTGGCTCAAGGGGCAACCGCAGCATGTGCAGCATTACTTTAGGCCAGGTGGTGGCTCAGGCCTATAATCCTAGCACTGTGGCAGGCAAAGGCAGGAGGATTGCTTGAGCCCAGGAGTTGAAGACCAGCCTGGGCGACATAGTGAGACCCTGCCTCTGAAAAAATAGAAGAAAAAAAAATTTTTTTTTAAATCTAGGCATATGTTAGCATGCACCCATAATCTCAGCTACTCAGGAGGCTGAGGTAGGAGGATTGCTTGAGCTCAGGAATTTGAGGCTGCAGTGAGCTATGACCATTCCACTGAACTCCAGCTTGAGTAGTAAAGTGAAACCCTGTCAGGGTTTAACAAAATAGAAAGGGAAAAAAAAAAAAAAAACTTTAAATTTAAATTTTACCTTCCATGGTAAGTTATTCTTGACAGTTTGGCATGAATTCTGAATTCTGCAATAACTCCAATATTACTTTGCACATGCCAAAGCTGACTGATTGGTGTGCAATTACATTTCAGGTAGTTTTAAGTTGTTCACTTTTAAAATATCATGATGTAAGATGTTAATATAAATATTGCTTTGTACACAAACTGTGAAGTAATGCAAGTCCTTAAGAATGTTTTTAAGGTCTCAAGATCACATACTTTCAAACCTATGGTTGAAATGGCTTATAAACTACATTTAAACTATTGACACATGGCAGACCCACTTTAAAGAAAGCTTGTAAAGAAAACCTGTCATTCTTCAACAACAGTGGGTGCAGCAAGCTGTTACTTGCATGAGACTAATGTTTTACATGCATTACAATTTTATAATTTAAACTAATTTAACATGGTATCAAATTGACTTTCAATTTTCAAAAGTGGACATGTTAGTGTTAATACTTTACAATCTATTGCTTTACTGTAGAATAACATGATTATATGCCATTTAAAAGCCTTAAAAGTTCCATCCTGTGCTGCTAAATTTGGAGCTAGGGCTCAGAGATATATTGGTGGGAAACTGAAAAATAAAAAGTAAACTGGAAACTCTTACAAAATTCAGCCTGCAAATACTGTGTTTTGGGACAAAAGAAAGAAAATTATATTTGCCACATAGTTGTAAGATCAAAGCTGATATAATGTATCATCAAGTCAAGGATACCAGTGTACTAAGGTAGAGAGTATACTTGACAATTTAAGAGGAGATGACAATAAAACAAAATCAGGTTTTATATCAGGTTTTATTGTGCTTAAAAACGATTTGCAAAAGGAAAATCATGTTATCAGACACAACAAATACATCCTTCCTTCTTTACGGATATCCTTATGGGAAATATTAGTTCTGAATCATAATCCAAGATTTTCAGGACAATATTTCTTACATACCTTCTTACAGATTTTCCTGTACTTGTTTGATGGAATCCTGAGAATTTAGGGATAAAGTATTATTTGTCCTTATTTTCGCATCACTAAATAAAGCATCAGCAAAATAGTAAGGGCTCAACTCTACATGAGCAAATGAATGAATGAGGGATTATTATCTATACTTTTCCTAGTTCATAGCAAGAATCTTCACAGTAACCAAAATTTCATTTAATAATTTTACTTATTGGAATGTAACAAAAGAAATAATTCAAAAATAAATACAACCACAAAAGGTATCATAATGTTATTATATTGAACAAACTCAAGAATAGTATATGGATAAGTCAATTATAAACATATAAATAAAAAATAAAATTTTATAGTCATACTAAAATTATGACTATACTGGATAATTATGAGAAAATTACAAATAATATGAACACATTATTGTATTTTCATGTTAAGTAAAAACAGTAAGAAATAAAATATTGGATCTGAATTTTGTAATCATTGTGCCTTTTTAAAATAAGCGTGATACTGCCAAAATGTATTTAAATAATTTATTACAAAATTCAGCACTGGAATAGTATTTGATTGTATTTTATGCTGTTAATTTTCTTTCTGTATTGTTTAATATGAAGCAACAAGTTAAGTTTTGCTCTAAGTCCTGTAGGTTTTTCAATTGTGTTTATCGAGGCAAAGAGATCTTAGCATCAGAAATTACAGTAACCAAAATGAAACCAATTTCTAGAACAGAAAACTGGCAATGATGAACTTCAGTAATAGAGACTTGAAATGCTATATTTTAAAATGAAAAAGGTATTAATGAACTTTGTTTGTGTAAAACCAAAAATAATTACAGTAGTAATTACAGTGATTACAAAATTCTAGTCTTGCTTGTAATCAGTTTCTACTGATGATTTTTTTATGTCCACAGCCATTGTGCTTAAAGGTTTTAACATAATTAAAATTTTTGTTGATACCATAAAGAATAGAGTACCACAATATACTGTTTAGTGAAAGGAGTTAGAAATATAAAAAATGCCTTCTTACACTTAGAACATCTACGAATAAAAGCATTTAAAGGAAGAATAGGATTTTTACACTGTTTAGGGAGTTCTTAGCACAATGGAAAAAGACAAATTTTTTGGCTTTAGAGGGCCCTGAGGTTGAGCCCTGTCCTGCAACTTGGTTGCCATGTATCTGAAAATATTTATCTACCCTAAGCCAAAGTATCCTGACCTAAGAACTGATGATAGCAACTTACCCTACATAACGATAATTATAAAAAACATAACTGTATGTACTAGTTTGTTTTCATGCTGCTGATAAAGACATACCTAAGACTGGACAATTTACAACAGAAAGAAGTTTAATTGACTCACAGTTCCATGTGGTTGGGCAGGCCTCACAATCATGGTGGAAGGTGAAAGGCATGTCTCACATGGTGGCAGACAACAGAAGACAGCTTGTACAGAGAACCTCCCCTTTATAAAACCATCAGGTCTCATGAGACTTATTCAGTATCATGAGAATAGTATGGGAAAGACCCGCTTCCATGATTCAATTACCTCCCACCAAGTCTCTCCCACAATACATGGGAATTGTGGGAGCTACAATACAGGATGAGATTCAGCTGGGGACACAGGTGGTGGTGTATTTTATAATGTATAATGGGAGAAAAACATATTTAAATGTATGGAACAGCCAAAACAGGAATATTCTTCGGTGAGAAAAAAATAGCCAGCTTTTTGAACAGAATTATGTTGAATTTACTACATCTGTGTAGCAGGGTTTCTAATCTTAGTGGCGTGTCCACATTAGGTAATATGTACTGAAAGTATGATTCCTCTCACATCTTGGGAAGCTAAGTAGGACTTAAGTAAGGGATGGGTAGATGACTCTGGCCAGATCAGCCATGCTGATATTAATAACATGATTTTCTGAGTGTACCACGATATAAAAGAAAATTTTGGAAAGACTGGTAGAGGTGACTTAATGGCAAAAATTTGGTGTGAAGTATTAGAGAATTTGTCTTGAAGCTATGCAACTGTTTGGGGTGTTTTACAGAAAGGTGCTCCTGGTGATATATGATGATATATGAACAAACATATAATCAGTGATGACATTATGTACTGGAAATTTTGTATAATTTTTGTAACGCTATTTGTATAAGAGAAGAATGCAATGGTGGTATAGGGATATTTAGATGGAAAGGGACACAAATTCTATGCAAGTAGAATGACAGGCAGTACAGTATTCTTCTGGCCATCAAGGCGAAAGGGGTTATATTTTCCTATTGTTAGACTCCCAACTTATGCAATTTCTATCAAAAATATGTATAAAATGCAAAAATTACTATATAAATTTTATATATAACATTAAAACATTTTTAATAAAAATCTGAAAGTCTTGGATTGTTTTTCAACCTTATCTGAATAACTTTGTAGTTATGAATGGAAACGTAAACCCATAAACATGCTTAGACTCATTTACTTATGGAATTGAAATCCTTCTATTAAAATTACTCAGATTTTAAAGTTTAAATTGATAATTATAAACACTGTATTCTCATTTCATTAAACAAGGTTGAACATAAATCTACATAACACAACTCCTAAAGATATGTAATGCTTCACAATGTGTTTTTCGAATCTTCAGTCAATTTATTCTGTTTAGAGAAATAACACAATGTCAATTGGTTTTATCTTAGATTTTAGCTTTAAAATTGATTTTAGTGATGAGGAGGAAGGTAAAGCTGAAAATCAGGTGCCCAGTGTTCATTCTTTCATCTTCTAATCCCACAGCATGAAGCAATGCCGGATATTCATTGTAAGGTATATATTTTTCTAGGTTAGAGTCTAAATTTATCTCCATTATAAATCGTCATATTCATCCTTTCACTGGGTCGTAGAGTTGCCTTACCTTTTTTTCTCTCCTAGTTATTTCCATTGTATTTATTTTTGTCCTATATTTTTCAACAATTTCTTGACTTGGTCTTTCCAGCAATTTCTAGGTCTTATTTAGTTGGATTCAGATTATTTATACAAAAATAAAATAGCAACCTTCTGAGGATTCTGTTTTCTTGCACTCAATTCTTGTGTCTAAATCAAGTAAAATCTAGCCCCTCAATAAATCTTAATACCTCCAAAGGTATGCAATCTCTAATTATGCTATCTCTGATTTGATCATTGCTTGGCTGATATTTGTATAAATATCCTTCATGCTAACGAATTTTTTTAATTGCTCTCAATCAATGTTTAGCATCAGATAGCATTAATAAGTGTCTACAAGCCAAGAAATATCACTTTAAATGAAATATTTGAAACCATTCAAATTTACTTGGCACGTGCTGGGTGGTATGTATTTGGATACTCATGAAAACTACATGCTGTGCATATGTAGAATTTATTAACAAAACTGGAATATACATGCTGTGAGTATACATTTTCCATAAGTACCTCAGAAAATAAATATTTGGCAAGAATTATCCTTTTGTATCACATTGCCAAACTAAAACTACTTAATATACACTACCATGAAGTTATTTTTAACTATTTTCCACTAGATTTTTTCAGATGCATATTTTGTTACAAATTTTCATGATTTGGGGACTCTGCAAATTCAAAACCCACACTCAAAGACATTTAAGGATCGATATTTTAAATTAATGTTCAAAAACTTGAATACCCAAATCTTGAAATTGTTACATAAATTTGACCTGCTGCTTCTTCATCCTTCATTGAGACATCCTCATAAATTGGTTATTTTGAATTTATATGATTAGCATATTAAGTTGTTTTCATGCTTTAGTTACAAATGAGCAAAATCTTCAATATACATTTGCTCCAGATCAAGTGAGAAATTAAGTTTCATCATCCTTTTATAAAATCTTAAATATTAGTATGAAAAATGACTAGTACACACTAAATTTTCAACTTTATTTAGTTTGACTAAATTTTTCTAATTAGGTAATTATGTCTTAATAGCTAAGTGTTGGGGGACAGTCAACTTACTTTATCTTCTATTTAGATGCAGAGCAGTTAAAGGAAAAATATAAAACTAGGCTACCAATTATAAGATGTACAGGTTTCCTCTTTATCTATCATGAATAGCTCAGATTAACTGATGCATAATTGACATTGTTGACAGCTGTCAGGAATCAATTATTCTGCTAACCTTTGTTATTAAATTTTGTTGCCTGAGTTGGGAGCAACAGGTGGTTTTGTGTGAGTGAACATGCACACAGAGAGCCTTTTGTTAGTATCTTAACATCAAATATGTAAACATTGCCTTTTAACTTTTATTTATTTATTTATTTTTTGGAGATAAGAGTCTCACTCTGTCGTCCAGACTTGAGTGCGATGGTGCAATCTTGGCTCACTGCAACCTCCACCTTCCAGGTTCAAGCAATTCTTCTGCCTCAGCCTTCCGAGTAGCTGGGATTACAGGAACCCACCACCACGCCCAGCTAATTTTTAAATTTTTAATAGATACGAGTTTTCGCCATGTTGGCCAGGCTTGTCTTGAACTCCTGACCTCAGGTGATCCACCCGCCTAGGCCTCCTAAAATGCTGGGATTATAGGCAAGAACCACCGCGCCCAGCCAAACATTGGCCTTTTTAAGCATAGTGTGGCTGTCAAAAGTTACTTACTTCCTTATGTTGCTGTGATTCAAAGGGTCATCCATATAATGTATTTAGCATAATATCTGACATATAATAACCACTCTATACTTCAGCTTTCTAAAAACCTTTAGTTTTTATATAAATAATTTATGGCATAAGATTGAATTGTTCATATGTTTTCCCATTATAATATCTATTTACCTCTTTTGCTCTTACAGTGTAAAGTACACAAAGTTATTTTCTCCTAAGCTGCCTTCTTGACGAAAAATTTCAATTTCTTTTCAGGTATCCAAGTAGTCCTTACATGTTCCGGGAAAAGAAAATGTCAGCCCTCACTTTAGAAGTGGCTAACAAGTCAAAAAACACTCTCCCTGTGTCAGATTCTGGGAGAGGGCACATTTAAAATTGTGGTATTTTTTCTTTCATCTCAACTTTGATGTAGCTTCACATTTTGGTCTTTCTACCATAAAATATAGACTAAATGCTTTTGTCCACCTAGAAACAATACATACAAATTTCTTTTGTCTGCTAAAAACAAAGTTTAGCAAACATTAGCTATAATAACAAATAAAAAGAGAAAAGAAGGTAATCATTGTTTTTAAAAAAGCAATGTGTGTACCCAGGTGCATCTTGTGCTCTCATTACATTGTGAATACACAAATCTATATTAATATATAGACTCATGTTAATCATTCCAAATTTTATAATACATAGAAATCTAGTGCAAAGGTAGAAAAAATGTTGCCCCAGATACTTATGTTACATGTAATGCAGTGATTAAGCAAAAGTATTACTATTAATTATTTAGGTTAAATTCAGGAGATCAATATTTCATGACACCATAGAAGTATAAAATATCTTGAAAGCACTCTTTCTTTTCAATTTTCTAAAAAGAAAAAGAGAGAAAGGGCTACTGTGATGAATTATTTCTAGAGATTCCACAATCAACCAAACTATGCTTGTTAGTGTACATGGGAATAAAACAAAACTCAGTCACTGCAGACATCAGAAAAACAATTACATAGATTTACTCTCCCACTTCTCATGGGAGAAAAATCTATAAAATTTTAATATAAATTTGACAAATTACAAATTTAATTGCTTAAAAAGATCCCAGTGAGCAAATCTTTGCTTTTGTTCCTTTGTAAAAAAGTATACTGTTATGAATGAGAATAAATAACCTATATTAATAGTGTATTTTTGCATGAACATGCCTATTTGCACTGAATACTTACTGTTTCTTGCATATTAATAGGCTTGTTTTCATTTGTAATTATGTAGTTGTCTATACTACAAATTATAACTGTGTTAGTGCCCACATAATGAAATACTTGAAACCAAATTTAGGATTAAAAGATTTTCATAAACATAAAAATAATTCCTATATAAAGCAGCAATATATTAATCATATATAATACATATTCATTATATGAATAAACTCAGATGCTCATATTTTTATTATAAGTTTAAAAATATTTTTTTCAAAAGTTGGTGAGCAATAATTCACAACTTTATGTGTCAAAATTTCTGTGTTCAATTCTGTTTCAATGTTATCTTTTTTCCTCTGCCTTTTCCAGCAATGTTTCATAATAAAGCTTGACTATATCTATGAATTTGATTTAGAAGTATTAATAACATCAACTAATAAAACTTTTTGTATTAATTGATTCATTCAGGCATTGCATATTTTCTTTAGATTCATTACCTTTTTGTAAATTCCAAAATTTTATGAATCAGTTACTATTTTTTATCTCCTTAATGAACATGAGGAAAATGGGGCTTAGGAATATTAGTAACTTGCCTGAAATCACCTAATAATGAGTAGAATAAAAGAAATGAAGTCAATATTTTAGCCCAGGCTCCAAAAAACATCTAAATTATACCCATATACATTTTTTATATTTTGTCTAATATAAAAATAGAAAAGTAGATACAGAAAGCTTATTTGAGTTAAATGTTTGAAAACATTTATTAGTATTTGTTGAAAATTCAGCTGAACTGTTCTAAATTACGCTATATCTGTTTCATTTTTAAAAAGAATGCTGTCCAGAAGCAGTGGCTCATGCCTATAGTCCCAGCATTTTGGGAGGCCAAAGCAGATGGATCACTTGAGGTCAGAAGTTCAAGACAAGCCTCACCAACATATTGAATCCCCATCTCTACAAAAAATACAAAATTAGCTGGGTGTGGTAGTGCGCACCGGTAATCCTAGCTACTTGGGAGGCAAAGGCAGGAAAATCAGTTGAACCCAGAAGGCAGAGGTTGCAGGGGCAGTGAGGTGAGATTATGCCACTGTAATGAGCAGAAGGAAACCATGACTTAGGATCATAAAACAAAATTAATTACTTCAACAGCTTTATTTCAATAGTTTACTGGTATGTTAAAGACCTGCCTTTCTATCATAAGCCATTATTGCCAAGAAAGTGTAACTTAATTATAAATATTCATCTCATGGTAAAATTTGACATATCACATCTCTAAATGTACCTAACTTGTTTTTTTGTTTATGAAACAAATTGACTTTTAAAAGATACTCGCCATGGAAATATAGATGTTTTACACTTAAGATGTCTTCTTTAATTCCCTTTTTAAAAAAGAGAGATTAGTTTTATTTATAAGAAGTAGAAGAGGAAATTACTAGAAGTTTGTGACTGATAAATTAATAAATATTCCCGTAGGTATCTAAGTGAAAGGGAAGGAAGAGGACAGAACCAAAAAGGTACCAAAATTTTGGAGGCAAAAGTAAAATTATAATAACATACTAAAAATGCAATAATATACTTCTTCCTTTTATGCATTTGTTTATTTTACAAATATTTAGTGTATGCATACTAATTGTTTATTACTGACTTAGTTGTATTGAAAGACTAGCTTCACTCATTTTGGCTTTAGGAAACTCACAGTCAAATAGGAAAAACAAATAGTAATAATCACAATAGCAACAAAAAAAACACAAAACAATACAATATTTAAATTTACCCTGTTAAGTACTAGGAACATGAACAAAAATAAATATGTAAGATAAAAGATGGAATTATTAATTGCAGCTGATAGTGTTTGTGGATATAGATTTCTATGTGAATTTTCAGCGAAGAAAGGTGAGTTATGGAACTATTTCCCAGAACAGAAATGCCCACCTGGTGCTTTGTAATGATAGGGTTTCTAGGATAACAAATGGCTAGTCAATGGCTTTCCAACGTTTTTGAAAATAAGCTAAGGAAAAACTGTAGGCTTGAAACAAGCATAGTAGGGCAACTACAAATAATTATAAGTAAGAAAGTTGATACAATACTTTAAAGAATAAGGAAATAAAGAACAAACATGATTTACATAGCTAGTCAGTGATAATATATAATATAGTTGACACCATCAACTTGAAACATATATTCCATATATTCACTTATATTACTTATTCACTCACTATTTACAAACTAAAAACTTAACAATTTAATCACCTGAAAATGATTATTTCTTCTAGGAATTCCTTAGATTCAGCGTGCAGCCTATTAGCATTATTTTTGTGATTCCCCAGGGAGCGATCCTTAGGCACATTATATAATATACAAAAGAAAAACCTGCAAAAGACACTAACCATAAAAAATATATGTTAGTCTAATTTTTATTGAGTATGACATTTTGTGGGTTGCAAACTCAGTTATCACCTTGAAAAGGGTCTTCATAAAGTTTTCACTGAAAATATGACTTAACATTTAAATAGAAATTCAGATGACCTCCGTATTTGCTTGCTCAGAAATTTCATTTAAAATGTTTAAAATCACAGCTTAAAATGTAGTCTAAACTCAAACACATTTTTTTAAGGAAAAGAGAACAACATTTTTTTCTAAACTTGTCTCCCATGCATATTTTATTTTTCTTTTGACAGTTAAACTGCACATTTCATAACCTTCATCCAAATAAGCTCTCTTTCCCTTCTCTTTCACACCTCCCACTGATAAATAAATACAACCTTCTACAATGGTTTAATAAGATAATTAGGCTATGTTTCACTGGGTACTAAAGCCATTTGAACACTGTGTCACCAGCATACACTATTAAAGATTCTGTCAAAATGAATTAAATGTTGCATTGCTTTTCTAAAAGTATATCCCTGCTTGCTTGGAGGAGCACATGGAGACCTATTCATGAAATTAGAAAAGGAGTCTCTGCACACAGGCTGCTCTTTATGCTATTTCAGAGGATTTTGGTATTGCTTTCGTTGGTATTGATAATTCAAATAAAATGTGTTTATATCCTTCTCTTTTTAAATGAACCTTTTTGCTCTTATTATAGCATCTTTCCAGTTGCTTGGCATTGTTAGTACTAGATTATGTCTGCTTCAATGCATTTTATTTACAACCATCTAATCATATTAGAAAATGAGCATGGTGAAGCTTACATAAATGATGAAAATAAAACGTGAAACCTTTACAAGAGACTGCCTTTGCAGCATGTTTTACAAAACCCACAAGAACAAAAAAAGAAACATAATAGTTTCTGATCGATGAAAAAGCTCTTAAACAGATAATTGTATCATGTGTATCATGCGTCAAAATCTGTTAATGTTTTCAAAATGAAAATACACACCCAAAAATATTAAGCTTCTTCCCAGGAAGTAGTTTTCTTTCACAAATTATCATAAAAAATACTGAAGAAGTGTGCACTGGCCTTGAAAAGTTACATTCATCCTTTCTTCTGATTATTTAATGTACTGCTCATAAGCAAACTTTAGTAAGAAGCTTTCATTAGAAAATTATCTACCATCCTGTGAATTTCTTAAGCACTAGTGGTCTAAAACATCATATTTTATGCACGTCATGTATTGTCCATAATAAAGATTTAACTAAAAATCATCTGTTTCCTGCTAGTTAATGTGTATTAAGAGGGCATATTTTAAACTATTTCTATTGCTTTATACTGTGCCTACTTTTAGCCTTTGGTATATGATATTCCCATGCCCAATCTTATGACTTTAGAAATACATATCACACCAAAGATATAAATTGCTGTATACAATTTCTTTTCAAAATGTAATGTGCTTGGTTTTCATCTTTTACTATAGTTCCTTACTCACATATTATTATTTTACTTTAGCATTATCTTTGAATTGCCCAGTCTCCTTTAAAAATAATGCTGCTATCTATTTTTGTGGTGCTGTTTGAAATAAACTGGTGCTGTTGGTCTGCTTTGTCAGCTATTTTTCATCCAGCTTGTTTTCTTTCAATGAGTTTACCTTTTACTAAAATAAAATGATGGCAAAAACTTGTAATCTCTTGACTACTTCAGACTTTTGAAAACTGGGTTTTTCATTTTTCTCTTGAATTTCCAAGCAACCTATCTTGGTTTTAATCTATTTTTTATAAGTTCTAGAGCCATGCAACTCAACACAGGAAGTGATACAAATAAAACTTACTCCAAGAACTACCACTAGAAATGTTTTGTTGTTTTGAAACTTTCTGTAAATGGTAAATGTAACAGAATTCCAAATAACTTATCAATGTCATTCTTGTAAGACATGATTTGCTTTTTGAATAGTGGTAGAATTCACTTTCTTTGAGAAAGAATTTGGTAAAAGTAAACAACAGGCCAAGAACCACTTGAACAGGTAAATTTTAAAGGGTTTTTTTTTTTTCAAACTTGAAATTCTATTTTCTGAAGTAAATAATTGCATAGTAAATCTCAAAAATAAAGTAAATATTTGGTTAGCAAAGAAAAATATTTTAAAACATTAAATAAAACAATAAATCTTTCAAATAGTGTATTTTGTTGATGACTTGGTCTTAAGAAAATAATATGAAGTAAATCAATTGCCTCTCAATAAAGTAAAACATTAAACAACACTCAAGATTATGATGATAGATATACATATTTCAACAGTGTAAAATTCATATATTTGTGTTCATAAGCTTTGGATCCTATCCTGTTTTTCTGATAATGGGATTTTTCTGTATCCAAATAATCTGTTCTCTATGGGGTTTTGAACTAGTGACTCTTAACTACAGAAGCAGCAGCACTACCATTTGTGTATGTTTCTAATTCAATATCATAATTGACTCCTTTTCCATGCTCTTAGAAGTGCAGCTGATTAAAAGTGACTATCATGATTTATTCAGTAATTATGTAGTGAGTCTGGAGAACTTGCAGAAGTCCTATAAAAGAAACAAAGATGTGCTTTTGTACCCCATGTGTTTATAATCTAATGCTGGTAGATAAAATAATGTTTAAAAAGTTACAAACAAAGCATCAAATGCTAGGTTCTATGTGAGTATCAGCAATAATAAGTGACATAGATTTTAGAGGAAAGGGCAAAATGAACCATTATGATTGTGAAGAATGTTCAGCACATTGTCACATGGACCTGAAAAATAAATGATAAATGGAACTTTTCTGGGTAAGAGTTACAAAGGGAGATGACATTTAATTTAGAGATAGTAACATAATTCCTTTGTCTTAAATTATCAATAACCTCCCAGGTTGGTAACTAATTCTAAAAAGGGAATTCTATAGTGTAAAAATACTTGTGCCTTTAAAAAATGAAATTCTAGATGTCTTACATAACTTTGAATATAAAACAAGTTAGTAAACTAAAGCTAGTTAGGGAACTCTGGAAGACCCAACTTATTTAGGTTTATTTCCAATAAATGCATTGCCTCCCGGCTAAGAGATTCAATTGCTGTGTTGTTCTTAAGATTTGGCTTTAACACCTGTTAGTCAAATAAACATTTTATGTTTAATGATCTGTCTCCCTTTCCAGTAAAATCTTAAAATGGATTCATTTTCTTGAAATCTCAGTAGACAACAAAAGTGGAAGAAATCAGTTTAATTCATTTAATAATTAGGTCCCGTGTGTGTGGAATATCATTTTAGTGGGGGAGCTCCAGAATTAAACTGCCTGGATGCCGATCTTGAGGCACTTCTTAGAAACCATGTAACCCCAGGCAAGAATATAAATTGAAGATAAAAAAAAACTATCAGAGTTTTGGAATAATTAAATAAGATTATACATATAAAAAATAAATGCTTAGCATCTATCCCATAGTAAGGATCCAGTAAATATTCATAGTATCACATCCTCTTTTTAAAATATATTAAATTTTTAGCAGATCATTTAATATTTATCTTACATATTCACATATACAATACCTATATAATTTTACAAAAAGTAATATATTGATTTTACTAATTTTGCTCTTGTATGTATAACTACACAATAAATTCTAATTTTCTATTCCAAATAAAATATTTTTCTGAAAAAAGAAGAACTCAGAGAGTAGAAAGAACATGAAAATAATTCATTACTGAATAATCTAAATGTTAATATTTTGATGTCATCTTAAAATTTTAAATAAAAATGTACTTTTTTTCTTAATCAATAACCTGAAATTTTGCTGTATGTCCTAATCCATAACTTGAATTTTGCTTAATAAAAAAGATTGCTAATATTTTTCACTTTCTGATATATTAAAACTTTATTTGTAAGACTTGCATAGTATCTTATAAAATTTAGCTTTAATAACTTAATTATTTTATGCTAAATATTTAAATGTTTTATTTCAAATGCCTTATGTTTTGTCTCCTTTTATAATTTAGTAGGTTAAATTATCTTCCTGTGACATAATAAATCCACATATTTAAAATGAGAATAAAATGTACCCAAGACTTTGCAATTCCTTATAAATGCTATATATTATCTTAGTTATTAATATTTCTTTTTTTGTCCATCTTATTATCACCATCACAAAAAGAGATTGCCAATAACACCATGTACTCATTTCCTCTACTGGATGCTTTTGGCGCTCCATCCAGATTTCATTTTTTGGACTAGGATACACATTGCCTGACTCCTGTGAGTGCTGGCTGCTGTTGAATTAGCTGTCCCCTTTTCATAGAATAGTTGTTGATCAATAGGAGTTCCCAGGCCCTAGAATTTATAGTATTTATTTTACACTTTGAAACAGTGGCTAGCCAATGCTTAGGAAGACTTATGCACAAAAGGGGGCTCCTGCCTCTTCCCTCTTGTTGCAATGTAGGACCAACACTGCAGTGTAGTTCACACTCCAGCACTCCCTGTTGGATCAGCTGAAACCACATCCTTGCATAGATTCTTCCCCTAACCTACTTTGTTACTCCTTTTACCTCTGAAAACATTCATTCAAGAAATCATTTGATTCTTAGTCTTAGGCTTTGATGGCATTGGCACTGTCAAGATAATAAACCTTTCAAGGCTGTCCATTTTCTAATTTGTTTTAGCTATTCCAGTTCCCCATATATTCCAGAAATATACTTCACATTTTTTAATACAACTGTGACTTTGATTGGAATTGCATTAAATCTATAGGTTGTGGAGAATTGAGAATTTAACAATAATGAGTATCGCAATACATGAGCATAATCTATGTCTCCATTTATTTAATCTTTAATTTTAGAATTTACCAGTGTTTCATAGTTTTTAATGTATAAATTATTTAAACATCTGTAATTATTTCACAGTGTTGATACTGTTGTAAACAGTACATAATTTTTATGCAAATTGTTTATTACTAGCACATAGAAATACAAATGATTTTAAAATAGATTCTATACTCAACATGTCCAACCTTATTTATACATGTCTTTGTAGATTCCATGTGATATTATGCACAGATAATTATATTATCAGTGGATACAGACAGTTTGACCTTCTTCTTTCCAATGTGGATCTAGTTCATTTACTGTTTGCTTGATTACACTGACAAGAATCTTCAGTAACATTGTTTTAGTTATTATTTTGATAGATTTGTCTAAAACGTGAGTGGTTCAGACATTGCAGTTAGAGTGTTAGAATATTCTTTATTTATCTGGTACTTATCATTACCCATGAATTTTATACTTTCAGATAATTACTTGTTGCATTAATTTCTGTTTCTTTCATTTTAAAGAACTCTCTTTAGCATTTATAGTAAGATAACTCTGGTGGTGACAAAACTCCTCAGCTCTTGTCTCTCTGTGAAAGTCTTTATTTCTCCTTCATATTTAAAGAATAATTTTGCTGGATATGAAATTCTAGGTGAAAAGTATTTTTCTCTTCAGCACTCTGAATATGTCACTCCACTAGCTCCTAGCCTGTAATGTTGCTGCTGAGAAGTTAGGTATTTATGTCAGCCTTCACAGTCCTGGCTTGTTTGTCCCCATCTTTTTTGAGAAAGTATTCCAATAAATTAAAGCGGGATTGTCTGTTGCGACCTAAGCCTGTAGTCACTGCACTCATTTTAGCACTAGGGTGCACTCTAAGCCCAGGAATGCTGTGACGCTTGCAGACTCCTAGATACACAGTCCTCGTGGAGTTGGGGGAGAGAATTCCCTTGGTTACCAGGCAAAGTCTCTCATTCTCCTCCTTCTTTTTCCCTCAATCAGAAGGAGGCTTTTTCCGCTCTAGGCTGCCTGGACTTGGGGAAGGGGTGAGGCAGGCATTCCCATGGCCACCACAGCTGTCACCAGGCGTGGTCTTACTTGAAGACCATAGCTTTCCAGAAAAGCACAGTGATGGGGCTCACCCAAGGCTCATGGTCACTACTGCCTGGTTGCTGCTGATGTTTATTCAAGGTCCAAAGCCACTATTATCAGATGGTGAATCTCGCTGGGACTGGGCCCATCCCATCAAAGCAGCAGATTCCCTTTAGGCCAAGGGTATGTCTAGAAATGCTAGCAGGAGCCATGGCCTAGAATTAGTGGCTGTAAGACTCTGTTTGGCACTTTATTTTTCTGTGGTTGAACTTGTACCCAAGTTGTAAGAAAAAGTCCTCTGTATTCTTCCCTGTCCTTCTACCAAGTGGAAAGAGTGTCTTCCCCAAGCTGCACGGCCTGGAGCTGGAGGGTGGGTAACACAGGCATTCTCACAGCTTTTACAGCTGGTGTTGCACTGGTTCACCATCCAAATCCATTGGTTCAGAGACCAGCACAGCACCAGTGGTTGCCCAATGACTGCAGTCCTTGCGTCCTGACCACCACTTAAATTTATTTGGGGACACAGTTTACTTTAATCACCTGATTGTGAATCCAGCCTGGACTTGGAGCCCCATGCTGGGGCAGAAGATTCCCCTCTACCCCAGGGCTGATCTAGAACTCCCTTTGTAGACACTGGCAAAATTCTGCCTTGTGTTGTGTTCTGCCGCAACAGGGCAGCACTGAATTCCAATGCAAAGTCTCACACTCACTTTGCTGTCCCCGCAAAGCACACATAGTCTCTTTCTGCCCTGCACTGCCTGGGATTAGGAGAGGGGTGGTGTAGGCAATGCTAAATTGTCCTTCCTACCCTATTCAATGTGTCTTTCCTTGTTGTTAGGCTAAAACAAGGTGTCAAAGGCATCCTAACCAGAGTGATTCCATCTTGATTAAAGGCAGAATAATGCCAAATCTATTGGGTTATATTCTCAGAAAGTTAGGCGCTGTTGGTCACAAGATATTTATGGCTGAGCAAATGAGTTAGTAATGTTAACTAAATAAAAACCCAGAACTTATGGAAATGTCCCAATATTTCAGGAACAGAGAGATTTTTAGTTGAATAAGTTTTGCTTTAAATAGTACATTCATAAATTATTGCTGAAATCAATAGTTACACAGGAAAGTAACTACTATTAACCTATCATAAGCTGATCACAAGCTTTTATAATAAAAGTACACTATTTTTAGCCATGATAGCCTATATAAGCAAGCATTATGTTTAAAGTAAGGGCATTCCTCTTTTTGCTTTTTGAGGATGCTGTACTCTGTAACAGAGTAATTTTTAATCAACTGTTTAAACTAGTGTATTCTGAGACTTGCCTTGAGTTATTTCCCACATGAGATTTAAGCACCCACACTCAGAGTCTGAGAACTCCTTTTCCAGTAACAAAGATAGTGTGATTGCTCCCCTGATATTTTGGTTCTTATGAAGGTGCTCTCTTTGATTTGGTGTTCCTGCAGGGGGACAATTACTGCAGCGCTCTTTGGCCATGTTGGTCTACTCTCATTCTCTTCCTGCTTTTGCTATAATTTGCTCTTCCTCGTGTAGGTTTTAAGTTGGAAACTTATCTAATTGGTTTAAGAAATTTCTCTATTTCCAATATGCTAATTTAGTACCATAAATTTATTTGATTCTTTACCTGAATGCCACAAATTTTGGTGTATTCTTTGTTTCTATTTTCTACAAGATATGCTTAATTATCTATATGAGACTTCCTCTTTGAAATGTTATTTTAAAATATATTATTTCTTTAGATTGTGTAAATTTTCTAAATTATTTTCTGTCATCAATATCTTTAGTTTAACTTTATTGTAGTCTAGAAATAGATTTTATATAATTTTCATTGTGTTGTAGCCCAGAATGTGGTCTATATTCTGTATATGCATTGTTCATGTGTCTTTGAAAACAATGTATTCTACTTTTGTCGGGGTTGGTGTTTTAAAAAAATCAGTTAGGTCCAGTTGGTTGATAGGGTCACGTGTGTGTTTTATATCATTTCTGATTTTCCAGTGGCTCTATTTTTATGGATTACTTGTCCTGTTAGTGCTTATTTGTTCCATTAATTATGTAGGAAAAATAATTGAAGTCCAAACTATGATTGTGATTTGTTTCTCACTGTATTCTTTTCAGTGTTTGCTTTATATTAGGTGCATAAATATTTAGAATTGATATAATTGTTTCAAAAATTGACCTCTTTATTATTATGAAGTGTCCATCTTCACTGTGACTGTATTTCTTATTGTGAAGTGTACTGTGATTAACATTAATAAAACTACTCTAGCTTGGTTTTGATTAAGCCTTGCATGATATATTTTATTCTTTCATTTTTGGTTAACCATCTTTTTGACATATTTATATTTATATAGATATAGATATAGATATGTCTAGATAGCAATTTTGGTTTTTTCCTAGCTGCAGTATTTACTAGCTATGATACTTCTTAAATTTAATATTATTCTTAATTAGCAGATAATAATTGTATATATTTATGAGGTATAATGTGATGTTTTGATATAGGTATACATTGTGGAATGATCAAATTCAGCTAATTAACATATTCATCACCTCAAATACTTATCATTTTTTGTGGCAAGAACATTCAAATCATTTCTTTTAGCTGTTTTGAAATATATAATTCCTTATTATTAAATATAGTCACCATGCTGTACAAGTCATCAACAGAATTGATTACACCTGTGTAACTGAAAATTTTACTATTTCACCAAAATCTCCCCTTTCTCCATCCACTCCTTCCCTTCGCCTCTGGTAATTATCATTCTGCTCTCAAAGTCATGAGCTAAACTCTTTTTAGTTTCCACATATAAGTGAGATCATGTAGCATTTTTTTATTTTGTGCCTAGCTTCCTTCACTTAGCATAATGTCCTCCAGATTTATCACTGTCACAAGTGATACTGCATTTTCAAGCCTGAAAAGGATTCCATTGTTTCCACATTTTGGCTATTGTGAAGAGTGCTGCAATAACCATGGGATCACAGACATCTTTTTGAAATACTTATTTTAATTCCTTTGGTTATATATCCAGAGGTAGAACTGCTAGATTGTACAGTAACTCTCTTTTTAATTTTTTGAGGACCCTCCATACTATTTTCCAAAATGAGTGTCCTAGTTTACAGTATCACCAACAGTCAACATGGTTTACATTTTTCCACATCCTTACCAACTTTTCTTATGTTTCATTGTTTTGATAATAGTCAATTTAACAGATGCGAGATATCTTATTGCAGTTTATTAATTTGCATTTTTTGATGATTACTGATGTTACGTATTTTTTCATATATCTCTTGGCCATTTGCCTTTTTTTTTTTTTTTTTNTGATACATGTCTATTCAGATCTTTTGCTGATTTTTAAAATAAGTTTATTCAGTTTCTTGTTACCAAGTAGCTTGAAATCCTTGTATATTTGGGATATTAGCTTTTTATCAGATGTATAGTTTGTAAATATTTTCTACCACTCCATAGGTTGTCTCTTCACCCTTTTGTTTCCTTTGCTGTAGAGAAGCTATTTCATTTCATGAGACTTAATATAATCTCATTTGTCTATTTTTGCTTTATTGCCTTTGCTTTTAGAGTCATATTCAAGAGATCACTGTCTTGACCGTCTCAATAGATGCAGGAAAAAAAAAATGGATTAAAAAACCCAAATCCTTTCATGATAACAGCTCCCAGTAAATTAAGTATAGAAGGTCTAGTTCTCAACACAATAAAGTCCATGTATAGCAAGCTTCCAGCTGACATTGTATTAAATAGTAAAAAGTTGAAGACTTTTTTTCTAAGTTCAAGAACAACACAAGGATGCCTACTTCCAACACTTTTTTTCTACATAGTTCAAGAAGTCCTAGACAAAACAATTAGACAAGAAAAAATAAAATGAAAATTACCTAAATAAGAAAGGAAGACATGAAATTACTTATTTGATGATGACATCATTTTATATATAAAAAACCAAAATTCATCACCAAAAAACTATTAGAACTGATAAACTAATTCAGTGAAGTTTCAGGATACAATATCAACTTACAAAAATCAGTATCATTTGTATATGTTAACAACAAACTATCTGAAAAAGGAATTAAGAAAATAATCCCTTTTACAATCATATCAAACATTAGGAATAAATTTAATGAAAAATGAAAGATCTATAAACAGAAAACTATAAAATATTAATAAAAGAAATTGAAGATTACACAAAGAAATGGAAATACATATTGTATCTATGGATTGATGGAATTAATATTATTAAAGTGCCCCATACTAGCAAAAGTAAATCACAGAATAATGCAATCTTTTTTAAAATTCCAGCATCATTCTTCAAAGAAATTTTTAAAAATCCTATAATTTATATGGAGCCACTAATGCCCCTGAATAGCCAAATAAATCATGAGCAAAGAGAACAAAACTGAAGATATCACACTGTTAGATTTCAAAATGTATTACAAAGCCATAATAATCAAAACAGTATGGTGCTGACATCAAAATAAACAGGTTGACCATTGGGATAAGAAAAAGAGCTTAGTAATTCACCCACACTTATAATCAATTTATTTTTAACAAAGACGCCAAGAACTCATGATGAAAAAGAGAGTCTCTTCAATAAATAATGTTGGGAAAACTGGAAATCCACATGCAGAATTAAAAAGGACATTTATGTCACACCTAATATAAAAATCTGCTCAAAATGGATTAAAGACTTAAACAGAAGTCCTTATATTATACTTAAAGTATGTTTCTTGTTTACATACACAGTTGGGTCTTGTGTTTTTATTCAGTTTAATAAACTCTCTTTTGAAAGTCCAAACTTGCCCCCAGGGCCTCCACACAATTTCTCTCACTTAATCTATCTAAATCTTCCTATTGTTGTCCAGCTAAATCTGTCATAGGTAATTAAGTGCTTTCAATCCTGTTGCTTTTCAGGTGCTTCCCTTTCTTTAAGTTGTGGAATAGTTGATTGCCCTGTAAACTCAGCTCTCTGATGTACACAAAGAAAGGTAGGAACTTTCAGTTTGTCTGCCTTTTGTCTTTTAATAGTACTATTAAAATTCTTTTTATGTTTATTCTTTACAATCCAAAGTACTTAATTTATAATTTTTCATTTTCAGTCAATGCTCAAAAAATATTCAGAAAAAAATACATGCTATATTTCCAAATAAGGTTGTGAAATTTACCTGAAATATTTTTGCTTATGTGTGTAATTTGATGTTTTTAATTGTTTGGAAAGGTATATGGAGGTAAGGCTTCATGTTTTTAATATCCAAATACATCTTGCTCTTCTGAAATGTTTAAGGTCTGTAAATGTAACTGAGAGGAAAAAAAGCCATGAAAAACAGCTGGAGAAAGGATATGGGTGATGGGAAAATGCAGCTGCTGTTGGCTATAATTTATAGAATTACGATTGTTACTCATTTTAATGTCTTTCCAATTTGTTACATTTACTCCTTATTGTGTATGAATGAAGCAGAGGGAGTTCATTAACTCATTGCCTATCTTTATATTCAATGTATTTTCCCCATCTGAAATATGTTTATTTAGTTAATTGTGGTTATGCCATTGGATGTTTGCAATTATGTATCTCCAATATATATATAACTTATTTTTCGAAGCAGAATTCACACATCTGGGAGCTTTCTTTCATCAATCTCTATAGAAAAAAAAAATAAGATAAGAACAAACACTTCTTTCAGGAACAATACCTGCAATCTTTGCCAGGAAAGATACAATCATTTAAGCGACTTTATTATTTGTCTTCTAATAAGCTTCTCTGTTAATATATTAAACAGAAGTTTTCTTTATCTTATTCTTTCCATTTAAGAGCATAACTTGTGCATATTGAATTCTGACAGTTTTTAAAAAAATATGGTTCCGTGCCATGATTTAACTTCACTCAAATTTGGGTTGATATAGTACTAGTGATGAATTAATTTTATTTATAATGGGAACTTAATAAAATTAAAGTAGTACGTAAGTATTTATGTTGGTTTTCCTTACTTTTTTTCTGTGAGGTTCCAATAAATACATTAGTTGAGTTTGCTGGTTTTCAGTTTTATTATTAACATATCTCCATGAATAATTTCTTGAGAGGTAACTGCTTGCCATGGGCAAGAACACCAGACTTAGAGTATGTAGGCATGAATTATATAACCAACTTCAATAATTATGTGACTTAGGGGGACAATATAAAGTGTGAAGAAGTATAATAATGTATATAAGTATGAAGTAAAAAGGATTAAAGAAGTTGAGGATAGGCTTATTTAAGCAATTATCTTAGAGCAGCCTTGATTTCTAATCTCCCAAACTCTCATTAACATACTTGTAAAACCACTCATATTCAAATTATGGTCTCCACATACCCAAGAATACATGACTGTGATCTGTGGGAATAATCTATGAAAAAGTTCAAAGTAATGCAAAACCGATCAAACTATTAGGTGGCCTAATTGTGCTTTTCTAAATAGAGCAAAACCACTCCATGTAGAATATTGAGAACAAACTACTTTACCATTCTAAACTGCATGTTCCCCAATTAAAATATAAATACTTATACACACACTGTTGATATAGGCTAACCATTGTAACTATGCAGCTGGCATAACTAAGGTCTTATTGCCACACTGTAAAGCTGCTATTTCTATATTGGGCCAGAAATTGCTTATAAGCAAGAAGGAAAGAGCTTGATGAGGACGGAGGATGGGGTAATGATTTGAGGAGGACACTAAAAATGGGATATTGCATTTTAACTTAGTATTTTCGCAAAATGTAAATCATTGAGAGTATGAGAAAACCGTAAAAAAGTAAAACTTGGGGTGGCTATATTTCCTTACAAATATTAAGAACTTTTAATTTGAGAAGAAATAATTTTTTGAAAGCCAATTAGACACTGAGAATTGATTCACCTGTTCAACAAATAATGAGCAGTGCCTTTGGGCAAGTGCAGAAACCATTATATATGAATTGGGAGAAAGAACAATAATGTAGGCAAAAATATCTGCCTTCATAGACCATTTCAGTGGGGTTATGGGTGATGTGGTTAGTAATAAACATATATACAAAAATAGTAACAGATATCATTAAATACTGTTGAGATATCAAAGAATAGTTATTGAATTTAGAAGGTGACTAAAAGAAAAGTTAAATGACTACTTGATATAAGATAATCCAGGAAAGTCTAAGTAGAGAACATGAAGCTCAGATATAAATAACAAGCAGGATATTCCAGGCAGTAATAGAGCAAATGCACATGGCCTGGTACAGGAATGAATATGGTACGTTTTCACATAGGTAACAGACTGTTTAAATGGGGCTATGCATACTTCCATTTTCATTGAGCTGTGTTACAGTAAATACAAAAGTCTGTCTGACACATATTTGCATTTTGAGAGGAAATTTCTGAGAACAAATTTCACTAATCTTGACTCTCAATAGCCACTGTAAGAACTTTATGAATCATAGTGGCTAGACAAGAATAATTCTATGGGAAAAGTTGTTGAGTTTACAAGCCACAGAGATCACTGTAGAATTAAAGTGTAATTTTCAAAAAATGTGCTGAAGGAGATTTAAGCAGATGATTAGGTGAAGGTGGGAGAAATGAGTAGTGTTTGATTTCCTTGGGAAATTGGTTTGCTCAACATACTGGTTACTAAAAAAAAGAAAACCAATATATTAAGGGCATAATTAAATAGAGTATAGGGTATAAAACAAAGACACAGAAGTGGCAAGGGCCAGGTTATGCAGGGCCTTGTAAAAGTGTGAACTGCATCTGGAGTCCTAAGAAAAAAATACATGAGATGGAAAGTTCCTTCTGGCTTCCGTGTGGAAAATGCACATTAGTGGGCCAAAAGCAAAAGATTGAATTTCATTAAAAGGCCAATGTGTAGTTATCCATGACTAATTATGGCATTTTGTGAACAGAGAAAGAGGCTTTCTACATCCATTTGTGACCCATCCTGCTGTTGCTATAAAAAGCCAACATATAGGAGGTGAAAGATGCTTAAAGGACAAACTCGGCACACTCTGTAGAAAAAAAATGAATGGGGTAACTCCTCATCTAGGATGAGTAAAAATTAAAATTGTGGGATATTTAAAAACTGCAGAACAGGGGAAATAAATATCATTATGAAAACTAACCTCGGTATAAATATTTATTATACATGTTAGATAATTATCGAAAATGTCAATTACTGAATAATTATTACAAGCAAAACTTTTAAACATTTTGAAAAAAATTGAGAAGTGTAATAATTTTCACAGACGTATGAAAGGCTCAATGAAAATGTTCAGAAAAGGATGACATGCCAGGATCTGAAAACTTCATTTAATTTTATTTTTCTTCAACTTTTAAGTTTAGGAGTACATGCACAGGATATGCAGGTTTGTTACATAGGTAACAAACCTATGTGCCATGGTAGTTTGCTACACAGATCATCCCATCACTTGGTGTGAAGTCCAGCATCCATTAGTCATTCTTCCTGATGATTTACCTGTACCACCCTCAACCCTTACAGAGGCCAATATGTGTTGTTGCCCCCCATATGTTCTCATCATTCAGCTCCCACTTATAAGTGAGAACATGCAGTGTTTTGTTTTCTGTTCCTGCATTAGTTTGCTAAGGAAAATGGCTTCCAATTCCATCCATTTCCCTCCAAAGGACATGATCTCATTTTATATATATATATATATATATATATATATATATATATATATATATATGATTTCTTTTTCCAGTCTATCATTGATGGGCATTTAGATTGATTCCATATTTTTCTACTGTGAATAGTGATGCAGTGAACATACTCATGCATGTGTCTTTATAATTGAATCATTTGTATTCCATTGGGTGTATGCCCAGTAATGGGATTACTGGATCAAATGTTATTTCTGCCTCTGTGCTTTTGAATAATTGACACATCATCTTCCGTGATGGGTGAACTAATTTACACTCCCACCAACAGTATAGAAGTGTTCCTTTTCCTCTGCAACCTCACCAGCATCTATTGTTTTTTGACTTTTTATAAAAGCCATTCTGATTGGCATGAGATGGTATCTTATTGTGGTTTTGATTTGCATTTCTCTAATGATCATGATATTGAGCTTTTTCATATGTTTGTTGACTGCATGAATGTCTTCTTTTTAGAAGTGTCTGTTCATGTCCTTTGTCTGCTTTTTAACAAGGTTGTTTGCTTTTATCTTACAAATTTGTTTCTGCTTCTTGTAGAATATTAGGCTTTTGTCAGATTGATAGATTAGAAAATTTTTCTCCAATTCTGTAGGTTGTCTGTTTACACTGATAATAGATTCTTTAACTGTGCAGAAACTCTTGAGTTTAATTATATTCTATTTGTTGATCATTGCTTTTGTTGCAATTGCTTTTGGTGCTTTCATCATGAAATCTTTGCCCATGCATATGTCCTTAATAGTATTGCCTAGATTTTCTTCTAGAGTTTTTATAATGTTGGATTTTACATTTAAGGCCTTAATCCATCTTGACTTAATTTTTGCATATGGCATAAGTAAAGGGTATGGTTTCAATTTTCTGCATATGGCTAGTCAGAACCCCCATCACCATTTATTAAAAGGGAGTCCTTTCCCCATCACTTGTTTTTGTCAAATTCATCAAAGATCAGGTGATTGTGGGTGTGTGGTCTTATTTCTGAGTTCTCTATTCTGTGCCATTGCTCTAAGTGTCTTCTTGTACCAGTGTCATGCTGTTTTGGCTACGGCGGCCTTGTAGTACAGTTTGAAGTTGGGCAGCATGATGCCTCCATCTTTATTCTTTTTGCTTAGGATTGTCTTGGCTATTCAAATTCGTTTTTGGTTTATATGAATTTTAAATTAGTTTTTTTCTAATTCTGTGAAGAATATCAATGGTAGGTTAATGGGAATAGCATTGAATCTATAGATTACTTTGGGTAGTATGGACATTTTCTTGATATTGATTCTTCCTATCCACGAGAATGGAATCTTTCTCTATTTGTTTGTGCCCTCTCTGATTTCTTTGAGCAGTGGTTTTTAGTTCTTAAGGAGTTACTTCACTTCATTTGTTAGCTATATTCCTAGGTATTTTATTCTATTTGCAGCAATTCTGAATGGAAGCTCATTTATGATTTGGCTATCTGCTTGCCTGTTTTTGGTGTATAGGAATGCTAGAGATTTTTGCACATTGATTTTATATGAGATGTCTGAAGTTGCTTATCAGCTTAAGATGATTTTGAGCTGAGACAATGGAGTTTGCTAGATACAGGAACACGTCATCTGAAAAAAAGAAAGTTTGGCTTCCCCTCTTCCTATTTGAAGACCATTATGTCTTTTTCATGCCTGATTGTTTTAGCCGGAACTTTCAATGCTATGTTGAACAGGAGTGGTGAGAGAGGGCATTCTGTGCCAGTTTTCAATGGGAATGCTTCCAGCTTTTGACAATTCAGTATATTAGCTGTGGGTTTGTCATATATGCCTGCTATTATTTTGAGGTGTGCTCCTTCAATATCTAGTGTCTTGAGAGTTTTTAACATAAAGGGATGTTAAATTTTTCAAAGGCCTTTTCTGCGTCTATTGGGATAAACATGTGGTTTTTGTCTTTAGTTCTGTTTATGTAATGAATCGTATTTATTAATTTGTTTATGTTGAACCAACCTTGCATTCCAGGGATAAAGCCAACTTGATGATGGTAGTTAAGCTTTTTGATGTGCTGCTGGGTTCAGTTTGTGAATATTTTATTGAGGATATTTGCATCAATGTTTATCAAGAATATTGGCCTAAAATTTTCTTATTTATTTATTTATTGTATTTCTGACAGGTTTTAGTATCAGGATAATGCTGATCTCATAGAATGAGTTAGGAAGGAGTCCCTCCTTTTCAATTTTTTGATTAGTTTCGGTAGAAATGGTGCTAGCTCTTCTTTGTACCTCTGATAGAATTCAGCTGTGAATTTGTCTGGCATTGGACTTTTTTTGGTTGGCAGGCTATTTGTTACTGCCTAACTTTCAAAATTTCTTATCAGTCTATTCAAGGATTCACTTCCTTCCTGTTAGGTCTTAGGAGGATATTTGTGTCTAGAAATTTTTCCTTTTTTTTTTCAATTTTGTAGTTCATATGCATAGAGGTGTTTATAGTATCCCTGATGTTGTTTTCATTTCTGTGAAGACAGTGGTGATATCCTCTTTATCAATTCTGATTATGTTTATTTGATTATTCTTTATTTTCTTCTTTATTAGTCTAACATCTATTAAAAAAGCCCCTGAATTCATTGATTTTTTTGTGTGTGTCTCTGTCTCCTTCAGTTCAGTTCTGATTTTGGTTATATCTTGCCTTCTGCTAGCTTTGGGGTTTGTGTGTTCTTGGTTCTCCATTTCTTTTTAGCTGAGATGTTAGGTTGTTAACTTGAGATCTTTTTGTCTTTTTGATGTGGGTGTTTAGTGCTATACATTTCTCTCTTAAAATTGCTTTAGCTGAGATTTTGGCACATTTTCTTTTTGTTCTCATTAGTTTCAAAGAATGTCTTGATTTCTGCCTAAATTTTGTTATTTCTCTAAAAGTCATCCAAGAGTAGGTTGTTCAATTTCTTGTAGTTGTGTAGCTTTGAGTGAATTTCTTAATCTTGAATTCTAATTTGATTGGAATATGGTCTTTTACATTTGCTGAGGAGTGTTTTACTCTGATTATGTCATCAATTTTGGAGTACATGCTAAGTGATAATGAGAAGAATGTGTATTCTGTTGCATTTGGGTGGAGAGTTTTGTAGCTAACTATCAGGTCCACTTAATCCAGAGCTGAGTTCACGTCCTGAATATCTTTGTTAATTTTCTGTCTCTGTAAGCTGTCTAATATTGTTGATGGGGTGTTAAAGTCTCCCAGTATTATCGTGTGGGAGTCTAAGTATCTTTGAAGGTCTCTAAGAGCTTCCTTTATGAACCTAGGTGCTCTTGTATTGGGTGCATATATATTTAGAATAGTTAGCTCTTCTTGTTGAATTGAACCCTTTAACATTAATTAATACCCTTCTTTTTCTTTTTTTACCTTTGTTGGTTTAAAGTCTGATTTTGTCAGAAACTAGAATTGCAACCCCTGCTTTTTTTTATTTATTTTTTATTATTTTTATTTATTTATTTATTTTTTGAGATGGAGTTTTGCCCTGTCATCCAGGCTGGACTACAGTGGCATGATCTCAACTCACTGCAGCCTCTGCCTCCTGGGTTCAAGCTATGCTCCTGCTTCAGCCTCCTGAGTAGCTAGAGTTAAAGGCATGTACCACCATACCTGGCTAATTTTTGTATTTCTAGTAGAGACAGGGTTTTGCCATATTGGCCTGGCTGGTCTTGAACTCCTGAGCTCAGGTGGTCCATCCAACTCAGTCTCCCAAATTGTTGGGATTACAGGTATGAGCCACTATGCCTGGGCAACCCTCCCTTTCCCTGTTTTCCATTTGCTTGATAAATTTTCCTCTATCCCCTTATTTTGAGCCTATGTGTCTTTGCCCATGAGAAGGGTCTCTTAAAACAGCATACTGATGGGCCATGGCTCTATATCCTGCTTGCTATTCTGTGTCTTTTAATTAGGGCATTTAGCCTACTTACATTTAAGGTTAGTATTGTTATGTGTAAATTTGATCCTGTCATCATGAAGGTAGCTGGTTATTTTCAGACTTGTTTATGTGGTTGCTTCATAGCGTCACTGGCCTTTCAGTGTGTTTTTGTAGTGGCTGGTAATGGTTTTTCCTTTTCATATTTAGCATCTTTTAGGAGCTCTTGCAAGAAATGCCTGGTGGTGACAAATTCCTTAAGCATTTGCTTGTCCAAAAAGCATCTTATTTCTCCTTCGCTTATGAAGTTTACTTGGGCCAGATATGAAATTCTGTGTTGGAAATTCCTTAAGAATGTTTAACATTGGCCTGCAATCTCTTTTAGCTTGTAGGGTTTCCACCGAGAAGTCCCCTGTTAGTGTGACGGTTTTCCATGGTAGGTGACCTGACCTTTCTCTCTGGCTTCCCTTAACATTTTTTTTTTTTTTCATTTCAAGAATCTGATGATTTGGGGTTGATCTTCTTCAAGGAGTATCTTCCTGTACTGCTTGGCATATCCTGAATTTGAATGCTGGCCTGTCTTGCTAGATTGGGGAAGTTTCTTTGGATGATATCCTGAAGTATGTTTTTTAACTTGGTTCTATTCTCCCTGTCTCTTTCAGCTACCCCAGTCATTCATAGGTTTAGTCTCTTTGCATAATCCTATATTACTTGGAGGTTTTGTTCATTCTTTTTTATTCTTCTTTCTCTATTCTTGTCTTCCTGTCTTATTTCAGAAAGCCTTCAAGCTCTAAGATTCTTTCTTCTACTCTACTTGGTCTGTTCTGCTATTGATATTTGTGATTGCATTGTGAAGTTCTCCTGTTGTATTTTTCAGCTTCATCACCTTGGCTATGTTCCTCTCTAAACTGGCTATTCTAGCTATCATCTCCTGTATTGTTTTATCACGATTCTTAGCTTATTTGAATTGGGTTACAGCATGGCCCTTTTCCTCAGTGAAGGTCATTATTTTCCACCTTCTGAAGCCTACTTCTGTTAATTCAGCCATCTCAGCCTCAGCCCAGTTTAGTGCCCTTGCTGGAGGGGTGTTACCATCATTTGGAGGAGAAGAAGCATTCTGGCTTTTTGAGTTTTCAGCATTTGTGTGTTGATTCTTTTTCATCTTGACAGGCTTGTCTCCCTTCAATCTTCGAGGTTGATGATCTTTGAATGAGGTTTTTGTGGAGTCTTTTTTCTTGGTTATTGTTTTCTGTTTGTTTGTTTTTTCATTTTTTCACAGTCACGCCACTTTACCGTAGGGCTACTGCAGTTTTCTGGAGATTCACTCCAGACTCCAGTTGCCTTGGCTTCTCCCATATCTGGAGGTATCACAAGTGAAGATTGCAGAACAGCAAAGATGGCAACCAGCTCCTTCCTCTGGAAGCTTTGTTCCAGAGGGGGACTGACCTGTTACTGGCCCACATGCACAAGTAGGAGATGGATGGAGACCCCTGTTGGGAGGTCTCACTCAGAAGGAACGGGATCAGAAACTTTCCTAAAGAAGCAGTCTGGCTGCTTTTTGGTAGAACAGTTGTGCTGCATTGATGGGGACCCTTCTGCAGGGTCCAGCCCTGCTGGGTCTAGTGGGTGTTCTTTTGTATGCAGAGATGATAGATCTCAGGAAAAAAAAGACAAAAGACACAGAGATAAGAGAAGAGTTCAGTTGGGCCTTGGGGACCACTACTACCAAGGTGTGGAGTCCAGTATTATTATTTAATAATTAAGAATAATGATTTAATAAGATTGATTATATGATTGTTTCTAAATATATTTGGTATCATTGCTATAACTAAGTAATTAGTTATTTAGTATACTGGGACAGATTGTGCCTTTGATCTCTTGCCTTGGCACCTGGGCAACTTTCTTCCCACACCCTTCTTCATCTGAACCACCTGTATTCTCCAAAGCCAGCAGGCTGAAATGACTGAGTCAACCAAACCACAGAGATGGTGACTGCCCCTGGGAACTTGGATTCATCAAAGGTGGACTTCAACCTGCTGCCATTGGTTAGCTGGGATTACTAGCCAGTGGGTCTTAAATTGTGAGGCGCTGTGGAAGGGGGCCCACAGATGATGCCGCTTGGCTCCCTGGGTTTGGTCCCATTCCTAGGAATATGTATGGACAGATTCCCCATCTTGCCAGGCATCCTAGGGTCAGAGTGTGTAAAGCTCCTATGTCTCTGTGTGCCTGAGTGGCTACTCTGCTGACACTCCACATTGCTTCATGTATCAGAGTCAAGGCCCAGATGGTGTGGGCTCACAAGGAGATCTCCTGATCCATGAGTTTCAGAGATTCATGGGAAAGCATGGTTTTCCAGACAGGGTCAGACAATCACTCACCAGTTCTCTTGGCTGTGGGTGGGGCTTTCTTTGGCTCCATGACACTCCTGGGTTGGCTGTCACCCCCAACTCCTGGCTTTTCTTTATTCTCTGCGGGTTGTGTTGTTTGCCTAGTTAGTCTCAATGTGAGAACTTGGATATTTCAGTTGAATGTGCTGAGTTCACTCACCCTTTTCATTCATGTCTCTGAGTGCCATGGACTGCAGCTGCTTCTAAGTGACCATCTTGGACCAATCTCCAATTCATTTTAAAATAGACAAAAATTACTAAGTCAGGAACAATAGCCTAAATTTAAAATAAAGAAAATTAAGATTTAATATCAGTAAAAAGTTATTTGTATCTATTAGATGTGTCAAAAATATAAGTTTTAAAATAGCACTATTGTATCAGGGCATTATTTTTCTGTACTGTAGGTAAAATTTGATAGAGTGTTAAGGTCTGGCAGTGTGACATTTAGCAAGAATTAGAAAAAGTTTATACTATCATCTCACTGATGTTACCTTTGCTAATATAGCCTAAGAAAAGTATCGATAGAAAAATACAGTGGTACAAAGCTAATACTAAGCTCTTACAGTAATTTGGCACAAGCAGGTAGGG
Source organism: Cebus imitator (assembly GCF_001604975.1). Classification (NCBI taxonomy): domain Eukaryota; kingdom Metazoa; phylum Chordata; class Mammalia; order Primates; family Cebidae; genus Cebus; species Cebus imitator. The sequence goes on from NW_016107429.1 coordinate 1,825,543, forward strand.
TTAAGAATCAAATTTTTATTGTAATTTAGTTATTATCAGCATGTAGAGGAATTGTAATAAGAAAATAGTGTTATTGAAATATTTAAACAAGAATAAAAACTTTAGAGATGGCAGTATCTTGAATAGGTTGCATAGTCTGTGTCTCAGTTACCTTATCTCTAAAATGATAATGATTACATGTATAATTTTTTTTTAGTTATTAGTACTCTTATAATAACAAATATTATAATGTGCTAGCCATAAATATGGTGTGGTTAAATAATTACATTTGATTTAATACATATAGATATAGTATACATATAATAATGTAAATTATAGCTGTCTAAAAGAATTTAACATCAAGATAATATGTTGATATTTAGGAATACAAGCAATCCTTATAATTTTAACTATATGTTATCTTTTTTAAAAATATGTACATGATAGGCACTGAAATATTAAAAGTGAACACCTATGGGTGTTTGGGCAATAGATATTTTTATTTATTTTAATTTTATTCAATTTGATTTACACAACAAATACTGTTGGCTCACTGGCTTACAGTAGACTAAAGCAGGACAATAAAATAAGGCAAGCATTTGATTTGGACATTTTAGAGATTCCTAAAGTTGTACAAGAAGATACTATATGTCAATTTTTGCCTAAAGGCTCAAGTAATAAGAGAATTCAGATCAAATATCCATGTGCATGATAAAATTCTCTTTCTTCTGGAAACTCTATTTATTTAGATGGTAAACTCAATGACCAAGAAATTGTGATAATAAAAATAAAAATATATCTAAATGCTTAAAAATACTAATCTTTTTTTAAAAAAAGCTGGTCTGAGAGCTGTACTTATGAAAAATTACTCAAAATTCTACCTAATTTTTTAAAAATTGTCTATCATTTTTTAATCGTAATGCTTGTGAAATTTTAAAAAGTATTGATTTCTATAAAAATTGCATGAATGGGATAACCCAATTTGTTTTAAACAACTAACTTCTTATTAATATTTTATAGTTATTCGGTAGAGTTTAAATTATTGCACTAATAAATAGGAGCCATGTGTAAGTATTTAAATAAAAATGCATGTTTTTAAAAAAATATATACTGATAAAGAATAAAGTAAGGGTATAGTAACACTTTATTAATTAATGCTATTTCAGGGTATACATGCTTTAAAATAATGTAACCAGAAATTGAAATAATATTAGGTGCATTTCAATTTCATTTCAATTAGGCTAGTTAAAAGTAAAACAACAACAAAAAATTTCTTCTGTTTTCCTGCTGAGCATTATCCAGTCTATAAAATAAAATTTGGCCAGTTCAGTTAAAGATGAGGATAATATTCTAAAACTTATTCAATGACTTAGCTTAGCACATTATTTTGTAGCAAAAGTAAAGCAATTATTTTGGCTAGTTGGTCAAGTCTCTGCGTATTTTAAAATAGTAATCCTAATATTGACATACTGAGGCATATTCACAATGTATCTTGTATACAAAGTTTGATTAAATTTGACTGGAATAACGACTTACATAAAGTAAACATTTTACAAATAAAGTCAATATAAGGCCATGCTTTTGGCCTAAATCATTGAGCTGTTTTATCCTTTTGTTTTCCTTTTACTGGATACATAATTTATAAACCTAACAAATCAGAAGGCATATTTTCTTTATTACATATCAATGTTACTTACAAAGGTATATATTTAAAAGTTAGAGCTAGCAATGAAGGTGATGCTCCCTTTAGTTTCCCTAAAACTTTAAATTTTTTGAACAAAATATGCTTGTTCAAACTCAAAATCAATATTTTTAGAAACTTTGACTAATTGGTCAGAATCATAAGATATTTAAGCAATACTAACAAGAAATTTTACTTTCCCTGCAGCGCACTTAGGTTGACATTTTATATGCAAAGGTATTTTTATATCATATGTGTACTTTAACTGTGTAAGCTCTTGCGTTATTGTCTAAGGAAGAAGAAATATATTAGTGCTTTTCTGTTAATAATATCTGGGTATCAGAGTACAATGAATTCCTAACAAGGTAGTGGAGATTATTAAGTGGAGTTTGTAAGGCACACACATGCACACACATACCCCCCCCACACACCATTAAATAAATTTGGCTAATTTATCCAGTTTTCATATTTCTCTTATTTGTCAATCCAATCAAATACCACATCACTTTCTGAGAGGTATCAATCTATATATTAGATATAATTACAACTTAATTTATTTTGTACTTGAGATTTATAATAGATATAAATAAAAGCTCTGATAATTCTTTAATCCAATGAATCACCGCTCTACATCCTTTAAGACATGTCAGTTTCACTTGGGAATTATCATTGTAAACATAGAAATGATAAACTTGTTTATTTCTATCCAAACAGATAAAAGTTATCTGAATTATTATTTATAGATAATTTAAGTAGCTTCATAAATAATACCCTGAAAGGGAAGGCCTTGAAAATAGATTAAAGAAATTATACAGAGTGTAGTAGGGCTCATGTGAGTGTTACAAGATCCTTGGTGTGTTGCTTCAACAGCTGGAAACCTCTATCGCCAGTGGTGCCTTTGCCCAAGTTTTGCTTGGGTCTGCTGGGCCCACTCGGCCGGGCAGGCTGAGCTTGGCTTACACTGCTCTCCGGGATCCAATGCCTGACAAGGGCAAGTGAATCAGTTAGGGCTATGTGAGTGAGCAAGCATGGAGACCGGCAGGAAGCTCCAGGTGCTGGCATGAGTGCCAGCTCCCTGTGAGGCTGCAGTTGGACAAGGTGTCCTACAAGCAGATTCCATGGCTAGCACTGTGGAATGCAGTAACACCCAAAAGTTTGGAGACACAAGCAACCACAGAGCCTCAAAAAGGGCATCACAGCCCTGCTCAGGGATCTCCTAGGTCTGAGCTCTCCAAAGGACTGCAACTTTTCTCTCCTTCTCTTTTCTCTTCTTGTCACCTGCAGCCTCCCATGCAAGGGGCATGTCTTAGCCCTGCTTATGTTACAGCTCTTGCAGCCCCACCATTCAACAGGTCCCATGTTCTTGTCCCACATCCAGGAAGAATGTATGTGGACAAATTGAGAGTAATAAAGGTGAAGAGGAGCTTTATTTAGGGACAGAATAGCTCAGAGTAGACCCACAGTGGGTAGTTTCTCTCCACAGGTAGGTCATTCTGATGAGTGTTCAGCTCTCAGTAGAGAAGAAACCCTGGAGTGGGTAGCTCTATTCTGTAAGCAAGTTGTCCCTCATTTTTCCAAATCTGGAGGAATCCAGGGTTTTTTATGGGCTTCAGAGGGGGGGACCTGTGTGTCGATTAGCTCATGGGTGGCCATGGGCGGGCCTGTAAAAAAGCATCATAAGTTCCCATTCTGGTCCATTAGCCTGGTCCCAGTCTTCAGGCCCTCCCTAGCTTAAGATGGGGATTCACTAGGGACCCTCCCCTTTCCTCCCAGGAGCTACCTGCCTCCTGCCATCATCGCCCTGGCTGTTTGCAGGCCTGTGCCAAGCTGCCCTCAACCCTACTTGGCTTCCCTTCCATACTGTCAGCACCTAAAGTCCAGAGGAGACTGAAGCAGCAGGGTGCTCACATGTCAGCACTGTTCAGAGCATGCACACACCTGACCAGATTGTAACAGCACCCAGGTTTGGCCTTAACTCTACTCTGAGTTTAGAGTGGGCCTTGGAAGCAGGGAGAGGTCATGCAGGGGGAACAAGTACTTCTGAGCTTTCTGGGGCAGGAGGAGCTTCTCCAGACCCTAAGAGTGCAGAAATGCCTGGGTCTGCAGCCATAGCATGGGCAACTACAGTGGCACCTGGAAGGTACAGTTACTTTGCTTTTGTGCTAAGAAGACTGTTAGATATTAAGCTGTTAGTATGACATGATTACATTTTATTTTTGAGACTGAGTCTTGCTCTGTCACCCAGGCTAGAGTGTAGTGGTGCTACCTTGGCTTATTGCAAGCTCTGCCTCCTGGGTTCAAGCAATTCAGGAAATTACATATATATAGTAGATATACATATGCTATATATTATGCACAATATGTGATAGTATATATGATATTTGTATTAATAGTATATATAGTGGATACATATACAGTGAATAATATATATGTATATATATGTATACATACACACACATATATACACACAGTGATAACTCTGTGTGTGCAAGGTTGCCTCATCCATTAGGGAGAACCACTCATAAAGCAGGCATAGATGGAATTGGTAGATAGCTATGAGGAAATCTAGGAGAGAATTGTGCCACAGACCACAACAGAAGACGATGGTTTAATAAAAAAAGTTTGGTAATACAAATCCAATGAAGACTGAAACATACTCATTGGATTTACTAACATGCTATTCAGGGTTGCATATAGGGGAAAATGTTTCAGTGTAGTGTTATCAGCATATGTAATACCATCTGGCTTTACTCAACAATGAATGCTAGAAAGCAACAAAGCAAGGAATCACCATTTTAAGAGAAAATAATTGTGAAATGTGAGTACTAAATACCAAATACAATGTAAAAATAATGAGGTACATAAAAAAAACATAAAGACTCAGGAGATTTGTTTTCAAAGTAGTATTTCAGAGAATGTAATATATCAAATAAGAATGTACTGTATCAACAAGAACAAAATGTATAGTAGACAAAATGCTATGATTGATCATGGAGTCTCACAGAGAGGGAGAGGGAGAAAAAGTGATGGAATACAGAGAAAAGGAAACATTTGTACACTGTTAGTGGAAATGTAAATTGGCACAACCATTATGAAAAACAATATGATGTTTCCTCAAAAATAAAAAAATAGAACCACCATATGATTAGACTTCTGGATATATATATCTAAAGGAAATGAAATCAGTATCTTAAAGAGATACCTGCACTCCTGTGTCTCATGTTCACTATATCATTATTCACAATCATCAAGTGTGCAAGTGTGCTTATGTTTGTGTATCTGTGTATACACACACATAATTCAATAATATTCAGCCTTAAAAAAAGAGAAAATCCTGCCATGCAATAACATGGATGAACTTGGGGACATTATGCTAAATGAAAAACAAGTTAGAGGAAGGCAAATACTGAATGATCTCACCTATATGTGGAGTCTAAAAAAAATGAATTCATAGAAGTAGAGAGGAAAACAGTGGTTGCCAGAGCCTGGGGAGTGAGTGGGGAAAATGAGGAGATGGGGGTCAAAGGGCACTAACATTCAGTTATACGATGAATAAGCTCTGTAGATCTAATATAGAGCCTCATAACTATATCTAATAATACCGTTTTGTATACTTTAACATTTGCTAAGACAGTAGTATTAAACATTTTTACCACACACACACACACACACACACACACACACACACACACACAAATGGTAACTATGAGAGATAAGGAATATGTTTAAAAATTTCACTGTGGTAATTATTTTACAATGTATATACATAACAAATCACCATGCTGTACAACTTATATATAATTTTGTCAATTACACGTCAATAAAGATGAGAAAATAAAAAGTAGTAAAAATGATTTCAAGGAAAATCTAATTCAAACTACCCCCAGAAAAAAAAGGAAACAAATATTTGGAAATTAGAAAGAAATGTATATACAAACAGAAATAAACACAAAAGGAAAAGATCAAAACAAAAAACTGAAAAGCCTCGTTCAAAATATGACACAAGCTATAAACAGTCCTGACTTGAAGAATGTATTGAATGTACAAAAGACAATACATTTGAACTTTATACCAGAAATATTCCCATTTTAGTGCCAACTGGTCATAACTTTGGAACCACAAAGAAAATAATGTAATTAGAGCCTAAATGATTCCTTTAGGCTTGCAGCAGAGTGTGTTTGTATGATAATAAACATAGATTAATGTTTACAAAGCATGGAATCTGCATATAGACAAAAAATAGAGAAGTAAATAAAATTTACCTATACCAAAGGTAAATCAGAGACAACATATGGGGGATAATGGTAGGTAATTTTGAGGAAAATGGAAGGGAGCGGAATAGCAAATAAAGAGAGAGAAGATGAGGGAATGCTGGTGACATTTGTTAGAACAAAAATGAGAAAGTTAAGTATAATATTAAATTTTCAAATTCGTTAAGCACAATGAAAGTTAAGCAAAACACAACTAAACATGTGGAACGTTCTCCTGTAACACAATATCTGTGTTCTTGAAAATAAGCTTTCATTCTGCAAATGCACTCTTTAAAAATGATAAGCTATGAGGGGAAAAAAATAGGACCCTGAGAAGTCAAAATCATCATACAACTACCCTGGAACTTGGAAAAAAAAAACAAAAAAAAAAACAAGGATCAGTACCTTGGGAAATAACAGGGCACGGCCTGGAGGCTTCCTCAGGGGCTATTTAAAAATGTACAAAACCAATAGATTGAAAATGCTTGTTTCATGGTCAAAAGGCATGAAGACAGAAAGGGAGTTTGGGATACAAGAACAGTAAGCTGCCGTGATTTGAGGAAACAAGAAAATAGCTACATACAGATATTCCAACATAATTTTCTTAAAATAGAGCTTAAAGGGCTACTTGATTGTATAGAAGACAGCAGAGTGCTTTTTTCCTTGAAATTTTAGTTCTGCTTCTCTTCTGTCTCCCCTTTCCTAGGAAAAAAGTATGAACAAGTTCCACATTATTACTAACATAATTTCCCTATTTACCATTATTATGAGAACCGATTGATATTACAGAAAAACCTTTTTCAGCAGAGCAGATTATAATGATAATAACCATCAACATTTTGGGAGGAGGTAGAAAAGAGATTTGGGGTATTCTGTGTTACATAATTTACCATATATTTCAGTAGTAAGAATATAAATATTATCTAAAATAGTAAATCAATACATAAGTTCATAAACATTATTTAATAGATCAAGGGAACTAAATCATGAGGATGAGTTAAGAGTGGTTTCTTCTGGGGACTGGAACTGGGTTGTAGACCACTTCATTTAGGCATAAGCTCTTCCGTTTTACTTTCTATTTTAGTTATATCATTTTGATTAAAAATCATTAAAAATGATAAAAGCATGAACATTATTTTATCTAACAACAAAGCTCCGAATCCTGAGTGTGAAGGATAATTATTTGTCTTTGCCCTTGGCCTACCACTTAAACAAATTGATTACTCTAAATATTCAAATAAAATTTTACTATAAAGAGTAAGAATGCTTGGAAATTATCTGCCCCAAACTCTTCTGTAGCTTGCATGTATCTCTACCCTCCACGAACTTGTGATGCATCAGAGAAGGCGATTTTTATCAGCCTGGAGGAGAAAGCCTTGGCTTACTTATCCCTGACTGTTTTGAAGGAAGCTTGAGCAAAGTACTTAACACTTTATTTTTTAAGCTCTGACTATATGATGGATTCATAATAATGACTTTGCTATATTATTGGAGATATAAAGTTATATATAAATGTAAAACACCTGCTTATGGCAAGAGTTCAATTAATCTTAGTTATCTTCATTTAAATAATTTAAAAATATGCTTTAAGTTCAGAAAGTCTAAGCAAGGTTTAGGCCTCTTAAAGTGGCAAAATCATACTTAGAAAATATTTTAATGTACAATTTCCCTGTGCAAATAGAGGCTTTAAGATAATTTAACACTCTGGTTTTCTCAAAACAATTGCTCTTTCTGACTTCACATCATGCAGTCTAAGTACCTTATGTATTTCATGCTCAGGGTGCTGAGAAATGATGGTTCATTTCCCTTTCCAGTATTATCCACTTTGAAGTAAACAAGTCAGTGTGAGCTGATGTGCCACTTCAATAACATTTTGTCAGCTATTCACTGTTAAGTCAATAAAGGGAGACTGAGTTTGGCTGTACAAAAAATTTTTAATAGCATATAATCTTCTAATTTCTGAAGTGTTTCCTTTTCATAATATTGGCCTTAGCTGGAGAAAGGGACATGTATTTTGGGAGCATCATACTTCTTCCTGTCCTGCAGTTAATGAGGCACATGAAGCATTGACTGGGGCTTGATCATGCATACAGAACAGTCAGCCAAAAGGAGGCACATTCTTCTATCGCAATGAAACCATCTGCAGCCAATCCCAGCAGGTATTCCCTTCAGGGCTCTAAGCAAAAGGCAAGAATACAGATTGTTTCTCATTCTACACCATTTTAGTGCAGCAAAGGCAAAAGGCAAGAGGGAAAACTTAAATGAACATATACAGATGTCTTTTTCCAGGTTATTTTCCATTTTCCAAATTTGACTTTGAGTTCTATAATTAAGAAGAAAAAATTCTCAAATGAAACTAAGTACATTTTCTTACATTAGAGAAACAGGGCCATGGATGGAAGGATGCACATCTGCTGGGTGATTTGATTTTAATCATTTATTTGATAGATATTTCTGGACAAACAGACTCAGTCATGACCAGATGTAGCATGTCTTTATTAATAATTTGGGTTAATTGAGTCTCCCTTTTGCCATTTGCCAATTATCTATGGATCCAGATTGAGAGGTTTTCTTTTTCCTTTTTTTCCCTCTACTAGACCGTTAGAGACATATACACCAAGAGATTAGCAGGGATAAGAATGTCATTATGATGTTACTGTAACTGGAAGTAGGTGCCAGTGTTTACTTTCTGAGAGCAATTGAACAAAAAACAATTCAACAAATTTTCCTTGGAAAGTTTCACAGAAACTGTTGATGACTTTTAAAAGTGTTTTTCCTTTTGATTAAGGAAAATAGAGGGGAGGAAGGGAGAAGGAAATATTAAATGGAATGTATTCGCTGCTGGAATAGATTTTCATTGCTCTGACTGAGTGCTTGGTAGAGATTTTCACCACATCTAATAATCATTTTCTCAGTAGGCTGTAAAAAATTAGATTGTGTTTCTCATAGTCAAGACCCTATTCATCAAGCACACTACTTAAGAATTTCATTGTTGTGGATAACTAGCACACGTTATTTATTTATACTTCTTGCTAAAAATGTTGCATTTTTGTTTAAGAGATGAACCATTGTAGAGCGAGTGACACAGAGTTTAAATTATCACCTGATTATAATCATTGAGCAGTAAAAAGAGCTACTGGTGATAGTATAGTCTTGAAAAAATATAGTTGAAAATTTAATATGAACTACAGATAGGAAAAAAACAGCATCTTAAAAAACAGTTAAGTTCGTCAAACCTAAACAAAACAAATCTCGAAAGTCAAGACTATTAGCAGGGAGGTTGTGTTTTAAACACGAGAAATACCAATGTACTTGAGAATGTTATGCCAGTGTTATTGTTAAGAGAATGTTACAAATTTTGAAAAGATAACATTGTGTCTGAATGATAAACCTAATGAATTTATAAATGCGTGAACCACAATCTTCCAACTGTATAAAAATAGTTTTCCCTTTAGTGTAAAACATTTCCCTTTTGGTGATCCTTTTGAAATATGACTTGGTAGTTCTATATGTAGAGGTAAACTACTCATTTTAACTTCACAAAATGATAAAATAGAGAAGCATTTTCAACAGAAAATGAAAGTAACATCAAAAAAGCATAAAATACTCTAAAATAAGAAACAATGAAATGTACACTGTATTTTTAGTTATTTTTTTAAGTTTATCTCCAGAACTGAAGTATGAGTTTCCTGGGAACAGACGTAACTATAACTTACTCGTCTTGAATTTCTAGCTCCAAGTACATTGACTGACACAAAGTAATTGCTTAAAAAAATGGTGTATTGGCTGAATTGAATAAATCAGTAGTAAATGTAGGCAATGAAAGCCTCAATTCTTCTTTTTGTATACTTGGAAAATGAGTAATAGATTGGTACTAAGATCCTAGAGTTAATTACCCACCTATTCTGAATTGTCACTTGAATTGATATCTTCTTGAAGAAAATATTAAGCTTTAATTTGTGCCACAAAAATAAAATGAAAATAGAAGCTATTGCTTGTACATTCTTTAAATACAGAGAAAATTCTACTTGGAGAAAGACAGAATTCTCACAGAGTGTATCATTGGTATTTATACATTCAATGTTCTTTTCTATCTTTGGTTTAGACACTTATGAACTCCCTGTTTTAGAGAATTGAGCATCATTTCCCTGTCATTTTCTCCCAGTTTCTTCCCTCCCTCCTGGCTTCTTTTTCTCCTTCCTAACTTTCCTTTCTTTATTCTTTCCTCCCCTCCTTTGTGTGTTTAAACATTTAAATAAAGTTGGCATGACTTTTTAAAAGGAGAAATGGTTTCCAATTCATTATGCAAATATGAATTTAGGTTATAGAAAGAATATACTGTTCATGAGAAAGTAGAAAATTATTTTATTCAAGCTATTGCAATAAGAAGAGCACCCCAGATGCTCAGCCACCCAAAATATCAGAGTGTATCAGTATGGTCGTTTTGCATTACTTTTAGAGAGAGGAGTAGCAATTATAGATGGGGTGATTTTACAGTTGAGATGTTTTTGTAAATTGGGGGAATTTGAGTCAAGAAATCTTTATCTCTTTGTTATAGAAATAAACAAAGACCAATTAAGTAAGAATAAAGGAAGGCTATTTATTCAAAGATTGCTGTAGCAAGTGAGTGAGGCACCAACCATCATTTGCATTTGGCAGAAACTCAGATGTAGATAGGGTAGTGGGAAAACATTATGATGGAAAACAGGGAGGGTTTCAGGTAGGACATGACTGGAGGCTGTTGGCATTGGGAAGGTGCAAGCAGGCTAATTAAAAGTGGAACATCCTGTATGATTGGTTAGGGGTATGTATTTGACTATCTCTTGTCTGGTCCTAGGTTGGAAGTGGGGGCAATAGTTAGGGAAACTGTCAGTTACTAATCAAGTCCTGGCTGTGTGGGACTGATTATTACAGAGGTTTCCGTTTAGATTCTTGAGTGGGTGCTAGAGATAGTCTGACTTCCTACAAACCTGATTTGTAGATTAAAATTGTCTTCCTGGACTAGTTACTCTAAATAGTATATTGGCTTCCTAGGCTAGTTGTATACAGGTTGTTGATCAGATATTCTATTTTGTATGGAGTCTGACCATTGTCTATTTGTTATTCATTTTCTCCGTGTCTAAAAACCGCTCAGCTAAACATATATGAGATCAAAAATGGGAATATTGAGGGTCTATGTCAAGGAAGTCACCCGTGAGTCTTTTGTAAGATGTAAGAGGAAGCTTGGTTCCTTGCAGCAAATCATTTCCCACAGCATAAAAAGTTGAGGAGAAACTTCAGAAAATAAAAGTTTGCGGTGGGATTAACCAACATTGTTTCCTGGGGACACTGAATTTAGGTAAAGTTAAACCATGGTCGAGTTTAATCTTGGTGTGTTAAGCCAAATAAGATCTGAGAATATTGTATACTACCATAGAACAAGATGAGTTTAGTCACTCTTGACCATATTTTACAAAAACAAATCTCTGAAAATGGCAAATAAGAAAAACAACCATGAAATGTATATGTGGTTATGAGAATAGAGGATAGCATTTTTAGTTCTCTGCCTAAGTGCTCTTCCTTGCATGTCACGTGCATAAGGAAGATAAGACTGTCGATACTTAGATGAATAGTACAAACCTCAGCTACATGATTTCCAGTGGGAGCCTTCCCCATGCCCTGGGGCTACAGACAAGTCAGTGAGACAACCCAGGTAGTGAAACCAAAGAAAGACGTTCTAAGCAAAATTTTCCAAATAAAGAAATCACTAAAACTAGTTTACTCCAAAATTTATATCTGTGGATCACATCTCACTCTAAAGAAAGATATAGTTCTGAATTTCTTACCATTACTTTTAGATATTAGGTTCAATATGCTTAGAAATATTACTAAAATGTTAGCTCCTCTCTCCCCCCACCCTCTACCCAAAAACAGTTACTCTGAGGATCAGTGTGTTAATACATAATAATCATCTTAAGTAGTTGCACAGAGTAATGTTAAATAAATATTATTATTTTTACTTTTTAGGAGTTTCTCAGCAGTGTAGAAAACTAATTCTGCTTCTAGGGAAATGTATGCAATTTTTCTTTCTTTCTTTTTTTTCTTTGAGACAGAGTCTTGCTGTTTCCCAGGCTGGAGTGCAGTGGCACAATCTCAGTTCACTGCAACCTCCGCCTCCCAGGTTTAAGCAATTCTCCTGCCTCAGCCTCCTGAGGAGCTGGAACTACAGGTGCCCGCCACCACGCCCGGATAATTGTTGTATTTTTAGTAGAGATGGGGTTTCACCATATTGGCCAGGCTGGTCTGGAACTCCTGACCTTGTGATCTGCCTGCCTTAGCCTCCCAAAGTGCTGAGATTCTAGGCGTGAGCCACTGCACCCAGCTATGTATGCATTTTTAAGAACAAACCCCTCTAGGGGTTATCCAATTCTGATCCTTTGGAGATTTCGCTTTTTCATTAACTTTGAAATATTTGACAGCTCCTTAAATTGTAAATAACTGATATAATTGAAAAATAAGTATTTTCTATAAATGTGCAGATAAATTCTGTTATCTAAAGATTAAATTGACTTCCTTCACTCACTGTAGAAGCAGCAGGATTTTTTTTTAATTAAATGCGTCAAAAAATTCCTGATCTATAAATGTCAGTTTTAAGATTTTCGTTTGAAATGGTTGTAATATCTTACTGATTCTCTCATTAATAATGAGTTACATAAAAATTTTAACACATGTTCACTTTATATTTGTATGAGAGAAATGATTTTAATTTCTTTGAAATTTTTCTTTAACAGAAGTTTACTTTAAAAAACTATAGTCTTATATATCAAATAAAGCAAATAAAGGGTTAATTTTTAATTAAAAGTGTTCTTATGTTAATTGATGTAATTGATCTTTTTCTAATCTCTTTTTATTCCTTATCTTTAAATGTTTTTGCATGATTTTTAAAGATAAGTTGTTTTTGATTTGTGGGTGGGTTGCGTGCAACTATGGTTTTATTTTTCCCCCAATTTACTAGATATATTGAGCTTTTAATCCACTCAGATAGTTTAAAGTTTTTAATTGCAGAATATTTCTTTAATTATCAACTTTAGAAATAAGCAAATATATTTTAGCTCCTCCCATAAAATAAAATATTTAGCATATATTTACTTTCTCTTCTTGTCCCATTTCCTGGTTTCTGTATATAAAATATAAAACTTTAGACATAATTATTCCTAATATTTTATAATTCATAGTCTCTTTCAGAATTAATTTAACTTTATTTTTCCATCCAAATCTGGACACTATACAATTCCATATTTGACAAGTTTTAATGTATACTACGATTTCTATTATATCATAGTTTGTTTTCTTAAATTCATTAATTGAACACCTTTTTAATAGTCAGAGGGTATATTTAAGTACATTTTCAAGGAAAGATACCTGAGTACCATACTTGTCTAAGTTAAACTAGATTTGAGAGTCTGGATACACAAAGGGACAATGGCCAAACCATATATGACTATAACTCTTTAACCTACAACCTCTATAGTAACCAGTCCAGAAAGCCAACACAAAATTTCTGCACTGCCCATAATAGATGAAACTTGGTCAAAAACTTCCAATTTTCCCATTTTCTTCCCATCTGTAATTCCAACTATAGAATGCCAATAATGCCATAATTTTACTTATCTTACCTATAGCCTTCCCTCTAACTTAAGCATCCTAGAAACCTTGCCCCTCACTGCCACCAGTGAGACTGGCTTGGGTTTTTATTGATTCAAAGGTGGGATCAAGGTGAAAGTTCCCACATGAAGGTAGAGATTTTGTGCTTTAAGTGTCTTTCTAGTCCCCAAAAAGGTAGCGTTCAGCCTTCCTATTAAATTAAGTTAAATTACCCAAATGTGAGCAGGAAGGGAAAGAAAACTGAGGCTTAAAAAATGAGGCTTTCAAAGTTCTCAGCAGTAAAACATCATAACATGCAGTCAGACTCTTTATTAAATAGAGAAAGTAACAATAAAAAGTAATAATAAAAACGGCAATAGGAAGTAACAATAGAAATGTAGAAAGTAATGATAGAAAGTCACAAGAGAAATGACTGTAGAAAGTAACAATAGAAATAACAATAGAAAGTCTCAGAAAATAGAGGAAATAAAGTAGAGCTAAAGTGGAAATTTTAGAACCAAAATAATAACTAAAATTTAAAACTGAAACAATGGGCTCGAGAACAGAATGAAGAGAATGGGAAAATCAGTTAACTGGAAGACAAAATATTACAAGTTACTGAATCTGAACAAAAGGGAGAAAAATAGAGTGTCTAGGACCAAAACAAACAAAAATGATCATTCATGTCATTGGAGGTCAAGGAGACCAGAAAGAGGATAACATTGAAAAAATTCTCAAGGAAATAATGGATAAAGCTTTTCTAAAATGTCTAACCATACAGATTTAAAAATCTTGTTCAAGTCCCAAATAGAGTAACTCAAAGAAATCTACACCAAGACACATTATAGTCAAACTTTTGTTTGGAAAGATAGGGTATAAAGACAAATTTATAAAATATGGCACATTCAAAAACTTTAAGTAAAGACTTTTTATATGCATGCTACAGTTTTCAAAATGAATTTTTATTCAGATGGCTGTGTAGATAATAAATATTAAGTAAAAAGCAACAATAAATGACTATTGCCTCACTGATGACACTTTTCAAGAATATATAATGCTTTTCAATGGATCTTATTAAATGTATGAAGCAGTTATTGTCACAATCCTTTCAAACCTACAGTAATTCAATGAGGCAACTTTATGCTTTAGCCGGAAATCTCACTATTAGCTGCTTGCTAATCTCTCCTTTATATCTGATTATATTAAGATTTAAATATCTATTTCCAAAGCAACAGAATTTTCCATTGATATATTAGAACTTTGTGTTTCCTACTTCTTCCTTATGAATACTAGACTGTTTTAAGCCAAAGTATATTTATTTTTTTTAGTAAAAACAAAATGTTCTCTTGAGTACATATGGACCCAAAGAAGGGAACAACATCCTAGGATGTATGGTTTTCTATCCAGATCTATAAAGCTGAATACCAGAGTCTTTTGAAAAATTCACACAATATAAATAATTTTCTAAACAAAGAAATACTTATATGTATAAATAATTTCTAGGAATAAAACTTTTGCTTTGATATGGTCTGGCTTTGGGTCCCCATTCAGATCTCATCTTGAATTGTAATCCACACGTGTTGAGGGAGGGACCTTATGGGAGGTGATTAGATCATGGGGGCAGTCCCTCTATGCAGTTCTCATGATAGTGAGTTCTCATGAGTTCTGATGGTTTTATAAGGGGCTTTTCCCCCTTTGCTTGGCACTTCTCTCTCCTGCCACGTTGTGAAGAATGATGTGTTTGCATCCCCTTCTGCCATGATTGTTAAGTTTCCTGAAGTCTCCCTAGCCATGTGGAATTGTGAGTCAGTTAAACCTCTTTCCTTTATAAATTACTCAGTCTTGAGTATTTCTTCATAGCAGGATGAGAACAAACTAATATATGCTTGTTTACTCTAAGATCATAAAACATCCCAAACTGATGGCTTGCAATGATTTAAGTTTTTAAATATAATTAACTATTCTATTCAATAGATGAAATATAGATAAAAATAGTTATTTTATAGTAAAACATAATGTCACACTAATAAAAAATAAAGATTTCTTTGATATATATATATATATTTATATAAAGCCAAAGAAAAGATCCAATTTTGTCACAAACGCTGCAATGTAAACGTACTTTCTATAAGATAATGATACAAAACAAACATCTGAATTGTATAATTTCTTTTTGAATTGTTTTTGTAATTTGAAACATAAGCTGGAATTATTTATTAATATCTGTATATTTATTTTTAAATAGATTTTTAGATACTGAGAGACATAGATATCTTTTAACTTACAAAAAATTTGATGCTATAGACTAAGAACGTGACCTTAATCAAGAAGTTTCACCACATGGTTCTCTGAAGAAGTCTGGATACTGAGGGATGACACTATTCATGGGTTCAGCCTGTTCACCATCTCAAAGGGATCGGAGTTGGCATTTAGCTGAATGTGGAGCAAGAATAGACAGACTGCTATGCTGCTCTTCTGTTCAACAGCCTCATCACAAAGGACAGGTTCAACCTGGTGCAGGGTTTTGTGCTTGTCAGAATAGAATCCTACAAAAACATAGACAAATGTCATCACGAAAAGAGATATAGAACCTGTAACCTTCATAGACAGGGCTTTGGAAAAAATAAGTCACAGGTTACTGCCTTTTGACATCTCCCCACAAATTGGCCATGAATGCTGTTTCCATGGTGATTTTACATCGAGCCATGACCTCTAATTCGCTTAGCTTTCCACATTCATCTTTCCATTTACTATAACCTTCAAAATACATGTTATTACGCATAATGTGGTATTTGGTTGACAGGTTTTTATTAAACTCATTTTGATTATCCAAGTTTAAAAAATGGGGGCTAGAAATAGAGTGGTTCATTTCAGTGTTAAAAAAAAAAGACTAAAGAAATTGACCAATGGTTGAGGCTTAGTTCATTCAAAATTGTTCTGAGACCTTGAAAATGTTATGTCACCTATCTGCAATCAGGTTCCTGTTTCACTAACCATATATTTTTTGTTTTTCTATAACATCTGTAGCAAGTCTTCTAAGCCAAACATCATAAAACATTATAATATGAATAATTTATTTTTACTATTACATGTTATGTACATATCTGTTGACTTATTACTTTGAATAACAGCAACTCACATTCTGAAATATTTTATAATGATAGTCATCAAATAAACAGCAATTTTGACACTTGAATTAGAACAATGAAATAGGCCATAACATAGAATACATTCATTGACTTAAAACCCATCATCATGTATTAATATGTCTGAGAAAGTTAAAAGCTAATCAAATGCAATTTTAATATCAAAGAATGTGTCTGATGTCAAAGCTAAAATAATAACACAGTGAATAAAATAATCAAAAAGGAAATAAAACAACAATTAGATACTGCAAAATAGCACAGTTTCTGACAATGCAGAAATGATGACCCAGTCTAATCACTGTATTAAACCTAAGATAATACAGTTCAGAAAGTCATTTTATAGGGTTTTGAAGAATAGGTATTTGCATGTTATATTTGAAATTGAAGCATAGAATTGAACTCTATTAGTTCATTTACCCTCACTTGTTCTAATGAAATGTTTCTTTACAAACCACTTCACTCCATTAATTATACATTTTCTGCAGCGACATTTGAGATCATCACAGAATTTTCACTGAAGCTGAAAATTCCAATGAGAGAATTCTTTGGATTTTGTTGGATAAAAGGAGGACACTGGAGCCTGACAATGATGCATGATTGTAAATCTTCTACTTTGCATTAGAAGGTGTTTTAAACCATATCTATAAGTTTCCTTCTATAACTACTGTCTTGCAAGTTAGAAAATGTTGATATCTGAGAGTAAGTCTTGTTATTCACTGAAATTTATTAAATTGTGCAAGTCAGTTTATTTCCCCAGAAACTGATGATTTTGAAAATGTGGATGGTGTCAGCTTGTGTCACCTCAAAAGAGAGTATATGATTCCATACTAATGACTGGCTAAAGAGAAATTTATTTTCTACTACCTTTCCTTTAGGTTGACATTTAGTGCACTTTAGAAAATCCAAACAGATGAAGGTTTTGTTTTATTTCTTCTTGTTTTCATTTTCCAAGCTGGCATAGAGTGGTAGGACTACTCAAACTTTAATATATATATTATCACCAGTGGATCTTCTTGAAGTGCAGATGTTTCTGATTCATTAGATTGGTGGTGGGACTTTGAATTTCTCTCCATTTCCATCAAGCTCCCAGGTGATGCCAAAGCTGCTGGACTGTGGACCATACTTTGAATAGCAAGGATTGAGAAACAGAAAACTAAAAGATTGAGAAACAGGAAGCATCATCTCTTACTTCTCCACTCCCATTTACCTGGCTGGGACAGAGAAAAATAGCGATAGTTGTTAAAAGAGTAAACCAGCTTGGCAAAATTCATAGTTATTTTACATCCTAGGCAGGAAAAAGTCACTAAAGATTTTCACTGGAAAAGAGGAATATTAACTTTTCTAGCTTTCAGAAAAGTGAACATAAAATGAATTTTGAGCCAAACATCATAAAAAACAGTAACAGCAACAGTAATAATAACATGTGTATTGTGTGAATAGAGGGCAAAGATGATTACTACACCAGGATTGCTGAATTCTGAGCCCCTGTCTGCTGAGAGTGGATATATGTAGTTTTTTGTAGCAAGCACTTTGAATTTCAGGAGAGCACACAAAATAAGCAAACAAACAAGCAAAAGAGGTTATAAAAAGATCCAACATCACTGTGAAATCCTTTCTGCTTTACTGTATACTAATAATTGTTAGGTCAGTTTGCAATACAAAGGAAAAGTTTTCCTTAAAGTCTGTGCAGAGGTAATACAACTGAGATATCACAGGCAAAAATAAAATGGGAAATGTGAAAAGTTTACCAGATGTAATTGAATGAAGGACAAGTTTCCTAATCTCTTGTTTACTCTGTTGGAGATATACTTAGGAGAATTTCTAGTCTGCTTTATAACTTCCTCTTTGGCCACTATCTTGACCCAGAATAATTGCAAAAAGAATGTATTAGAGTACAGTAATATTGTCCACAGCAAATCTGTCTAGCTGTGCCCATGTCCTCAGGCATCCACCTAGCTTTGTAACTCATTTCGTTGGGAAATGAAAAAAAAAAATACAGAATATTGCTACTTCCTGAGTTACATTTAGGGCATGATGCTGTTACTAAATTTACCTTCTTTCACAATAACATAACCTATGCAATGAGAAGATTTTTTGAGAAGTAATTTTATTTTAAATAAGCTTTAGTAAAGAGGCATTTAATCTTGGCAGATATAATTTGCTGTCTTTCAGACATATAGCAGTTGGTGGAAGAGATTACTTTTGTCATGCTGATAAGAAACATGCCATGTGAGGTGCTATATCATATCAAATGATGTTATTGTATGACATAGACATAAAATAATACCTTCCCTCAAACCACCTCATTGTGTATGGACTGTCAGGTTGAATGAATGAACAGCAGCAACATACAACTTTCATACAGACCTTTCAAAAATTATGAGCATTCATATTACATATTTGCTCAAGAAAACTTTCTTATATATTTTATGTTAAATTTGAAAAATACATATGCTCCATGTAGATTCATTTTTATAATGTACTTTTTTCTTAAATTGCTTAATATTTACTATTCAAGTTTTAGAATTTCAGTAAAATCCTATTGTAATTGCCAAAGATAGTGTTTGTCTGGTTGTGATTTTTTTTTAAATGTAAACCAAATCATTAGGACAATAAGTATGATTTCAAATTATATAGCTCTAAAGCTCATTCAACAATTAATTTTATTTTGTTTTAAAAATAAATACAAGCTATTTTCTTGTATTTCATTATTACAAAGACAACAAAAACACCTATACTGATAGGTATTCGTGTTACCATAGCAAGTAAGTATGCCACACTAAATTCAGACTGTATATAATACAAGCCTGCCATCTACTGACCATACAGGAAATAGAAACCTGCTTAGTGACAAGAAATGGATGAAACACTTCATAATTTCTATTTAAATTTAAAGTAGAGTAAGGTAATATTCCATATTTGAGCAGTTTTCAGTTCATGATAAAAACACTTTAGCACAATAGTCTCAGAAGGAGATTAGTATCCTAGTAAATAATTATTTAAAGACCATATAAGTAACACATTCAAATACTAATATAATCATTTTTTCTAATAATCAACAGTATACTGAATCATATTTGAGAAAACGTGATTGAATGAGAATAAATAATTTGAAGTTTCTGAACGATATCATAACCTGCCATGTTAAAAAAGCAGTAATAGAGATTATGAATT
Organism: Cebus imitator; assembly: GCF_001604975.1. Classification (NCBI taxonomy): domain Eukaryota; kingdom Metazoa; phylum Chordata; class Mammalia; order Primates; family Cebidae; genus Cebus; species Cebus imitator. The sequence continues at coordinate 1,845,396 of NW_016107429.1, forward strand.
TTTAAGTTTATATAAATCCAGTGCTTACTTGGTGATTAAAAAAAAGCTTGACAAAATGTTGCATACTGGACAAAGTGTATGTAATTACTAGAATTTACAATAATAAAGCTTTCCTTTTAAAAAAGAATAAAGGTAAAATTTGTTGGAAAATCACAGGACCTGTGCATGTTACGAGTCTGTTTGTGTAAAATATTTTTGATATCGTTTTAAAAATTTAAACATGTATGGAAAATAATATTTTGATAGATAAAAAATTGGTGGCTATCATTAGGAAAGAAGAAGGATCGGGACATTCTTATATTAAGGCCTTTTTTAGGAATAAAAACATTTTTAAATAAAATGAAAGTCATAGGGTCAACCATGTTCTACTTTATTCCCCTTGTGTCATCAAATTCAGTAGATAGTTATATTTTACTAAATATTTAAATATTCATTTTTCTGATCAAGCATTATAATTTGGAATGGGATTATGAGAACCAGTTATAGGCACATGGCCTTCTTTTCAGGATTTTAGTTTTAGTTTTGTTTTTTAAATGACAATCTCAGTTGATAACATTTCTTTAGTACATATGAATGCAAACAGCAAGTGGTACAGAAAAAAATTTTCACTAAAAATGTAAAATAAATTCTAAATTGATCAATCAAGCCAAAAATAGAAAATTAACAAAATGTCAAGCTCTAATAATATCTTAGTCATTCTCTGTTAAAGTACTTCAAGATAGACCTAGATAATGAAAATTGAAGAATGTTAAGAGTTTTAATTTTTATCGTCTTTTCACGTTGATAATAAATGAGTGGGAATTAGGCCATTATTTAAAATAGAAAATTTAAAGAATTGTAGCATTTATTAACTAGCTCTCAAGAACCCTAATTATATAAGAAGTGTAAATGCTGTCTTTGTGTATAATAGAAAAGTCATCATTTTTTAGTCTATATATGATGATTTTGTATTTTCATAGTTTCATGTTATGACAACATATTTTTAATTAGCATTGCAAATAAGTAATGTCAATAAATATAAATATTTAATAATATTCAACTATCCAATATAACAAAAAATAGATTACCAATATTTGAACAGGAAAACTCAGAAACATATTTTTTCTCTTAACAATATTGTTAATTTCTTATTTAAGAAGCTTTTATGATTCACTTACCTTACATAGGATGAATTAGTAGGCCTTTAGAGAACAAAAAGGAAATAGATTACCATAGAGAAAAAGATTGCTGTAAATACCATGGCAGTTTGTAACTGGTAAAACTTTCATAATAAACATAATGCTAAAGATAAATCCATCTGTATCTTGTGGAGTTAATTAGCAATTGATTTAGAGTGGCAATAAATGGATACTTGCTATTATGATTCTTAAGAGCATTCTTTAGGGACTAAGTATGAAATATAAGTTAAAAGATTCCACTGAAAACAGCTAACTTGATTGTTTTCAGCTTAAGAGTTGGAAACTCTTAATGATAATATATTAACAATATAAAAATCACCTAAGACAAAATAGGACCGAATATTCTCTAAGTTCACTAAATCCCCTGTGATATATATATGTAATGTGATATATTATAAGATATAGCTCAGAAACAGAAGTAGGTAAACTGACAAGTATAACTGATTACACCAACTGAAAAGACAAAGAATGTATTCGTTGCTGAAACATGCTGGACTAAAGAGCTACATTTTTATTTTAAATCGAGTTGCAATAACATAATACTAGACAAATGTCAATGTCATAACAACTAAATGCGTCCTAGTTTTCTATCATGTAAATTCAAATCAGGAGTGAGGAATACTCTATTTCCACAACCTATTTTTCCTACAAGTCTAAAAAGGTAATGCTTTTTAAAAGTCAGTTGTACTGAACAAACATAATGGAAAATAATCACAATTACAAAGCTACTTTGGAGAATGGAAAATTGATAACTTAGTGGACAAGAAAACCTTCATAGATATTTTAAATATATATGTTTAGCACAAATAAGAATGAATCTAGTGTGAATTTGGTGGCAATTACAATGTCAAAACTGACTGTGGTGTATATTCCTTATACTTTATACTTTATTTGGTGATAATGATGATTAACAGATATTGTATATAATGACCATAGCATGGTGTTCAGTAAATGTATTCCCACTCAATAATATTAACAGCTTTTCCTTAAGCTTCAAGGGTTGTAATTCTAGGAGTCAATTACCTCTTTTTAATCCAATATAAAAGTACACAGCAACTTTGGTATCTCAGAGAAAAGTGACTAATATGAAAAACACTGTTAGTAGTAGTGTTATAGATTTAAGGTGAAAGCTTATAAGTTTTAAACTGCAGGACTATTACTGGTTAGAAATTTAATAATATATTCACAGGAGTCATATGAGTTTGTAAAATGTACATATAAAAATAATTTTTGTGTTTTTGTTTAAAGTGTCTCCACTCTCAAAATTATATAAGCTTCAAGTCTCACAAACCAAAATCTGCTTCTGGGTAAAATGTGTACAAAAAAATATTGTTGAACCACTGAAATTTTTCCTTTTCAGATAAAATTATAGATTCCTGGATTTTCAAATAGGTTTAAAGAATCGTGTGTAAATTATATAACTAAATATTTTTTAAAATATCTCAGTATAGTTGCACTGCTCATAAAACTGGACAGGACAAAAGTTGATAATGTGGTTAAATTTGTAAACAATCTTTATTTTTTTCTTTTTTTTTTCTTCCTTTCTTTATCTTCTTCTTCTTCTTTTTNGGTTTGCTCTTGTTGCCTAGGCTGGAGTGCAACGGCACGACCTCAGCTCAGTACAACCTCAGCCTACTGGGTTCAAACAATTCTCCTGCCTCAGCCTCCCAAGTAGCTGGGATAACAGGCGCCATCCAACACACCTGGCTAATTTTTGTATTTTTAGTAGAGATGGGGCTTCACCACATTGGCCAGGCTGGTCTGGAATCCATGACCTCAAGTGAACGACCTGCTTAGAGCTCCCAAAGTGCTGGGATTACAGGAGTGAACCACTGCACCCTACCACAAAATCTTTATCCTTTTTTCAAGGAGCTGCTGGGATGACCTGCCACCACTGATTATTGAATAATATATAAAATTCTATGAAAATATCATCACACTTATTTCTGTCATTTTAATAACCTAATCTGACATACTGCAGTTGAATTTTTATAAGCAAATGTTAAAGAAGACCATTGGTTCTATACGGTAGTATTATAATTATAGCACATGCATGAGAGTCTGTTGTGGAGGGATAACATGGGGAGAAATGCCAGATATAGGTGACGGGGGGATGGAGGCAGCAAACCACCTTGCCATGTATGTACCCAAGCAACAATCCTGCATGATCTGCACATGTACCCCAGAACCTAAAGTGTAATTATATATATATATATATATATATATATATTAATTTTTTAAATATATATATTTTAAAGTTGTATAAAATATGCAAATCTATACATATTTTTGCAAATATATATATATTTTTAAAGTTGTATAAAAAAGTGCAGTATAGAAATTCATGGCTCAAAATATATTTATTACAAGTATGCATTTTGAACATTTTATTATTTGTTTTTATATAGTTAATATATGGATCAACTAAGTATATTCACTCAATGTATTCATTCATTAATAATTTATTGAATGTGTACTTTGTTTGCAATTGCACGCCAGAAAAAGTGGGAAAAATTATTAACTTTTAAGTGGCTCACAATTTAGTTGCAGAGGTAAAGCATGAGCGATTCTACAGTGAAACATAATCATTTTCTGTATTCTCAAGAAGAAGCAGAAATAGAACATCCATGATGAAAAGCTATGTGCTAAATGTTCAAAAAGCATTAAAACCTCAAACTTTATTCTAATGATCTTCTTTCAACTCTTAGAATATGCAATAAATATTTAAACTGATGAAAATTAAAAACAGCCTTATTATTCTATTTTAATTTTGTTTTTCAGTAGAACTGAGGGCTTTGACTGGAATGATTATTTCCTTTTATCTAGTGTTTTAGTAAATATGAATAGATGGACAAGATATAGGAGATATTTAGAACTAGTTTTGAAAGCCAAAGATACAATGCAGACACTCACGGACAGTAGCTGATATAGTTTGGATATTTGCTCCTTCCCAAATCTCATGTTGAATGGTAATCTCCAATGCTGGAGATGGGTCCTGGTGGGAGGTGTTGGGTCATTGAGGCAGATTCCTCGTGGTTTGGTGTTTTCTTCACAATAGTGAGTTGTCATGAGATCATGTCATTTAAAAGTCTGTGGCATCTCAGGGGCCTGGCATGGTGGCTCCTGCCTGTAATCCCAATATTTTGGGAGGCCAGGGCTGGTATATCACTTGAGATCAGGAGTTTGAGACCAGCCTGGCCAATGTGGTGAAACCCCATTTCTACTAAAAACACAAAAATTAGCTGAGTGTCTTGGTGTGTGCCTGTAATCCCAGCTATTCAGGAGACCGAAGCAGGAGAATTGCTTGAACCTGGGAGGTGAAGGTTGGAGTGAGCTGATATTGCGCCACTGCACTGCAGCCTGGGTGGCAGTGTAAGACTTCATCTTAAAAGAATAAATAATTAAAATAAGAAGGCTGTGACACCTCTCTGGCCATGTGATGTGCCTGTTCCCCTTCACCTTCCACCATGATTATAGGCTTCCTGAGGCCTCCCCAGAAGCTGAGCAGATGCCAGCGCTGTGCTTCCTGTAAAGCCTGCAGAACTGTGAGCCAATCACACCTTACTTTTTTGTAAATTACCCAGTCTCAGATATGTCTTTATAGCAGTACATAAACAGCCCAATACAGTAGCTTAAATAAAGAAGGCATTTATCTTTGTCATTCAACAGTCTGTAGATAGGCAGTCCAGGTCTGGTGCACCCATTCAATGATATCATAATGGAACAAACTTCTGTTTTCCTAGCCTTCATCCTAATGTTTATACACTCATGGCTGCAGGATGGCCATCTCACCTCCAGCCTCATGTCTCCATTCCAGACTGCAAGAAGAAAGGAAGGGCTACTAGCCTTTTTTATTGCAAGCCTTTGACTTTTTATTTAAAAGCATAAATGTGTACTTACAATTCAATGGCCGGAATTATTTTTGCAAATTACATCTAGATGGAAAATGGAAAGGAGAAAGGTGTTTAGCTTTTCACACTCAGTAGAAGAAAGGAAGGTAGGTCATTGAGTTCAGTGATAAATGACCCAAATTAGAGCATATTTCACAATGAATATGCTCAAAGTGAATTGAAGAACAATATGGCTTTCAATTTTTTTCAAAACATTTATAAACCTTTTCAGTATCTTTTCTAAAAAGCTACTATGTAAACAGGTAGTTGTGCTGGCATATGTAGCCTCTTCTCACATGTTTATTTTCTAATCATCATTACTTTGTATTTATTGTCTGATTGCTTTTTCATGCTTATTTTCAGATGGAAATCTCAATACAAGTCATATTAACTTTAAAACCATTTGATTTTTTTTGGTTACTTTTTTTTTAATAATGCTTTGATGCTTGTATGTAATATTTACTGAAAACAGATGGGCAAAATCATTGTAATATGGAGAGGACTCCAGAAACAAATCAAAATTACAGATAACATTTAACATGTACAAACTTTATGGCAGACATTGTTTTATATGCATTACTTATGTAAACTCATTTAATCCTTTTAACAAGTCTCTGAAGGAGTAGCCTTTTTTTTTTTTCATTTTGTAGGTCAGGAAAATAAGGCACAAGGAAGTCTAAGTAAATTTCCCAAAACCATATAGTAATGGGTAGACTGACTTAAACTGAGGAGGTATGCCCCCAGAATTAATGCTGTTAGCCACTCTACATGTCTGCCTATTAGTAACATTAAATCCAATATTTTTCATAAAACAAAATATTATTGTTACTGCTTTATTAATTGCTTTTATCTGAGAGACACAAATAACACTTTTGTATTTAGATGTTGTCTTCGTCTATTTGGATGGCAACAACAAAATGTCATATGCTGGGTAGCTTATCAACAACTTTATTTATTTATTTATTTATTTATTTATTTATTTATTGAGACAGTCTTGCTCTGTCACCCAGGCTGGAGTGCAATGGCATGACCTTGGCTCACTGCAACCACTGCCTCCCGGGTTCAAGCGATTCTGCCTTAGCCTCTCAAATACAGCTGGGATTATAGGTGCCTACCATCACGCCCAGCTAATTTTTGTATCTTTAGTAGATACAGGATTTCATCATGTTCGTTGGGCTGGTCTTGAACTCCTGACCTCAGGTGATGAACCCGCCTTGCTTTCCTAAAGTGCTGAGATTACAGATGTGAGCACCTCACCCAACCAACAACAGAAATTTATATCTCAGTTTTGGCAGCTGTGAGGTGCTAGATTAAGGAATCACAAATTTGTCTTTTCATATATGGCTGTCTTCTCACTTTAACCTCATGTGGTAGAAGTAGTGAATGACCTTCCTCTGGCCTCTTTAATAAGGGCATTAATCTCATTGATGAGAATCCCACCCTTATGACCTAAGCACCTCCTACAGATCTCACCTCTTAATACCATCACCTTGGGAATTAGGATTTCAACATATGAGTTTTGGGAGGACACAAATGTTCAGAGCATAGCAGATGCATATTATATTTACACAAGAAAGATTTTGAAACAATTCATCTAAATGCCTGCAATTTAGGAAAACTTTTTACTCTGTCTCCTTAAATATTTACTGCCTACATATATATCCCACATTTATGGTATTCTCAATTTATGAATAAATAAATGTTTTTTGTCAATGGGGAAGAAGAGTAAGAAAGTTGTATATATCTTGTTATTCTGCTAATCTCTTTGTGAAACTTTAATAAACTGCAGTGGAACCAATGTATGCTACATGTAATACATTGGAGAAGAATAAAACATCTGCCACAAAAATATCTATCACTAGTTGCATATTCTCAGTGGCTTCTGCAAGGCTGGTAATAAGCAGATATAAATGATTTGACTCTGCCAATTTCTAGTTGTGCAGCCATTGTAAAATACAGAGATTATAAAATGTTCCTCTGTCACGTATTTTGGTGGTGATTGGAGTATCTAGTGAAATATGGGATTTTATTCTTAGCACTTTAAGTTAATAACAATAACTGTAAAACTAATATTGTTCTTTCCAGTAATTGCCATCATCCATCATACTGCCGAGGAATGCAGGAACAAATATGTGCCACTTTGTTTCAGTGCAGGCTGCCGGGTAAAACTACAATGTTATTACTATTTTCTACTTAAAACATTATTCAAAGAAATTATATAGTAATGAAATCATATATTTAAAGAGAAGCATAAAACTAAAAGTGTAATAATAGTTTTATGTTTTATAGGAATCTTGCCACCTACACTAGAACCTGGTATTCTGAGGGCATCAAGTTGTTGTAAATATAGCCAAATTCCTAGCAAAATAGTAGGTAATGATAAGGTTTTATCCAAATTATAGATTTTTAAAGTAATAATTTTCAAAACAAAAATGTAGAATGTGAAATGGACTATTTTTCCCAGCACTTTTGTCCCTTAAACAAAGAGATTTTTAAAATCTTCCTGAAATTATCTTACTAGAGCTTAAAACTACTGTATTACTGCTTCATTTTTCTACTTTTTATAAATGGCCAGTTAGAATAATAAGTAAAATTAAAATTAAAAAACAAAGTATGCTGCTTTTTCCTGGATTAATATTTATTTTTGTAGTAAATATCTAAGTGAAACTTTTTTCTTTTTTTCATTATCTTTTCTTACTTTTCTTTCTTCTTTCTTTTTTCTGTGGAGGGGGGCAAGAGCTGTTTTTTTTCTTTACTAGGCCATCACATTAGTAACAGGTGAGTTACTACTAATGCACACTTTAAATATAGCTCACCAGTGCCAACTGCCAGTCGGCACCAAATGCCAACTCTAATATTTGTTTGAATTTTTCAAAGTGTCTTGGATGTTAAGTCTCATTTCACAATTACTTAAAAGTAAAAGGGCAGGTTGCTATGGAAAAGCCATTAAAGTTTGTTAGAAAACACCACTTGAGTATGTTAAAGCACAGGGGAAATTCATATAAGGAGTGGGGATAATGAAACTCATGGTCAGTGAATTTGCATCAGGATTGACCTCAGAAATAGTGGGACAAGGAATAGGAAATTGTGGGGAACTCCTGGATTCTATTTTTTTTTTTCCTGAGACAGAGTCTTGCTGTGTTGCCCAGGCTAGAATGCAGTGGCACAATCTTGGCTCTTTACAACCTCCGCCTCCCGGGTTCAAGCGATTCTCCTGCCTCAGCCCCCATACTAGCTAGGATTACAGGTGCATGCTCCCATGCCCAGCTAATTTTTGCATTTTTAGTAGAGACGGGGTTTTGCCATCTTGTCCAGACTGGTTTCAGACTCCTGACATCTGGTAATCCACTTGTCTCCGCCTCCCCAAAAAGGGCTAAGCAAATCCTAACTTCCTGAAGAAGAAGCTGGTGGGGCCAGCATGGGATATAGTCCCACCTCTGGAAAGACCAATCTTAGCCAGACTATTCATAGTGAGTGTTCTAGTCGATCTGGAAGTTCCCTCTTATGAACTAAAATACTCAGTGGCTTTCTGCCACTACAACTTTAGGCTTTGTGGATTTAAATCTCTTAGATCCCAGAAGCAAAGCGCCCTCATTAAACTGCAAGCTGTAGCTGCCACACAGTTACTTTGTGCTCTCTATATTAAGAGACCAACAGACAAGAAATGATTCACCATCTGGAAGGAGCAATCAAAATGGAGTTGTTGTTATGTAATGTCAGCAAGGAAAAATGCATCTGGCACTCTGGAAATCACTGGAACATATCTTAGCACTTTCTTGCCCAAATTTGGAAACAAATGCAGCAATCACAATAAAAGCGGGCCATGATGACCAGAGGTCCAGATGTCACAAGGATGGGCATCTTTGTTACCTACCAGATCAGCCACATAGACCAGCAGAGGTGATAACTAAAGGTAAGGGGAATAGAACATGGATTGTAGAGGACTGAGATGATGAGGATCAATGCTGCTGAGACCAGCTGCAGCATCTGGAGTTAGACTTTTTCACGTTAGCTTTTCTGTTGTAAAAGTTTGCACAAAGATTACAACAAAAATCCTAAAACTATTTTCAGATGAAATAAAATTATGTTAAAAATAAATGGTGCGGCTGGGCACAGTGGCTGTCACCTGTAATCCCAGCAATTTGGGAGGCCGAGGCGGGTGGATCACGAGGTCAGGAGATTGAGACCATCCTGGGCAACATAGTGAAACCCCGTCTCTACTAAAATACAAAAAATTAGCCAGGCTTGGTGGTGCATGCCTGTAGTCCCAGCTACTCAGTAAGCTGAGGCAGGGGAATCGCTTTAACTCTAGAGGTGGAGGTTGCAGTGAGCTGAGATCACACCACTGCACTCTAGCCTGGTGACAGTGCAAGACTAGGTCTCCAAAAAAAAAAAATCAGTGCAAAGGCTGAACTGTAGTGGATGTTCTGGGTACACCATCTAGATCTTCTTATTCTTCATATTTCAGAACTAAGGCACTAATTCCTCAGCTGTCAAGAACATAACTTGCTGTTGGATCACAATTGAGTCCTTCACATAAATTGTTCTTGCCGTAAGAAGCTGCCTTGTTCAGTGTCATGGGCCCATTGGTGGGCAGCTTCCTACCAGGGTTTACGTAAAGAAGTACAACAGGTGTCCCTCTTGCCTTCAACGCATTTGAAGAGCTCCCTGGTATATCAACTAATGCTGAGAACACCTGTTTGAAACAGCTTTGCAGCTTCACTTCCCCTCCATCCCACGTTACTTTTTCCATTTCCTCCCACAAAGCATTGCTTCTGAGAACATTCTCCATTAAACTTTTGTACACAATTTTTTTTATCTCAGTAACTATTTGCAGAAACCCTGATATACTAGAATAATGCTGTGAAAATGAAGCACTAACACATAATATCCAAAGTTTGTAAAGCTCAAACTACATATTTTCAAATCCCAATTCTTTTCATGTTATATATAATTAGTCTAGTTATTTCATCTTTCTTTTCTCATTTTCTCTAGTATAAAATAAAGGTAAAAGTAATTTCTCATTAAAGAAAATTGATAATTATATAAAATGTAGAGTAACTGCAAAAAAGCAAGAAATGAAATAGTTTTTATTATTAAAATATTGTTTCATGGAAGTCACATCTAAAACCACATTGAATGGGGGAAAGAGCCGTTTTCAGAAAAGAATGAAAAATTTCAAAAATGTCTGCAGTAATCTTGCCAATGTTTTTCTATATTATATGCAAAAAGGTCTGCAGTGATCTTGCCAATGTTTTTCTACAATGTATGCATGCATTTTTATAATATTCATATTATATAAATGTAGGAATATATGTATATGTATAATCAAATTCTAGTTTTTTCTTATAATAGCTTAATCACATTTCTAATGTGTGAAACTAATGTGAAAAATACAGTGAGAAAAGTGTATATTATATATCATAATGTATACATTCATTAAAAGGTGTTACTGTATGTATTACATTGTTTGATGATACATCCACCCCTTCATCTCCTTAAAGCAGGATCCATGTGGCTTTAAGAAAGAATAATAGCATGATACAGAAATTTGCTAAGAATATGTGCATCTAAAATTTAATAGGAGCCATGTTAATGTTAAATAAGCTTTAAAAGAAAAAGAGTGAGAGAGCTTTCCAAAGTGAGCTATGGAACATTAAATAATTTATAAATAAAAAATAAAAATAGAGACACAAGCTCCTAAAACCAAATAACATGAATCAGCTTATTTATTTGCTAATTTGATATGTATGAACATACATTTCTGAGACATTATAATAAGTAAAGTGCCCAGCAAACTTCCCCAACTCATGAGAGTGGATTGTGTGTATCTCTTTCCAACTCTGCATTTGACATTTTCAGGTAATCTGAACTCAGCCATGTTAGTCAATAACATAGACATTGGTAAAAATCCCTCGGCTGATTGGAGGGCTTGGAGTTGAAGAATCTAGAAAGAAGTACTTATAAAGACAAACTAAAAAGGTAAACAGTGTTTATTCCATAAAGATATAATGACACACCAACAGTTAATCTAATAGGAATAGCTGGAATTTTTTTTTTTTTTTTTAAACTCTAGGGAGTTCTTTTCGCTTTATGTTAGGGCCAACTTCACAAAAGAGCAAAATTCTTAAGAGGTCAGGACTACCAAAAATGGCACCTTGTCAATAAAATTTCTCAGGGCAAAGTACATCACATACAGAGTCAGCATGTCCAACTACCCTATCAGAATATATTTTAGGAGTATTTTTTGTTTACTTATCAAATATTGAATTCACTGTAATTATATACTTTGCTATGCACCAGATATATAAACATAGGGTCTCTTCCTTAAGAAGCTTTATAGACTAGTCATAAAATAAAGATTAAATATATAAATCAATATGAAACTAGAAATTTAGAAAATTTATTTTAAGATCATGAAAATGTGCCATGCTAAAAAATGACTATGGCAAATCTAATTAGAAAAGATGGTTGGAGAAAACCTCTCTGAGATGATGGTATTTAAACTGAGATTTGCGGGATAAAATGAAGCAGGCCTTGTGAAGATCCACAGAAAATGCACCCCTGGCAGATGGACAAGCATGAAAGGGCACTAAGTAGGACTGTCCTTGGCTTGTTTTAGGAACTCTGAATAGGGTATTTGGGCTGCAGCAACGTCCGCAACTCGAATGCTCATTAAGGCCAGTCAGGTTAGGTACATGAGTTAAATAGAATGATGTCAATGTCTTTAGTTGTATTTTTTCCACCCAGATACACTTCGTTTGCATATTAATGGAATCTTAATTGTATTATTCCCATAGGGACACTCTGTGATTGCATATAAAACACATAGGAATATTTTTCACTATCAGAGAGAAATATGCTCTGTCCTAATTTTTGTGATACACACTGGTCCTTTAGGTCTATCTTTTGTTTTCTCCCTCAACATGGCAATACCAAAAACTGCAGGGCAAGCTCAGTGATAAATGTCAAATGGCAGTGGATCTTAGTATTAAGGTAGTAAGATCGTGAGAGGTCTCTGGTGAATTGAGAATGCACATCTCACATAAAGATCGGAGTCTCTGCCCAACCCAAGTGATGGAAAGAGGGTCCAGATTAGGTTGAAATTGTGATTTTTCAAGAAGAGCTTGGATCTAGATACTTGCATTTAATCTCCACATTTTTCAATATTGGCAAATAGTTTGGCAGAAAACAAACACCACAGGGAATACTACCAAGACTACATGATACTCCTTTCCATTGTCCAAAACTGTGAAAAGCCCAAGATTTTACTCTACCTGCCATCTAACAAGTTATTCTTCAACAGTTTCATCAATGCTGGGAAAGGATGTGAGACTCCTGTGACAGAGAAAGTGAACAGTTTATTACTCACGTAATAGCGGTGGCCAGGTTATCAGTATTTGTGTTGGTTTTCCAGTCTCATTCCCCACTGACAAATGCAGAGCCAGCTGATGCCTGCATATATAGTGGACTGCATTACAAAAAAGGAAAAACCTAATTTTTTAAGAATAATTTTGTATTTATGTGTATGATGGCAAAACACATGTGCCATTTTGATCTGAGTATAGATGTCATCTTTGTCTTCCAAGGCCTTAAGCAAACCCTAAGCTCTGGAGGTATACTAACTCTGTCTTCCAAAGTTACTCACTATATAAACTTAGACTTGAGAAAAGTAACTAGAACAATGGACAGTTGTCTCTGTTTGCAAGATGTGTGGAACATAAGAGACATTGAAAATTGTCTCTCAACATCCACGGGCCTCAAAATATACACTTCCACACTAAGGCATAATGAGTGAGGAAGGAGACTCAATTAAAATGATGTTTCTTAAGTTAGGCAAGAGCCAGATTGTACAAGGGCTTATACACAAAAGCCCCTTTATATTACCTTTAATGGAAATCTATCATTGAACATTGAGAAGAATAAAATGAGGGATTTTACGTTTTCTCAAAAGCTCATGAAGGTAGTCAGATGGAAAATGGACTTTACTAGACCAGACTTATAGAGGTGGAGTACTTAGGAAAGACAACTAAAGATGTCTAGACATGATATAGTGACCTGGCTAGAGTGGTGTCAGTGCAGATAAAGGAAAGTAGATTGATTTATAATATCATCTTATGATAACACTAGAGATTGGATCTATAGTCTTGACTGACAAATAGGGAGCACAATGGAAAGAAATCAATTAAAGGAGTCTCACAGTTTGAGAGGGAAAGCAAGTGATGGAATATAGGGAAAACCAACAGTTAAATTTTTATTATATTTCAGATATTTACTAAACATTTATATGCAGAATCAAATTACCTAGTTAAATATATAATTTTAAGACTCAGATAAGTGTTTTATATCATATAGGCTATGTTGGAAGCAGTTGGCAAATAGATGGCATTTAAATGATGGGTATGAATGGAATCACATATGGATGGAATAATAAAAAATATAAACTAACAAAGGATGGATTTTTGAAGAAAACTAAAAATTTTAGAAGCTTTTTGGGGATTTAGAAGTGAAAAAAATCATTTTTCTTTTCTTTTTTCTGAGACAGGTTCTTGCTCTGTCACCCAGGCTGGAGTGCAGTGGCACAACCATGGCTCACTGTAACCTCAAACTTCTGGGATCAAGCGAATGGTTCATTTAAGAAGGAAATATAAATAATTCTTGAGAAATAAATAGAATACAAGTCATTTAAATGTGATCCATAGCATCTGTGGGGAAATTGTTTTTGACTGAGGGTGAAACACTTCTTCCACACTTCCACATTAACAGAAGAGAAAATGAAAATAGGTTCAGAGTCAAATATATTAAGCATTTCAGATAAAAAATGATGAAGGGATTTGTGTCTGACAGCTTTTATTTTCTCAATTACATAAGAGTTAAAGTCATCAGCAGGAGAGCAAAGTATGGCAGGTTTGAGGAAAGAGGGAAAGGTAGAATACAATAAGTGTAGAGAGTGAACAGATGATCTTTGTTAGGTGCCGACATGATGTTAGTATTCAGAAATTTGCATTAAAACTCTCATTTGCAGGATGTGGAACTTTCTCCAGCAATAAGCAATTCCATTAGTAAAACATACAGAAAATGAATATTTGGATTTACCAGTGGTTAGAGTATGAGACAAATATATCTGAAGGCCAAATAGACAAGGGAATTAAGGACATTTTCAAGAGAGGGATTGTAATAATGAACCGTAGAATCTACACTGGATAAAGAAGAAAGCAAACATGGGACTGTCCAAATAAAAATGTAAGATTGGGGTGAATGTGTTGTTTTTTTCCCACAAGAGTGAAAAGTTGTCTCCATGAGGCCACTGTACCTAGCCTTTATTCAGCCTCACTTTTAATACTGTAGTACTCAAACTTTATTACCCATAAGAATAACATAGAGGACTTGTTAACAAATCAGATTACTAAACTCCATTTCAAACTTTCAGTAAATGAGGGAACACGGTGAGTATTAAATATAAACAAATATAAAACTAATGAGCTATTTAGATTCTTTTATTCCAGCAACTAACTTCTCTATGTAAGTATGCTTGGGGTGGATTAATTCAAATTTGAAGTTATGCTACCTTTTGTGCTTTCAAGGTATGAGGAGTGAAAACAATCTATGCAAGTGAAGATAGGCCCCAAAGTGCCAGGACCTAATTAATGAGTAATTAATGACCATTAATCAAAATTTAAACAATAAAATTAGAAAAGAAAATGAAGCACCTAAACCTTACTGTATCTAGTTATAATATTTCCATAGAAAAATTTAACTTTAAGACTCAGTAAAATGTTGTATATTTTTATTTGATTTGATTTGATTTTCTACTTTGATTTGAAATATTCATGCAAGTTCATATCAATTTTTGGCCTTCTGTACAGAAAGCATCTAAAAACTCTTTGGGCTTGTCAGGAGAGCAATGTTACTAAATAATTCTAGTAGGCTTGATTCTGTTAAATTTCTGAGTAGCTATATGTTCACTCATGACAAAATATTTTGTGAGAAATCAAAATGTCTTATAAAAGACTATTGTACTTATGGTACCCTAATATAGAATATTAATATTAATAAGACATGCACCATATTTTTAGCATCTTTAATTTGCATAACTTTATTTTTCTCAAGTTGACAGTAATGCAATTTTTTACAGATATGTCTAATTTTTGTTTTTAAATTTACTGTTGTATTATTCAGACTTACTATATTTTATGGAATATATGTGAAAAGCCCAATTTAGAGAACTGCATTATTTCAGATAGAGAGTTTTATAGCAAGTCAATTTGGTTTAATTCAAATGATCAAAACACATGAATTCACATCTACATAGATATGACAAGCTTTTCTTAGGGCATTTTAATATTTTAGCATGTGTTCAAACTCTAAATATAATTAGTCTGTATTGGGTGTCCTATTTCCTTTTGGTTTACATTGAAAGGTAATTAATTAATATATTATGAACAAACAATTTTCAAATTTGTCAGTCTGCCATACTGCTATCAACATTTCTAGACTTTTTAATATCAGATACATATCTATAATCTTTGTGCTATAGATGCAAAATGCACTTACCAGCTACAGCATAGAAAATTCAGACGTAGAACACAATATTACCATCAAGGAACTGATATTCTCATATGATGTAACGTTCAAAAAGTACAATGCAATAAACCAGGTAAAATATCTCCAGACCATTCACTAACCTGATTCCAGACTTCCAGAAGTTTGGTAACAACAGAAATATCTCTATACCAGTCTTTACTGCTATTTCTCATTCAGATAAATTTTGTTGTTATATGAAAGAATATAGCAGTCATTGACTCTTTTGTCTACATGGGTCTAGATTGTGGAAATTCATCATTTGAAATCCTGTGTTACAACTTGATATAAAGTATGGCTGGTGGGACTCAACTATTTTATTCAATAAATTTTATAATTTATAGTCAGATTAAATACACATCTATATTAATTGCTACCTTATGTTTACTCAAGTCTTAGTGAATGGTGCCCTGTAAACCTTAGACACACGATAGTATTGTCCATGGTACTTGTTTTTCCTTATAACATAAATAATATTCCCTAACATTTTATAATGATAATTTTGAATGTTTTAAATTTATGGAAACCAGCTAGATTATAAGAAGACAAACAGAGAAAAAAGGACAATCTCTGAAATATTTTGTGAAAATGAAGTGATTGTAGAAAAATACAAAATGTAGTTGTCTATTTATGGATAAGTGGAAAGAAATAGATCATTTTGAAGAAATGGCAAGGGAGTACTTTAGGTATAATTATGGCTTGTGTTGAGTATGCAGGTTTAAGCCACAGAACACTTATTGGAAGTGATGAAGCCTGGCCTTTTAAAGCATTCAATGTCTGAATGAGAACATTGCTGTTAGCTTTTCTAAAGGAGGATGAAATTGTAGAATGAAGTTGTTAAAAGTACATTTCCTCTCAAAAATATATGAAACAGAACGTTTGACGCAGAATGCATATATAACAGCTACCTAGACTGTCTATATTTATTAAAATGTCTCACCAATATTTTTTGCCTCTTATATTTTTACTTTGTATTTATCCTTTTAAATCAGGTGACTTATCTACTTAATTCTTGACAATACCTGAATTGACAAGATGTCCAATGTCTGAACAAAAAGCCGTTTCATTATTTGTGTTACAGCTTTTTTTCTAGTTAAGTATAAAGGACAATATAGAATCCTCTAGCTCTAGTTACTGACAGATTTGTTAAGATATATGTGTCCATGTATGGAAGAGGGATTATCATTTGTTTCTACAAAGGTAACCATGTCATTTAACTACGTCAGTAAACAAACATCTTTTTTGTGAGTTACCTCAATCATCCAACTTTAGTAGCAAAAAAAATAATGATAATAAATCAGCTTGGAAAGGACAGAGCTTGTGGATCCATCATGAAGACAGCTGAAAAGAATGAATTGGTCATGTCATAGTTCAGTTCCACAGCTGCATGGAGAAATACACATAGTTACATTTATTTCAGAGAGAAAAATGTTCCTTTAATTCTTGTAGAGAATAACAACATTTTGTTGTGTTTTTTTTCACTTTTCAAATTTCACTTGGAACACTAAGTCCTTCAGATACAAAAATGAAAGGACATTGAATGAAAAAAATTAATGAGCATAAACAATTAAACCTATCAGTGAGATGTTATGAGCTGTTCTATGTGGGAACAGAGGGAGTCATATGTACTTTCAAATTCCTTCATAGTCAAAAATTGCTACACAGGTCTCCATTCTGAGTTACTGGGGCAATAATGCATGTCTTTTTTATTTAATGAATGTAGGGCTGAATATTATTATGTGGAACCAATTATATACTAAAGAAATTAAATAGAGGAAACATAAATAGCTTATTTTTATTAAGCTGGAAACTGACTTAAGATTTCTTTTTTTTTTAATCTTATGCAAATATTTGTGAAGGTCAAATTATCAAACAAGTGTGATATTCATTTTATACCTTGTTTTAAAATACTAGTCTTCATATGAGACACGTAATTAGCCAGGGACACTGTAAATCAGCACTGTTTGTTCTTAATATTTCATATAAATATAATATGATGAAAATATAAACATATTCCATGAAAAAATATTGTCTTTTATCTGCCTTTCATATATATAAATTCATGAGTTAAAGGAAAATTAAGTTTGTTCTGTATTGATATCCTTTACTCTTCTTTTTGAAACTATTATATTCTGGTCAGCTATAAGTACATTATTCTGTGGGGGGATTAATTTTATATCTCTGGGTCAATAGAAAGCATTCTGGTTCAAATGATTGTTTTATTGTTGCTTTATTCAAGACAGACAATGCATTTTGTTATGCTCATAGCAGTGGAAATTGGAGAGTGTACTTGAGAAAAAAAATGTAGAGGTGAGAGTGGCCTGTCTCTAAACTAGTTATTACATAATTAATCATATTAAGGCTTAAGGCATTGTCACTACTCTAGGGGTTAATAGCACTGTGTTAACTTAGAGGAGAGTTTTGTGTGAGCATAATTTCTTATAACTCTTGGCATTAAAATCAATAACTAGTGAGAAAACAGTTACTTATACTTAAAAACAATACTTTTAATTTCTTCTAATGTATATACTGAGACCCAACGTACTGGACTTGCGTGTCTCTGAAGGAGTTGTTTTATTCACCACAGTTTCTACATTTATATATCACATAAAAGGGCACATATTATATTCTTAATGTTTATTTGTTTAATTCTTTAATTCAGATATTATACAATAGAATTTCATACTCACAAATTTAATAAGTATGCTATTTTTTAAATGATGGCATACTATGCAATATCAATGCCTGATAAGAAGGTAATATATAATAAGGGATGGAAGAAAATTGAATTTGTAGTGGTTCCTTTAAGAAGGAAACAACATGGGAACATTAAAATAAATAAAATATAAAAAGATGCTTAATTATTGTTTGCATATGGAATCATCTATCATTTGGATAAGATTTCTTCTAATCATTTACAACTCTGTTCAATTCCAAAATGAGAGTAACACAAAATATGTACATTTGGCAAAAACAAGTCATTAAATCTTCTAATTACTATTCCAAGAATGATTTATTTAGAAAAGTAAGAATACATCACCCTTAGCATTTTCCTAGACTACAACTAATCACATTAATCTGTGCTTTTTTATACTCCACCTTCTTATTATTGCTTTAATCATGTTTTAATAAAAATATGCTCTTTAAACTTTTAGATACATAATTATGGCAGGATTTTCCATTATTGGTTTTGATTCTTATTTATAATCATTAATGTTTTATATATCTAACTCAGTCATGCAAGTAGCATCCTTCTAAGTTAAATATACCCATATCTTTTCAAGAAAATATAAATTTATTTGCTGCTTCTTAATTTCTCTGAAATTTTGTATTTATAGAACTAGATTGTTCTGTTCATCTAGTTAATTCATGAGTTGTCTTTTCATCATTTTCTCTAAGATTTACATAGGTATAGATATTGCATTAGATAGTATATGCCAAATCTATTAAAGATACCCGATTGAATTGGTTCTATATGATCAATGTTAAAGTCTAGAAATATTTTGTATAATTTGAAAATGATTAAAGTGTAGTGAATATATTTGACACTTTGTATGCAAGGAAAAAGTATTTTTCTTTCATGTAAAATGAGAAGTTGAAACTCCAATGGTTTCCAAATGGTAAAATCAGCTATGTCAGAATAATATTGAAAAGCTTTAAAAGTACAGTTCCTGCATTTCACATCTTATTTAATATACTAAAGTGAGTCGGGGATTCTACAACTTTTAATGATCCCTCAACATTCTGATTTCCAACAAGCGTTACTAATCCTTGTACTATTTATTCTTATAATTTCCTTCAAATTAAAAGTCTACCTAACTTCAAAAGTCCTTATTAATGTTAAATTTCTCCAAATTTGTTCTTAAGTACATTTATTTTGTTTTTATTGTTGCTATTCTTATTTTGATAAAAGATAAACATTATTATAATATATTTTATAAAAAATTGGCATCAATGTGATAAAACATTCCTACAAAGCATGAAGTCTGTGCTCTCACATAGGTGAGGATAGTAATGCCTCTATCTTGGAATTGTATAGACTGAATGACTCATGTGGGATTCTACACAACACCTGTGAAGTTATTTTCATGCCAATATTCACTTTGTTCATTACATTGTGTAAGAAAGAAAATACTGCTGCATACACATTATCTGTGCCTAGTTGGGGTTTCCTCAAAAGTATTTTCTATTTAAAAAAGAGAGCTGCTAAGGAGTAGTGTGTTGCTTGATTCCATTTGAATAGGTTAATGTATCTGTCATGATATCATTATCTTTGAAGACTTTTCCAAAAAATTAATTTGTAGACCTTTTTGTTTAATAAAACAATTTGAGCTAAGCACAGGTATAGGTATTGAAATCAGTCACAGTGTGATTTCGGCTACACAGGATAATTGGGAAAGCTGTGTTGTTGAAATCAATGCTGTGGTTTAGAAAACTAAGCAATCTGCATTTGTGAACTTGAGCAAACTATTTAATCTTTCATAGCCTAGTTTTCTGTAATTCTATAATGTAGATACTTATAATTTTCTTAAGAAAAACTAAGTGACGCTTACATGAGAAAACATACAATAATTATCCAAAATGGGAATGGCATTTCACCACCATTGCTACCACCACCACCATCATCATCACATCATATGGGCAAGCACCTGTGTCATCTCTGTCCAAGAAAAAATCTGCAAATCTAACCCAAGATGAGTTGCATTTAACAGCTCAGTAGAAATGTTTCCTAATTACATATTTGTTTACCATACATTGTCAATGTCACTCTTTTGGTTAGAGTATGCTTTAATATTTTGTGACTATTGTTATGTCACCGATAGGAGCATTTATAATTGGATTCCCATATATTTACCAAGTATTACCAAACATTAATGTTTGCTTAATGAAATTTTTAATCGTCTCATACTGGTGGCAACAATGTGATACCTCACTGCTTATCATATCAAAAGATGACTTTAAGTAAAAATATCTTGAATTATAATGTATTAAAAATAGATATATTTAGAGTTATCTTGAATTATAATATATTCAAAATAGAAATATTTAGAGCTTGTGATTTTTTTCTTTACCAAAAAAAGTCAGTTTTGTTGTATATTCTGGCATTTTTTTATTGTTACCTATATGTTAGGTTATGAATTAATGTAATGCAGTTATTCATTAAGGTAATCCACTTGAAAGAAAATGTTTCATATTATTGGCAGTGAATGATACTTTTAAAACTCAATGGCAGCATTGATTTGATTACTGTATTCCAGAATTGTAAATAAATAATTTTATATTAAATTATAGTTCAGCTTTGAATTGAATCTGAGCTTTGGCTCATTCTCTATCCTAACAATACTTATTCCTTCTTTTCTGTATCTCAGTGGGTAAAAAAGTGAGGTATTCAATGCTGTTTGTTATCAGAGAAAGTCTAAATCAATTCTTTAGGTCATTGCCATTGAGAAAATATTAAAATGTGAAATAAAGATTGTTACTGTGACAAAGAGGAGCACTGAACATTGATAGCCATTTGGGCTTAATATTGTTAAATGAGGCCACATTACTGCTGTAACAGTTGGCTGTCTAATAAGCTGGAATATTTCATCAGGAATATTATAGTAAGATGTGCTTTGAAGACTCTACTGGAAAACAATAGCTTGATATAGCTCATTTAAGGTTCAGTATGATCACTCTCATTTGCCTCCTCTATATTGTGTATTTCTCCAAGGGTAGCAATGAATACTAAGCACCAGGCCCTTATCAGTCTCTAGCACCCTGACTTAGTGTTTGAATTAGTCCCCAAATAAAGTATGTTTTACAGAAAGATATTATGATTATCAACAAAAAGAAGCAGGATGGCAAGTAAAATTGAGAGAAATTGCCAAAATACAGAATGAAAATATAATAGCTATTAATGCAGTGACATTTTAGAGTCTGTTAAGCATTTGCCATCAAAGTACTGGGTACTTTGTATTTATTGTTTTAGTTTCCATTGTCAAGGCTTACATTAATCTAAATTCTATCATTTGAATGTGTCATCATTTTTGGAATTACAGAGAGTCTTTTAACATAAAATGTATCATTTGGTTTTATGGATGTGATTATATGTTTTTATTTTACATTTTCAATTATAATACACAATAGTAAATCATTTTAGATATTTTCCATTTAAATTTTGTATCAGAATTTGCAGAATAAAAATATATTCAGTTTATAGAGTATGCTGTTTTATGAAAAATTCTGTAGGTAGGAGTATAACTCTCTGAGTCATTTTTAGAATGTTTCAGATTATTACAGAATGCTGTGCAATATTAATTAGAAAAATATAAAAATCTCTATAACAATTATGAGAATATCACAGATTGCATAAAAACCTTTTCATTGAAAAGTTATATATAATTTTAGTGACTCATAGTACACCTATTTAAGATTTATATTCCATTAGCTCTTGCAGGTTATTTTACATAAAATCCTGCATATTACAGTAGTGTGCAAATTAAAGTTTCCAGAAATCTAATACAAAGTGTATTTCTACTTTCAAGGATGAACAAAACCTATGCATTAAAAATGCATGCTATTCCACTGAAATTTTAAGAGGTTTTTCTTTTTTGGTGTGTTTTATCATTCCCCAAAGTGCAGTGAAGATGTTTGGTTTGAGATTAATAATACTCCTTGCATTTTCAAGACTGTTTTAAAAGTCACAAGTGTGAAATCTTCATGTTTGTTGATTCATCACCAGAAAATTGCTATATCTACATAAATGAACCAAATTAATCATTTCTTACTCATTGAATCTGACTTGAAGTTATATAGTAAGTAATGTCTGTTGAGTGCCTACTATGTGCCAAAGATGCCTAATACTGGAGATTCTAGATGAGTAGGAAATATACACACTCCCTTGTTCTTACAGATATTACTGTTGTTAGGTTAGAAGACAGTAATCAAAATAGCACACTGATGAATCAGTGATTATAGACAGAAAAGTGATACAAGAAAAGCAATACAATTTGATGAGTAACTATTGTGAAATTAAAAGTAAAAAGATTCTGAGGAAGTGACGCTTGAGCTGATAGCTAAAGGATGAACAAACTGGGCATGGTGGCACACATCTGTAGTCCCAGTTACTTGGAAGGCTGAGATGTGATGATCATCTGAACCCAGGAATTTGAGTCTAGTCTGGGCAACTAGCAAGACCCCATCTCTGATAAAATAAAAATAAGATGAACAGCACTTACTAGATGAAGCATCAATAGTAAATGTGCAATGGAAAGTATTACAGAGGAAATAATTAGTGAAGACAATAACTCCTGTTATGCAAGGAAGCATGGCACACTGCAGCCACTGACTGGAAAGCCTATGTGTCCTGGGAGAAGAGGAAAATTAACTTGTAGACAACTCTTTCCAAAAGTGTAGTCATGAAGCTAAAATGAGAAATAGGGTGACTTGAAAGCAGAACTTAAAATCTTGTGTTTGAAGATGTGATTTTACTTTTATTTTTATCACCAAATTGAAGAAACATGAGCATACGTGGAGGTTAATGTGACAGATAACATTATAGCGAGACTGATGGAATACATAGGAAAGGCAAATATGATTGACAAGTTCTCTAGGCAGCAGGTAAATACCAGAATCCAAAGAGCAGATGGAGGGCATGACTTTAGGTAGGAAAAGGGTCGATTCCTTCTTCACAACAGCTGGTAAGGGAGCATGGTGGGTTCACTTCTTCAGTTCTTTCATGACAGTAGGCATCAAGCCTAATGGCCTGAGGACAAAGCTGACTCATCCTGGTATGACATCAGGGTAACCTGTGAAATCTCTGCTCACCTTTACGTGGGGTTGGTAAACAAGGAGATTGCTGTTTTATGATTTGTTTAGATATTTTCTATAGAGGTAACTGTTTTCATTTCCATAAACAATGCTTTCATCCTTTCATTCCTAATTATACCCAGTTGTTCAGAGAAAGAAATTTCCAAGGACTTAAGAGCTAATAAGACACCAATAAGGTTTTTAGTGTTTCAAAAAAAAAAAAGTATCTATTTGTGAAAAAAATAAAAGCGATTTTCTCTTGAACTAAAAATTGTAATCACATAGTTTCTTTCCTCCTGCAGTTATTAAATACGTGGGGTAATGACCAGTGCCTCTTTAGTGGCAGTTTTGATTTATGCTATGATACTAAAAATTATGTTCCTTCAGGGAATGTCACTGATATATACTGCTGCTTGCAAATTGTATGTAAAAAGAGACTTAATTATAAATTTTGTTAAAAGTTAAAGGTATAATTGGAGATTAAAATTAAGAATGACAAAACATTATTAGGACCTCATTAAATTATAGAACAACAATTATTTTAATAATATAACAAATCTTAATAGTGATATAAAAATTATAACATAATTCAAAATATACTTTTCAGTAGAGACAAATTAATTCTAAACTAATGTCGTATAAGAAAGTGTTGGTTTTCTTTTCTCATTTAAACTTTCTCAGTATAGCATAAGAGCTATTTCATCTCTCCATCATACAAGCCTCCAACTTTCACAGCAGCCAGCAATACAATTTTTATGCATTTTTGCAACACATTTTAAAAATCTTTGTCAGAGAATAAGAAATTTTGAGCAACTCTAACACATAAACTCATTCTTACCAGGATTCAGAATTAGCATATATAATTAAAACCTGTTAAAAGTATTGTTTTTTTTTTTTAAAAAAAAAAGCTGACGTTGTAAAATATTACTTTTAAATTATTATTTTTTTATTATTTTCTCCCATATTAAGTTATCCCCTGAAGCCTGGCCTTTCAGAAGAAGATTGGCCTTCTGGAACATTCTAACGAAACAAATTCTTGCCCAGCCCTTAAAACAGTCAATTCTGATCAACTGCAATATTTGAATCTCAGGTCTTGCTACACCATGAAGGGACATTGCTTTCCCAGCAACAATTGTTGATGTGGTGAATTTTTCTCTGACTTACTGTATCCTACATTTCAGTATCTCCATCACGCTAAAGAAGGGCTATATGGCCTACTCCTAAACACAAAAAACCACACTAGCAGTGAGCGACAGTATGGCCTAACAATTTATAATCATACCAAGGTAGGGGCAAGGGCTTCCCTAATTATGTAGCTTATAAACTACTCAGCTCCTGGAGCCTCATATCCAGAACTACCAGATTACTGTGAGTTAATCCAGAATGTAATAGCCAGTGGGGAATGGGGTTTCACTCACCTGCTACCTCATCCTGTTTCCCCAATTATGGCATTGCCTCTCCATATGCCTGGTCTGTTCAAGCCTCCCTCAGTCGTCTTTAATTCACAAAAATATTTTATTTTAATATTGGTTTTATAATTTCAACCTTTATTTCAGACGAGAATGTACATGTGCAAGTTTGTTAAATAGGTATATTGAGTGCTGCTGATGTTTGGAGTATGAATGAACCCATCACCCAGGTAGTGAGCACAGTACATACAGGTAGCTTTTCAGCCCTTGCCCCTCTCAATAGTCCCCAGTGTCTGTTGTTGTCATTTTTATCACCATGTGTACACAATGCTCAGCTTCCACTTATAAAGGAGAACATGCAATATTTGGTTTTCTATTCCTACATTAATTGGCTTAGGTAAAATAATGGCCTCCAACATGAATATATTTGTGTTGCTTCAAAAGGCATAATTTCATTCTTTTTTTTATGATTGTATGGTATTCTATGGTTTATATGTGCCACTTTATCTGGTCTACTGTTGATAGGCACTTGGGTTGATTCCATTTCAATACTACTGTGAATATTACTGCTATGAACATATGAATACATGTGTCTTTTGGTAGAACAATTTATTTTCCTTTAGGTATATACCCAGTAATGGGATTGCTGGGCCAAATGGTAATTCTGTTTTAATTTATTTTTTTGAGAAATCTCCACACTGCTTTCCATAGTAGCTGAATTAATTTACATTCTGACCAACAGTATATAACCATTCCATTTTCTCTGCAACCTTGTTAACATCTGTTATTATGTGACTTTTTAAATAATAGCCATTCTGATAGGTGTGATGATATGGTGTTGTGATTTTGAACTGGATTTCTCTGATTATGAATGATGTTGAGCACTTTGTCATGTTCTTGGTTCTTTGTATATGTATTAATCCGTTTTCACACTGATGATAGAGAATACCTGAGACTGGGCAATTTACAAAAGAAAGATGTTTATTTGATTTATAGTTCCATGTGGCTGGGGAGGCCTCACAATCATGGTGGAAAGCAAGGAGGAGCAAGTCATATTTTACATGGATGAGCAGGCAAAGAAAGAGAACTTGTGGAGGGGAACTCCTTTTTTTAAAACCATCAGATCTTGTGAGATTTATCATGAGAACAACACGGGAAAAACTTGCCCCCATGATTCAATTACCTTCCATTAGGTCCCTCTCATAACATGGAAATTCAAGATGAAATCTGGATGAAGACACAGGCACACCATATTAGTATGTCTTCCTTTGAGATGTATCTGTTCATGCCTTTTGCTCATTGCATTGTTAAAATTCCGTATAGATGCTGGATGTTTGACCTCTGACAGATGCATAATTTGCAAATATTTTCTCTCATTCTGTAGTTTGTGTGTTTACTCTGTTGATAGTTTCTTTTGCTGTGCAGCTCTTTAGTCTAATTAGGTTCTACTTTTCTAGTTTTTTTTTTTTTTTGGCAATTACTTTTGAGGACTTGGTCATAAATTCCTTTTCAAGGCCAATGTTCAGAATGGATTTTTTTAAATTTTCTTCTAGGGTTTAAGGTCTTACATTTATATTGTTAATCTATCTTGAGTTAATTCTTTTGTATATAGTGAAAGGTAGGGGTCCACTTTATTCATCTGTGTATGGCTAGCCAGCTATTCCGGCACCATTTATTGAAAACGGAATCCTTTCTCTACTGCTTATTTTGTCTACTTCATTAAAGGTCAGATGGCTGTAGGTGGGTGGCTTTACTTCTGGATTCTCTATACTGTTCCATTGGTCTATTTGTCTGTTTTTCTACACGTACTGTGCTGTCTTGGTTAATATAGCCTTAGAGTGTAGTTTGAAGTCAAATAGTGCAATGCCTCTGGCATTGTTCTTTTTGCTTAGGATTTCTTTGATTATTTGAGTTCTTTTTTGGGTCCATATGAATTTTAGAATAGATTTTTCTAATTCTGTGAAGAGTGATATTGGTAGTTTCATAGGAATTTCATTGAATTTATAGATTACTTAAGGCAGTATGACCATTTTAATAATATTGATTCTTTCTATTCATGAGCACGGAATGCTTTTCCATTTTCTTCTGTCATCTATGATTTTTTTCAGCAGTATTTTCTAGTTCTTATCATCCAAATATTTTAATATATTCTATCAAGTAAAATATGAGTGAGAATATGGAGGGTTAAACTATTGCAATTGTGTTGTAAGGTAAAAGACATTATCTTGAAAAAGTTAAAAAAAAAGTAAGTTTGCTGGGTCAAAAAAAAATATTTCACACTCATAAGGTCAAGCATGACTTTAGTAGAGACTATCATCCTTATCAAAGTTTTAAGTGCAGTATTTCAGAAAAATAGCATGAAACACACGTTCCTTTTTGAAGAGTACACAATAGGGGATATTAAGACAGACTTTAATGGTGTTCATATTTTCTTCTTTGCTTTCATAAACCAAATAAATCCCCTTTTACGGAAGTGAGGTATTAGAAGAGTATAAAATTTGCAGCCATTCAATCATACAATGATGGATAAAGCATCATTTATTTGCTCTACCTTTTCCTTTGCTTGTCTTTTTTGTAGAGGCCTGAAAATGCAAATGCTTACTTACCTTATGTCTTTTCAGCTTCTTGTGACCTGAGAAACAACTCTCATCAATGAGATGCGTGAGGACATCTGGGTGGTCTCTGAAAGATTTCAGTTTCTCAATTAAAATCTTTACCCTTGGCTAAATTCTCATCATTTTATCCTGATCTTAAGATGAATGTGCAGTCTGATGCCTGACAAGATCATGTTATCATGAAGGACGGGAAATCATTGATTCTGACTTTGTTAAACTGAAGAACTAATTTAAGGAATCATCTTTGAATTTCCTTTTGGAGGGTGAGTGGAAAACTACTCCTATATATGTAAGTCAGTATTGGTTATATTTTCCACTTTTTGCTCTGACATTTTATCCTAATTGATACAAGTATAAGTTTTAAATTTTGTACTTTTTGGGTCATCTGTCAGATACATGACAAGTTTAATGTTTGTTCTCAACAATTTATATTTTAGCTGCTTGTCAGCTTATTTTTGAGAAACTTAGTTTACTGTCAAATTATTAAGATATCACCTAACAACTTTCATATTAATTTTAAAAATTAATTTTTCTGATGTATGCACATACATTGCATACCCATAGTTTAACATGTATACACATGCATATACATTTACATACATATATTGAAATATGTATGTTTTATTCTGAAATTTATCAAAAAGAAAATTGTTAAAGATAATTTTTAGAAGCTTTTATTGAAAGTGAAATTACAAAACAAAATCAATTGTACTCTTAAAGATGTAAGGGATCTAATAAAAATTGCTTTGTTCGAAATTTTGTAAAGGTATCCCAGGGTGAAGCCAGTTTTTCTGTAGTGTGCTTATAGATATTAACTCATTAAAATTGGATCCACTGGACTATCTCAGGCAATTGTTATTTTTCCAAGCAGTCCATTTTCTTTGTTCTTTCTATGTGTGAATTCATAAGGAATTGATATGTCAACATTTTTATACTTTTATTGGATTTAAAGTTTGGCTCTTTCAACAGCAATTTCAGCACTAAATTGAGTTGTTGTCATACAAATGGTAAGGCATTTGATATTTCTGCAGGGAACGTATCTTGAAAAATCATCAGTAAGTCATACTTTCTTTCCTATTTTGTGTAAAAACAAATAGAAACCATCTTAAATTTATTTGGAATAAAGTTCTGTACTAGCAGGTTTTTCACAAGGACTGAAAGAAAGGACAATACTTCCTGAGCACAAATTTCTGTAACACAAATTCATTATTAATTAAGTAAATATTAATTGAGCTCCAAATGTGAATCAAATTCTGTGTCTGCCTTCAAAACCTCTATTGTCTTTTAGAGGAAAGAAAAAATGAGATAAGACATCGAAATATAGTACATGGTCTAGTGGGGATAGGCAATGCTGTTGAGGGACTGTGTTAAGGAAAAAAACTTCTCTTCCCCAGTCCACCAGGGCATGGTTTAAAAGGCAAGAGTTTCCCAGCCAAGCTGTTTGTCTAGGTTTCCCAAGCCGGGATAGGTAGAGGAATCCAAGTGGCCTTCTTTGTCCAAAAAACCCCCGAAAGCTCTGGGAGGAGGGGGCTCTGTTGTGGACCAAGCAGCCAATCCCCGGTATCAGAGTCAAAGATCAATTACTCCAGAGGAAGTTTGAAAGAACTCCTCTCATTGGATGAGAACATGAATGAGGCGAGTAACTCCAGAGTTAAAACTCCGCTGCGCTCTCTCTCTCTCTCTCCTCTCCCTCTCCCTCTCTCTCTCTCTCTCTCTCCTCTCCCTCTCCCTCTCTCTCTCTCTGTCTCTCCTCTCTCCCTCTCTCTCTCTCCTCTCCCCCCCCTCCTGCTCATCTCTTACAAATCACTTTATCTGCAAAACTCTTTGAGTCCACCATATTTATTTGAAGGATAAGCTCACTGACCCTCTGGGGACCCTTTCCCCAGGGTCCCTTTCTCTTCAGGATAAGAGAGGACAAGGATCTTATCGGATTAGGGAATTGGGAGTGTCTTTGGGTCACCCCGCTCCCTCCCCTAGCTACACTTTGATAACATACAAGAAGGACACTCAACCCAGAATTGAAAATAAAGGAATGTTTAAGCCAACACTCCAGGAAGAAGTAGGAGTTAAAAGGATGAATGCAGTGAAAGGGATGAATAGACATGAGGGTGAGAAGGAGAAAAAAGACGTAAATCATTCTATCTACTACACATTAGTTGAATATATTGCATAAGAAAAGGGAAGGTGGTGATAGATGAAGAGTAATGGACAGTTTCTAATGGGAGATTGTTCGTTGTGCAAAGGGATTAGATTGTATTTGTAGGGAAATGGAGGGCTATTAAAATTTTTATGAAGGGGAATTATAGGACTAGGTTTTCATTTTAAACTACCACTATGGTCACAGAGCAAAGATTAGATTTTAGGGAGGTGGGATTCAGAGACAATTGACTTGTTGGGGCAAGGGGAAAACTTCCCCTGTACCTTTGGAGGGTTCGCTGAAAAATCAACTCCAATACGGCAGATTAATAAGAGAAAAGGCATACAAACTTATTTAGTCATGTGCACAGGGAAAATTACAGAGTAATCACCTAACATCCCAGTGACACCCAAATGGCTTTATGTTTGTAGGTTTGTCTGATCTTTATGTAGATAGCGGAAAAATCTTTTTCAAGGTTTGTGGATCGCTAAGCGTTTTTTTTTTTTTTTTGGTTTTGTTTTTTTTTGAGACTGAGTTTCGCTCTTGTTACCCAGGCTGGAGTGCAATGGCACGATCTCGGCTCACCGCAACCTCCGCCTCCTAGGTTCAGGCAATTCTCCTGCCTCAGCCTCCTGAGTAGCTGGGATTACAGGCACGTGCCACCATGCCCAGCTAACGTTTTGTATTTTTAGTAGAGACGGGGTTTCACCATGTTGACCAGGATGGTCTCGATCTCTTGACCTCGTGATCCACCCGCCTCGGCCTCCCAAAGTGCTGGGATTACAGGCTTGAGCCACCGCGCCCGGCCTTAGCTAAGAGTTTTTAATTCAAAATATTCAATACCAAGGAACCTTATTTGGGGGTGAAATTTCCTATGCTCCTTCACACTGGAGGCAGGAGCCCCAGTCAGCAGATAGTTCTATGAATTTCAGTGGTTGCCTAAACTAAACAGGCATCAAAATGAAAATCTGTTAATGGATTTTTAAGCTAAAAAAAAAAAAATACTTGAAGACTTATTTTCTCTGTGATGTAAGTCACAAGTTAAAGATAATGGGAGGTTTAAACTCAACAGGCTGAAAAATAAATGCATTGAAAAATGGAGAGATACTTGAGTAGCCTGGAGAGTCCCAATATCTATTATATAATGTAACTTTTCATATTTTTCAACACCTTTGCCCCTAAATACTAATATTAGGATGTCCTTATTGTTTTTAGTTAGTTTCTTTATGTTTTGTTTTTAACACAAATCAATTTGATTTGTGACGCATTCAGCATTTCATGTACACTTTGTTATCTGAACAACCTGTTTTCAGAGTTCTTTTTTTTTTTTTAAATTAAGGTAGAACAGAGCCTTGTCCAAATCTGTATATTTAACTAGCACCAGAGGAGGAATTTATGTATAATTTTCTGATTCTAAATTACTTATATATATGAATACTTTTTATTAAGATAAAAGTTACATTTTCATATATATATATTTCTGTTAACTAGGAATATGACAAGATGCATAAGGAAAAACAGATTATATTGACACCTGCTCTGGCAGAATCTGACCTTCATGCTTATCAATATCCTTTATTGGATAACATGTTGAAGAATTTTTCGTTACGTGAGAAATCTGTGGGGGCATTTCTAAAATGTATAAATAAAAATATAAATATCTCTGGGTGGGTTGGACAGCAACATATGGTTCATCATATTTTCAGATGAATTACAGAAAAAAAAGTTATAATTTTACTCAGGTATCTTTTGGGTGATATACATTAAGTTTTCAAAACTGTTACCAAAATCATCAGGTATGATTTGAAATAACAAGAAAAAGAGTTAGAAGTCTGTTTTCTTTTCCATTTCTATAAAGTAATCAGAGCTCTGCTGAACATTCATTTTTTAAACTTTTTTAAATGTGCCTTGCTTTATTGTAATATTCGTTTTATTGGAATGGTCTGGAACTCAACATACACTAAATGTGGAAGACAACATTCCTAGGCAAGGGAAGACTCCCATTTTTCTTTCCAATATAGATACACACAGGTAATTTTACATATACTGAAGGTTATTCATAATTTTACTTAGTGGTATTTACTTAGTGATGGTGTCTTAATGGGTGAGACTTTTGTTACCCATGCTCAGTGAATGGATATTTAAAAGACAAACAAAGCCTGTGCAAAAGATGCCTTACTTATTAGTATCATAATGATCATCCAGATCCATTATACTAATGACAAAGTCCATTAGCAGTAATTCACAATCTGACTTAACCAGCAGGTAACTTTAGTTTTACTCTTTTCCTGTTAATATTGTAGAATGTTAAAAAGGAAACAGGTGGGCTGGGCAAGGTGGCTCATGCCTATAATCCCAGTACTTTAGGAGGCCGAGGCAGGTGGATTGCCTGAGGTCAGAAGTTTGAGACTGGCCTGGCCAACATGCTGAAATCCCATCTCTACTAAAAATACAAAAATTATCCAGGTGTGATGGCAGACACCTGTAATCTCAGCTTCTCCTGAGGCTGAGACAGGAGAATCTCTTGAACCTGGGAGGCAGAGGTTGCAGTGGGCCGAAACTGTGTCATTGCACTCCAGCCTGGGCAACAGAAGCAAACCTCCTCAAAATAAATAAATAAATAAATAAATAAATAAATAAATAAATAAAAAGAAAACAGGTGAAGAGAGAAAGTCATGGAAGGAGAATCACTTTCTTGACAAAGTTGTAGTTTCAAAATCTTAAATCTGGGCAACTGCTCTAAGATGGCACTTGAAATCTTTCTTTTGTTTATTCCTATTTGGTACTATTTGTAATTAAGATAATTAAAAGTTGTAATAAAATATTAGCATAGTATCCTCCCACCCTGCTGCCAATTTTATCTGTGCTTTCAATCTGAATTGTAATCTCGGAAGAGAAAGTTCTTGTGATTTAAGTCTGAATTCTAGGGCCAGTATGTAGCCAGTAGATACAGTGAGGGCTGTCGATAAACATGAAATTAGTGTGCTGTCTCAAACATGGTGTAATTTAGGCCATCATACATGATACAATAAGCCCTCCAAATCTCATGTCAAAATGTAATTACTAGTGTTGTAGGTGGGACCTGGTGGGAGGTGATTGGATCATGAGGGTGGCTTCCTTATGATCAGTTAGCTCATGCAAGATCTGGTTGTTTAAAAAAGTCTAGGACTGCCCCCCTCTCTATCTTGCTCCCTCTCTTGCCATGTGATGTGCTGGTTCTCCTTTGCCTTTCTCCATGATTGTAAGCCTCCTGAGGCCTCACCAAAAGCAGGTGTTGGCACCACATTTCCTGTACAGACTGAATAATCATAGGCCAACATGAATCTTATTTTCTTATAAATTACCCAGCCTCAGGTGTTTCTATATGGCAATGCAAGAATGGACTCGTGTAGTACCAGAAACAAGTTCCGTACTGGTTTTCAAGATTACCTGGTGTACCTGGTATTGATTAATTATGCAGGAGTTAGAGCTTAGAAGGAAATTAGAATTCATATAACAAACGCCCATTCTAGCATAGATAACTTGTTCATAGAATTATTGAAATAAATGTACCTGAAGCCTGAACAGCTATAGCTAAGAGGGCTAACAGAAAAGTTATTTTTTAATTATAAAATACTTATAATAATTAAAAATAGATCCTAATATATAGCAAACATTTTTCTCTCTAGTTTTTCCAAAATTTATATTGAGTCTTCTAGTATTTAAATCTATATTAAATTTTAATATATATCAATACCAAATCATTCCTCTTTCTCCATGGAAGTAGGGGAAAGACAAAAAATAATTTTACAAGTGGAGAGTGCAGTTGAAGAAAATATACTAAAAGTCCAAACTTTATTCATAGAAGATTTTTAGTATCTATGCACAATAATATAGTATATATCAGCTTGGACTTAGGACTCAGACTATTTTATTTTCAAATACTAATCTTTGTCCTTTATTAGCTGTGACATTAAAAATTACTTAAATTCTTGCTTCCTTGGTCACTTTATTTTAAAAGTGACCTCAGAAGACAACTGATATATTAATGTATATAACTTATTTGTAATTTTAATTTAAAACTAGAATATCTCAAAATATAAAATTATATATGTTATATACATATATATACATTAATGGTAGAAATTTATGTATTCTGTATAGTTTTCATCTAAGGATTGGTTTTAGTGCCAAAATTACTACGTGGTAATTTGTGATCATTTTAGCTATAAGTCAGAAGTGATTATTCACTCCAAGTTGATAAAGGTTCTGATCGTAAATTTAAAGTGAGAAATAACATATATCCTGAAGAACTACAAAGTTCTAGAAAGAATCATTTAATCCAGAAAGTTCTAGAAAAAGCATTTAATAAATGCACTCAATTCATTTACTTATTATTCTGGGAGTATTTAATATCTTTAGGTACATAAAAAATATTTAATATCTTTAGGTATATAAAATAACAGCAAAATTAATATCTGTACAATAATCAACATACATCAAAACTTTTTAAATGTTGGGGAACTGCTAAATCCTTCAGTCCTTGACTCTGTAGCTTCATAATCCCATATTGATGCATAGAAATATTCAATTAAAAAAACCTACCTCTTTGGGATGCTTACTAAAGTCCTGCAATTTAGATTATTCAAGAAAGTTTGTATGTGATCATTTGTAAGAAATTTGATTAAGTACTTATTATGTGTCTTATTTTATTTGGCACTGTGGATAACTAGATTTTAAAAAAACAGGTCTTAACTCTAAAAATTTTAGTTGTATCGAAGCTATTAAAAAAGGAAATGAACAATGCTATATTGTTTAAATAAAATTATTAAAGTTTTACAGTGTGCTTAGTAGGTGATAGGCAATCTAAATATTTACTCAATTATTTTTCAAAATAAATTAAGAAAATAGGTGCTCATAGTGTTTTTATTTTAAGATATAAACTGAGTAACACACACTTTAAATGACTTGCTCAAGATCACACAGAAAATAATAATAATAATAATAAAATGAAAAATTTAAACTCCAGGTAAGTAGTTCATGACTCCAGAGCCCAATCTCTTCATTAACACTATGCATGGAATGATACAGGCAAGTAAGTGTCAAATACCTGTAATCACATATGAAAGGATACATGCTTCAGCTGGGCATCAGGGATCTTTTTTGGAGACTATAATGTAGCACTGTGTTTAAAATAATGACTAAGTAAAAAAGAGGAAGTCATTACAGTCCAAGGAACAGTATGGCCCAAGTCATTGAGTCTTAAAAGAACTTAGAATGTAAGAAATGTATATGTTATAAGAACTACAAGCTTAGAATGCAAGAATAGCATATGTTATTAACACTACAAACCAAGAACAAATAAACTATGGATTCTGGAAATATAAGTACTCAGCTGCACCCAATCTACTATGAGCTGTGTCAATTATTTATTTTTTTAGCATTTATTTAACTAATATTTATAATTAAATTCTACATCAACACTAATGAGCATGCTAATAGATATATATCCAATTTGCAAGTTTTCTTAATTGAATGTAATAGAAAATGATGCTTGGGAAATTTAGTTTCATGCAACAGTTAGGTTTCACAGCCTAGTACCTAAAGTATTTAACCCCCCAAAATAAAACATCTTTGAAAATAAAATGACAAATTGAGGATTTAAGAAATTCATAAATTTATGCATGAATATTGGTGTGACTATTTGAAGAAGTAATTAAGAATAAAATATTATAAATATAATTTTCCTAAATTTATATTAACACTACATATTTTTATATATTTGTTTTATAAATTTACATTGAGAAAATGGAATAAAACAAATTTTTAAAATTCAACAAAACCCCCTTAGGTAAAATGTGTGTTCTTTAATTAC
Organism: Cebus imitator; assembly: GCF_001604975.1. Classification (NCBI taxonomy): domain Eukaryota; kingdom Metazoa; phylum Chordata; class Mammalia; order Primates; family Cebidae; genus Cebus; species Cebus imitator. The sequence goes on from NW_016107429.1 coordinate 1,880,851, forward strand.
ATTTAAAATGCTGTTTGAAACTACACCAACTTTAGTAAAAAAATTGGTATGTAGTTATAAAAGAGTTTGTATATTGAAAACTGTTCTTAAAATGTCATTGCATCTACAGGTGCTCATTCTTGGGTTTGTTTTGTTTTGTTTTTTGAAATGGAGTCTCACCATGTTTCTGTTGCCCAGGCTGCAGTGCAGTGGCTTAGTCTTGGCTAAGTACAGCCTCTGCCTCCCAGGTTGAAGTGATTCTCCCGCCTCAGTCCCCCAAGTATCTGGGATTACAGGTGCACACCACCAAGCCTGGGTAATTTTTCTATTTTTGGTAGAGATGGGGTTTTGCCATGTTGCCCAGGCTGTTCTTGACGTCCTGACCTCAAGTTGATCCACCAGCCTTGACCTCCCAAAATGCTGTAATTACAGATGTGAGCCACCACACCTGGCCTGTCAGTGCGGATTTGCTACATAGTTGCTCACCTCTTGACTTTGCTTTTGTGCACATAAAATAAACATTTGAAAATATAGCTGTTCCATTCTGGTTAAAATTAAATTAGGGCCTATAGAAAATATCAGGTGTGTTGTCAATAAGATCAAAATCTTTCAACCTTTAAATTTTCTGCTGCAGAATTATCACTTCGATTTTTGTAAATTATTTCTCTATAGTGTTAAAATGTTGCAATGTCATCACTGATTATAAAATAGGTTGAATTAACTGTATGGTTTAGGGGGCTAATATTTTGCTATAGTTTATTCAGTATACACAAACATAGGCATACAAGCACATAGAACTTAAGTTCAGTAGTATTGTTTTCATTTATGCTTTGTTTGTTCTCATTATTTGAACTGTTGCCATAGCTTTTCTACGTAAATCAATGTTTTTTAAAACTAAAGCATCAATTCCCTAATTTCAATGCTGTATTTTACCTTTTTATCACACAGAGTATTTGATTTTTAAAAGTCTTTTATGCTACATTATTTTTCCCCACACTTTCTTCTTCTGTTTGATTTTATCTGTAAAGTCATTTTTCTCATGCTTAACTTAAGGCATACCTGCTGAATATGATTCTTTTCACATTGATAGGTAACTGAAAGTGTGCATTTCCACATATACATAAGGAAAACTAAAATATTATATGTTTTCTGATATATCTGGGATGGCTTACTTGAAGAAAAAAATGTATATAATTTATGAATTTAGAAAATATTTTGCCGGGCATGGTGGCTCACGCCTGTAATCCCAGCACTTTGGGAGGCCGAGGCGGGTGGATCACGAGGTCAAGAGATCGAGACCATCCTGGTCAACATAGTGAAACCCCGTCTCTACTAAAAAAAATACAAAAAATTAGCTGGGCATGGTGGCACGTGCCTGTAATCCCAGCTACTCAGGAGGCTGAGGCAGGAGAATTGCCTGAACCTAGGAGGCGGAGGTTGCGGTGAGCCGAGATCGCGCCATTGCACTCCAGCCTGGGTAACAAGAGCGAAACTCCGTCTCAAAAAAAAAAAAAAAAAGAAAATATTTTGAGTTATTTTTAGTTATTTATTTTTAAACTCAATGAAAGCATTCTATAAAAGACAATATGAGATTTATATTATTGAAATAGCAATGAGGATGGAAGGAGATTAACACAATCAGATGACTTAACGCAAAATCTGGAAAAAAGATGATAAAAGGAGGAGTCATGGAACACTAGGAAGAAAACTATATATAAAGAGTCAAGAATATGAATATATTCAATATACAATATACTTTTTTCTCATGAGTTTTTATATCATATTTAATAATTGAAACAAAATATATAGTATTATCTGATACTCAAAACAATGATATTTAAATATGAGGAAGAGAAAATGAAATGGAAGTGAGGTTTCTGTCCATTACTCAGAGTGGTAAAATACATATGCATATTGTAATACCTAGAGCCACCACTATAAAAACTGTACAAAGAGATATACTGTGTTCCCTTGGTATGACTTCAGACCCTCCTTTGAATATCAGGATCTAGGGAAAAAAAAAAAAACTAACACCCGTCTAATACAATGGGACCCTATAGCTGAAGCAGCCTTTTAGATCCTGAAGCAGGCACTACTGCAGGCTCCAGCTCTAAGCCTTCTTATGGGGAATGACTTCTCCTTATATGTTACAGAAAAGTCAGGAGTGGCACTGGAGGTTCTGACGTAGACTTGAGGGACCACACCACAACTGGCGGCATACCTAAGTAAGGAAATTGATGCAGTATCAAAAGGCTGGTCCCACTGCTTGCGAGTCATAGCCGCAGTGGCTATATTGGTCTCAGTAGCTGTTAAAATAGTGCACGGGAAAGATCTAACTGTATGGACTTATGATGTAGCTGGAATTCTGACCTCTAAAGGAGGCTTATGACTGTCCACCACCGCCTATTCAAACATCAGGCCTTAATGCTCAAAGGGCCCATACTTCAGCTGCATACATGTGCAGCCCTCAATCCTGAGGAAGGAAGGGGCAGACAAAGAACATGACTGCCAGCTCAGAACTATGCAGCTCGAGAGGATCTCTTAGAAACTCTTCCCTAGGCAATCGTCACTGTAACCTATACACTGATGGAAGTTCATTTATGGAAAATGGAATTCAAAAGGCAGGATATCATTTGTCAGTGATCAAACAGTGCTTGAAAGTAATTCCCTTCCTCCTGGAACTAGTGCCCAACTGCCAGAACTCGTAGCCCTCACTTGAGCTCTAAAATTAGGAAAAGAAAGGAGAATAAACATATACACAGATTCCAAATGTGCTTATCTAGTTCTGCATGCCCATGCTGCCATATGGAAGGAAAGAGTGTTCCTAACCTTGGCTGGAACTCCCATTAAACATCATAAGGAAATTCGAGGCTTATTGCAAACTGTCCAAGAACCCAAAGAGGTAGCAGTCTTACACTGCCTGGATCACCAGAAAGGAGATGAGAAGGAAGCAGAGGACAATTATCGAGCTGACCTAGAGGCAAAAAGGGAAGCTAGACAAGAATTTGTAGAAGGACCTTTAATATGGGAAAACCATCTCCAGGGAACTAAACCTCAATACTCATCAGAAGAGGTAGAGTGAGCAATCTCTTAGGAATATAATCTTCCTTCAGAATGGCTAGCTACTGAGGAGGGAAAAGTACTCCTACCTGCTGTCAGCCACTTAAAACCCTACATCAAACCTTCCATATGGGTATAGAGAATACATATCAAACGGCCAAATCTGTATTTACAGAAAAAGTCTCTTCAAGGCTGTCCAACAAATCGTCAAAGGATGTGAAATATGCCAGAAAAATAATCCTCTGGCACATGGCAAAGCTCCTCCTGGGGAACAGTGAGCCAGTCATTACCCAGGTGAGGATGGGCAAATGGACTTTACCCATATGCCTAAGTCTCGGTGATATCAATATCTGTTAGTGTGTGTAGATACCTACACAAACTGGGTTGAAGCTTTCCCCTGTAGAACAGAAAAAGCCCAAGACGTAATAAAAGTCTTGATTAATGAAATAATCCCTAGATTCGGACTCCCTCGCTGTCTTCAAAGCAATAATGGCCCTACCTTCAAAGATGCAATGACCCAAGGAATTTCCAAAGCATTAGGAAGACAGTATCATCTCCACTGTGCTTAGAGGCCTCAGTCCTCAGGCAAAGTGGAGAAGATGAGTGAAATTCTTAAGAGACAACTTAAGAAACTGGCACAGGAAACCCACCTCCCATAGCCTTCTCCTTTAACAGTAGCACTCTTAAGGGCTTGAAACTATCCTCAGAAAATAGGACTGAGCCCCTGTGAGATGCTTTGTGGATGACCTTTTCTTACTAATGATCTTGTATTAGACAAGGAAACAGCAGATCTGATAAAAGATATAACCTCCTTGGCTAAGTACCAACAGGCTCTTAGGACCTTACCTGAAGGACATCCTAGGGAAAAGGGGAAAGAGTTGTTCCACCCTGGAAGCTTATTGATTAAGTCTCTCCCCTCAGACTCTCACTCTCTAGGCCCATCTTGGGAAGGACCATTTTTGGTTATTTTGTCTAACCCAGTGGCAGTTAAGGTGGGAATTGACTCATGCATTCATCACACTCGGCTGAAGCCTTGGACACCTGCTGAAGAAAATCATAGGCCCTCCACTACAGAGCCTGAAGTTCCAGGACACAACACTTCATACACCCGTGAGCCATTAGAGGATCTATGTTTTCTTTTTCAAAGAGATCCCCAGGAAAGTAACTACTTATGACTCTGACTTACATCTTGGCATTAACAGGACTATGACTCTTAATTTTATTTTCTGTGACCGGACTCTATATGGTTGCCCCTATGGATTGGCCTAACAGCTCTTTTCTCCTCTCCTTCCTAGTGCCCCTCCAAGACAATTTACACCAACTCTCAGGTGCAGAGTCTTCTCTTGCCAAGGCCACGCCAGACTCAAACCCCAATTATTTCTTCATAGTAGGGGTGGTGGAATAATAGGAGGACTTGGTACTGGGATTGAAGGAATTACTACCTCTACTCAGTTTTACAATAAGCTATCTCAGGAGTCAAATGATAACATGGAAAAGGTTGCTAATTCTCTCTGCAGAGGCAACTCTCTCTGCAGAAGCAGCTTAACTCTGTAGCTTCTGTGGCTCTTCAAAATAGAAAGGTCCTGGATCTGCTAACAGCAGAGAAAGAAGGAACCTGTCTCTTTTTAGGAAAAGATTGCTGGTACTTTGTAAACAAATCATGTATTGTCTTAAACAAAGTTAAAGAACTCAGAGACCGAATCAAACACAGGGCTAAAGACCTTCAAGAAACAGGATCATGGAGCTTGTTTAACAACTGGCTGTCCTGGCTCTACCCTCTTCTAGGCCCATTCCATTATTGCTGGCCTTCTGGCATCTAATCTTTAACATTCTTGTCAAATTTGTTCTTTCTAGAATTAAGGCCTTGAGGCTACAAATGGTCCTGCAAATTGAACCCCTGATGTCCTTGGCTCATAAGTTCTATTGTGGACCTCTGGATCAACCTTCACCCCTGGAAGACCCCCTGTTGGAGGAAACCTCAACTTCAGGTCCCCTTCTATGCCCCAATTCAGCAAGAAGTAGCTAAAGAGTGATCGATGCCTGTGTCCCAATAGCAGTTGGACTTCCCTGTTCAGGAGGCACTGAGGGACTATGTTAAAAAAGACTTCTCTTTCTGGGTCCACGAGCGGCAAGGTTTCAAAGGCAGGAGTTTCCCAGCTCCACACCTCCATCTGGGAAAGTAAAGCTCTTTGTCTGGGTTTCCCCCCACGTGGAAAACAGAACAAAACAAAACAAAACAAAACAAAACAAAATACATGTCCTTCAACAAGCCATAGTACATTCATGTCATGGAACACTGCTCAAAAATAAAAAGAAACATTCTATTTACATACACAAAAACTTCCATGAATCTCCAAGGAATTATGCTAAATTAAAAATTCAGTCCCTTAGGGTTACATAATACGATTCAATTTATGTAATACTCTTGAAATGACAATTATAAAACTAGAGAAGAATACAGCTATTAAAATGTTTTACATTATTAACCTCAGGTAGGCAAATAAATTAGCAAACTGGCAAAAATAAGTATACAAGATCCTACAGAATAAATAGGATATAATATGCTTCAAGCAAATTCCAATACCTCAAATAAAGCCAAAAATAAACAGAATTTATTTAAGACAATTATGTAAATATAGACCTTGGTATGATTGGCTTAAACCATTAATATTTCTATTTAACTGCAGGTATCTTTTCTTTTATATAATTTGCTTTCACATCTTGAAAATGCAATGAATATAATCATGACTATGACCTGCAAATAGAACTATATAGCTTATATATTTAATAAATCTTGAATAAACTATGATTAAATATATAGCAAATGGCATTTGTTAAAGAAGCCATTACCTTAATAACTAGCATCTTTAACCAATGCAATAGATCACTCTATTCTCTAAGGAAAATGAGAATATTTGTTGTATGTTTAGTTGACTCTATATAATCTAAGTGTTCTTCACCCCAGAGTAAAAATAGGTCAGGAAAACACAAAATATTTTAATAATTGAGTGAGGAATACTAAATAATTTTGGAAGAGGAAACTTCTCTACACCACACTGTGAAATTATGTAAATATAAGAAAACAAATATTTTTAAAAATCTGACATTTACAAATTTCTGTTGAAATAGATTATTTCAAACATATGTTGTTTAGTGGAAATATCAAAATGCAAATAATAGGTTTATTATGAAAACTGTTGTTAAAAGGGGAAATAAGAAAATATAAATATATCATCACATCTTTATGGAAAGAAACGTAGGAAGGATAAAACACAAAACAATTAAATTGAATACTAACATGGGATATGGGGATATAGTGGAAAGGAAAAAGCAAAGGATGAATGATTTTTCTCTAAGTACAGCTTTTTATGTTGTTTTGACTTTTTGAAGCATGCTAATATCTACATCAACAAGAATGGAAAACAGAGAAAAAGAGAATTAAAACCAAGCAAATCAAGCTGAACCCAACAGTTTTACAAATAAATAGCCAAACCACACTAAAAGGGTGGTGGTAGGGGAAACAATCCAACAACTTGTAAACATTATTTTAATGTTTAACCTCAGTTTTTGTTTTTAATTTTGGTTATTTTTATGAGGAAGTGGCTACTGCAATTAAATTCTGAAACATTTTAAAATATTTTTTTGTGGTTGTATAGGCAAAGCAATTTTGAAATTCTTTTAGGTGTGTTATATTGAATTTAACAGATGACAAATTACGTTGATGTTTGAAAGCAAGTTTCACACAGTGGAAGAAGGAAACTATGGAATTGGGGGATAAAGTGTGTGTATTTGTATACATAAATGTGGGTGTACACACATATACTTATACAATTATATCTGTAAACATATCTCTTAAAATTTATGTATAGTATATACATATATATTTCTTAGCTCTTTCTTAAAAAAGATCCTTAATACTAGGATGGGGGAGATAGAGGAAGACATTGGAACATCATTTTATGCCAGAAATTAAGGAAGTTAGAAAAAAGCTGGGGAATATTTGTGAACTAGCTAGAAGACGCTTCCACTATCCAAACGTGGGGGACATTTAACATCGTAATGATTTGGACAGCAATAAACTATAAAATTTTCAAAAATAAGAATTTATGTGGACATAGTAATAATAGATAGATAGAATAAATAATTTTTAAAGGGATGAGGTTATAGAATGCTGGTTGCTGACTATGGAATGTGATAGCAATGCTGTATTTAGAATATCATTATTTCGTAAGCATTACCATAAAGACTGGTATAGACAAGAATCATCAGTAATTGCTAAATCTATGGGAGGGATGTCAATGATATTTGGATAATATTAAAGCATCTCCTCAAACACCACTTGTACTACCCAGTGTGTACCTGGGATAACACCTAGACCATGTGGTCTAAATAAACATCACCAATGAGAGTCTTATGGATATTGTGTGCCTTCCTTTGATTCTCTCGCTTCTTTCATTTCTCCAAACTTCAAGGAGCATAATATTTCAGCACAAAATATTATTTGACAATATTACGCTCTTTTAATGGGATTCAGTGCATTTAGAATCATGTTCAAATTCCTTAATAAAGCACACAAGATATTTCAGGGTCTAGACTATTTCTGAAATTCTTCAGATCTATTTTCTACCTTGGTATATACTGCAATCAACATTGAATGTCTTTTTGTTTCTAGAATCTGTCATGTTTTCTCTTTTGCATTTTCTCATATAGATTTCTCATGTAGTATTTTTCTCATATTGTGTCTTAGTTCATTTCGGCTTCTACAACAAAATGCCATATACTGGGTAGCTTATAAACAACAAAAATTATTTCTCAGAATTCTGGAGGCTGAGAAATCCCAGATCATGTTGCCAGCAGATTCAGTGGTTGATGAAAGCCTACTTTTTGGTTCTTAGATGGTATTTTCTAGCTGTGTCCTCACATGGTAGAAGGGGCAAGGCAGCTATCTATCTGTGGACTTTTTAATAAGGGTACTAATTCCACTTATGAAGACTTAACCCTCAGGGACAAGCCACTTCCCAAATGCCCTTCTAAAACCATCACATATGAGTTTTAGTTAGACACAACATTCAGACCTTAGCCTGTAGAATATTCTCAAGTAGTATTCTAAAAAAAAAAACCTTTCCTGTACACTTTTGGGGCTTATCATTAGCCTAAAATTACTTTTTTTTATTCCATTCCCTTTTTTATAACTTATCTGCAATGAAAACCTACACACTTTCCCCAAATGCATTTATAGAATTTTATTTTTAAGTTGACAGATAAAATTACATTTATCACATACAACATGATGTTTTGAGGTAGGCATAAGTTGTAAAATGACTAAATCTAAATCTACCTAACTCACATGCATTACCTCACATAGTTATCACTCTCTCTATACCCTATCAGTGAACAATGTGTAAGTTTGAACACACAACACCCAAACTGAAAAAATGAAATTGACAGAATTTAATTTGTTTTATATACTCACAGCCCAGAGACAGAGGACATTACACACCAGTTGGAGCCACATAAGGATTGCATTTGAGAATAGAGTGAACAAGAGGAGTTATATGAGGCAGATATTATGGTATTAATTGGTTGAATTTTCCTTGGTCCAGTGGAGGAAGAAGGTGATTGGTTTGTTTGAATAGTTCTGCATCCTGACAGGAAGCAGAAATTCATTACTCAGGACTAAGTAGGAACTTCATCTGGTCTGTTTGAAAAAGAGTATGGTTTGGCCATGGGACCTCATCTACAGAGGCCGAGTGAGGAGGAAAACCTGCAGTTATGACATTCGAGGTCCTACTAGTTCTACCATGTGAGGTCAGCTCCAAACATTACCCATTTGCATTAGTCCATTTTCACACTGCTGATGAAGACATAACTAAGACTGGGAAGAAAAAGAGATTTAATGGACTTATAGTTCCTCATGGCTGGAGAGGCCTCACAATCATGGCAAAAGGCAAGGAAGAGAAAGTCACATCTTACAAAGATGGTGGCAGGAAAAAGAGCTTGTGCGGGGCAATTCCCCTTTTTAACACCATCAGATTTTGTAAGACTTATCTGCTATCAGGAGAGAAACACAGGAAAGACCTGCCCATATTTCAATTACCTTTTACTGGGATCCTCCCATAACGTGTAGGAAATCAAGAGGAGATTTGGGTGAGGACACAGATAAATCATATCACTATTCAATAAGCATTTGTGAATTTTTATTTTCCTTGCTCTCCAAATCATACCACCCATTTGAAAATGCTACTCCTAATCAACTAAGCTATCAACTGGACTCCTAAAGTATTTGGGACTTTTCATTATAGAAAATATACAAAGTCTAAATCTATGTTGAATTTATTAGTACTTTCAAATTAAATATTAATCTATTTACCATATTGTTGTCCAAGATACACTGACAAGTCATTTAACACAGACAACCTATAATGTTTGAGGTAAATGTAATATGTAATAATACTATTGGTACCTAGAGTTTCTGTTACTTTAGTCTCCTATGACATTTTTTTCTAAATATCTATAAACGTTACCCTTTCATAAATGTTTCAGAGCATAACACCACCCACTCATCCAACCAACCAACAATAACAAAAGAGGCAAATTTGCTAGTATAAGAAATAAAATACCTGTGAATGATTAAAATCCATTATCAATCTAGAAATTAGTAGATACTTATTCAGAGTAATGTTTTAGCATATACATTAAAATGACGTATAAAAAATCCTGATGAAACAGATATTATTTAGAAACATTTTAATTTGTGTACAAGCAGCTCCACATTTTTAAAGAATGAAATAGTTATTGACTCTGAACAGAATGTTATTGATAAACACATTCAGTCATCATTTCTAAGAGGTAAAAAAAATTGTATTAAAAACAAAGATTTACTTTCTTCCATTTCTAAATTCTTTAATTCCATTTTCATCTTTTTATACTAGTGTTTCAAAATTTGTATTAAATTCTGCAACATGTAACAATATATTTGTCCTTGCAACATGTATGTAAATCGTATGTGAAAACTTTGTGGCACTTTCTAATGCTATCTTAATCGATAAAAATTAATAACTTCTTTTTTCCTCAAGAACATGTCTAATGGACTTTGATTTTCTATTATTTGAAACATTCACTTCAACTTTTCAACCATACAGAAGTTCTGAGTATGAGTTGAAAACTATCGGTAATATTACATTTGATTTGTATATTATTTATGGTGTTTGAAACCTCAGAAGTGACATGCACAGCTTCTCTCAGTATGATCACTTTTTAATAAAGACTTGAAACACATTTGATTTGTGCTTTGACGGAAAAAATTAAAATATATTTTTGCAGATAAGTTTACTGACATTTCAAAGATGACATCTTAGAAAAGACTTTTCTTTCAAGTGTTTTTTAAATGACATACATCTTCCACTTTAATTTGTCTTTGAAGTGATCCTCAAATGTGCTGTTATTAAATAAAAAATATTGTCATAACTTGACCAATTGACTCCTTCAAAAATGCCCCAAATTCTATCTCTCTCTCATTTACTAATATTTCATTAAATAATGAATTAAAATGTTTCTGCTATGGACATAATATAGTATTAATTGTTGAGGAAAGAGTGGCAACTCTAACCCATTTCTTGAGTAAAATTACTTGAAATATTAATTGAAAGATAAATTTCATAGGAAGCGATCAATCAGCTTTGAATTTTTCTTCTTTATTTTAGTAATACTAATGTACATATTTATGGAGTACATGTGATAGTTTGACACATTTATACAGTGTACTATGATCAAAACAGAGTAATTAGGACATCCATCACCTCTTACTATCATTACTTTGTGTTGATGACATTCCTAAATATTTATTCTAGCTACTTTCAAATATGCATAAATGATTAAGTATCATAACCTTATTGTAGTATTGAACAATAGAATTTTCTTTCTACCTAATTGTAGTTTTGTTTCTATTTACCAACTTCTCTTCATTGCTCTCTCTCTTCTACTTTTCCCAGGCTCTAGTATTCTCTACACTCTATCTTCATGAAAATGTTTTTTGTTTTTTTTTGGTCTCACAAATGAGCTAGAACATGTGATGTATGTCTTTCTGTGTCTAGCTTTTTTCATTTAACATAATGCTCTCCAGTTCTGTGTTGTTGCAAATAATACTCATTCTTTTTATGGCTAAATAATATTCGTGTGTGTGTGCCTATGTGTGTGTGTGTGTGTGTGTGTGTGTGTGTGTGTGTGTGTATCTATATCTATCACAATGAAAATGAGGTATATATATCCATATATGCCATTCATCCACTAATGAACACTTAGATTGATTCCATCTCCGCTATTATGAATAGTGCTACAATCAATACAAGTGTACATATACCTCTTTGATATAATTTCGTTACTTTTTGATATATACCTAGCAATGTGATTGTTGAATCACATAGTAGATCTACTTTTAGTGTTCTGAGGAACCCTATGCCATTTTTAATTGTTACTCCAACGTATAGTCCCACCAACAATGTACTAGCACCCCCCCTTTCTCTGCATTCTTGCCAGAATTTATTTATTTATTTATTTATTTATTTTTCTGAGATGGAGTCTTTCTCTGTCACCCAGGCTGGACTGCAATGGCGCAGTCTTGGCTCACTGCAACCTCTGCCTGCCAGGTTCAAGTGATTCTCTTGTCTCAGCCTCCTGAGTAGCCGGGATTACAGGCGCACACCACCACACCCGGTAATGTTTGTATTTTTAATAGAGACAGGGTTTCCCAATGTTGGTCAGGCTGGTCTCAAACTCTTGACCTCAGGTGATCTGCCCGCCTAGGCATCCCAAAGTGCTAGGATTACAGGTGTGAGCCATCACACCCTGCTTGAATTTTTTAATCTTTTTGACGATAGCTATTTTTAATGGGCTAAGAGTATATCTCATTTTGGTTTTGATTTGCATTTTCCTGATGATTATTTATGTTGAGCATTCTTTGTACACTTGTACAAAAACAGTAGGCAGTCTGGTAGTGGAGTCAAAGATCAATTAATCCAGAGGAAGTTTGAAAGCACCCCTCTCATTGGAAGAGAACATGAATGGAGAGGGAATAACTCAGGGGTAGAAACTCTAGTCACCCCAGCCTGGGCTGGAATCCTTTCCGGATCCCCTTTCAAGACAGCGTGGGAGCTGTCCTTTCACTCTACCTAATAAACTGCACTATTACACACTCTTTGGGTACTCGAGTTCTATTTAAGCTGTAAAACTCGCCATGCTGCTGAAGATGCCCCTTTCCCCATTCTTCGGGGTTAGGAAGGCCAAGAGCCTAAGTTCCCACTATAGCTACTCCATTTCTGTGACGGCATAGTGGTTAGGACTCCTGGTTTTTAACCCACGCAGCCTGGGTTGAACTCCTGGGGAGGGAACCAGGGAATCTGGCTGCAGTTGCTCTGGTTACACTCCAAAATCTTACCCAGACTAATGTCCTAAGTATCAGGCCTTACCTTTAAGTATTTAATCCACTTTGAGTTGATTTTTGTATATGATGAGAGATAGGGGTCCAGTTTCATTCCCCTGCATATGGATATTTCGTTTTCCTAGCACCAACTTATTAGAATGTCCTTTCCTTGGTGTGTGTTCTTGGCGCCTTTGTCAAGAATGAGTTAGCTGTAAAGGAATGAATTTATCGAAGGTTCTCTACTCTGATTCGTCAGTCTATGTATCTGTTTTTATGACAATACCATGCTATTTTAATTACTAAAGCTTTGTACTATATTTTGAAGTCTGATAGTGTGATGTCTCCAGCTTTGTTCTTTTGCTCAGTATTGCTTTTTCTATTTGGGATCTTTTGTGTTTCCATGTGAATTTTAGGATTGTTTTTCCTATCTCTGTGAGGAATATCATTGGTATTTTGATAGTAGTTACATTGAATCTGTAGATTGCTTTGTGCAGTATGGACATTTTAACAATATTAAATATTCTAATTCAGGAGCGTGGAATATCTGTCTATTTTTATAGTGTGTTCTTTTTAATTTCTTTCATCAGAAATTTTTAGTTTTCATTGTAGAAATACTTCTTTGGTTAAATTTATTTCTAAGTATTTTATTTTGATTGTTGTAATAAATGTGATTGAATTCTTGATTTCATTTTCAGGTTTTTCACTGTTGGCACATAGAATTGTTACTGAATTTTGCATGCTGATTTTGTATCTTGAAAATTTACTGAAATGTCTAACAGTTCTGACATTTATTTGATGGAGTTTTCAGATTTTTCTAAATATAGGATCATGTCACCTTTGAATAAGGATAACTTGACCTTGACTTCTTCCTTTCTAATTTGGATATCCTTTGTTTATTGTTTTATTGTTCTGGCTATGACTTCTAGTACCATATTGAATAAAAGTGGTGAAAGTGGTCATCTTTGTCTCCTTCCAGAACTTAGAGACTTTTCACTTTTTCCCCCATATTTGTTTTGGGTTTGTCATAGATGACCTTTGTTGTTTTGAGGCACGTTTCTTCTATAACCACTTTGTTGAGAGTTTTTATCATGAAGGAACGTCAAATTTTATTCAAAGTCTTTTTCAACATCTTTTGAATTAGTTGTATTTTAAAAAATTCTGTTGATGTGATGTGTTTAGGTTATTGATTTGCATATGTTGAGCCATTCTTGCATTACTGGGATGAATCCCACTTGATTATGATAAATGATTCTTTTATTTGTGTTCTTAAATTTGTTTTTGTATTATTTTGTTGAGGAGTTTTGCTTCTTTGTTCTTTAGTGATATTGGCCTTTAGGTTGTTTTTGTGTGTACTTTTCCTTGTTTTATTTTGGTATCAGAGTAATGCTGGCCTCATAGAATAAATTTTGGTTTTCCCTCCTGTGTAATTTGTTTGGAGAGTTTTAGTAGTATTAGTTTTATTTAGTATTTAAATGTTTGGTAGAATTCAGCAGTGAATCCATTAGATCCTTGGTTTTGCCTTTGATAGGTGACTTTTTAATACTGCTACAATCTCATTACTTATTAATGGTCTCTTCAAGTTTTCTATTTCTTTTTTCATGATTCAATTTTGGTAGATTACATATGTTTAGGAACTTGTCCATTTCTTCTAAGTTTTTCAATACAGTTGTTTATAGTAGTCTGTAAAGATCCCTTCTATCTTTTTGATATAATTTGTAATGTCTTCTTTTTGCCTCTGAATTTATGTGTTCTCTCTTCCTAATCTAATAACAGTTTGTCCATTTTTTAAATGTTTTTTAAAAATCTTATTTTGTTATTCTTTTGTATTTTGCAGTCTTAATTTCACTTCTTTCTACTTTGATCTTATTTCTTTTCTTCTATTAATTATAGATTTTTTTCCTTGCTTTTCTATTTCCTTGAAGTGCATCACTGGCTGTTTATTTGAAGTCCTTCTAACTTTTTGATGTGTTTATTGCTATGAACTTCCACTTAGAACTGCTTTTGCTATATCTCATCTGGTATGTCATGTTCCCATTTTTATTTGTTTCGTGGAATTTTTAAAATTTCTTTTAAATTTATTTTATATTCTATTTGTTGTTTGGGAACATGTTTTATTTTCAAAAATTTTTACAGTTTTCATTGTTCCTTGTCATCGATTCCTAGTTTTATTTCACTGAAGTCAGAGAACATATTCAATACAATTTTGATTTTTAAAAAATTTTTAGGAGTTGTTTTTTACCTAGTATATGACCTATCTTGGGGAATATTTCACATGATGTTGAAAGGTGTATTCTGCAGCTGTCAGATGGAATTTTCTGTAAATGTCTGTCAGGTCCATTTTGTCTATCATGCAGTTTAACTCTAATTTTTTTATTATTGTTGATTTTCTGTCTGGGTGGTCTGTCCATTGCTGAAGTTGGGTATTGAAGTTTCCTGCTAATATAGTGCAGTCAACATTTTTCTTTAGGTCTATTAATATTTGTTTTATATATTTGAGTGCTCTGGTGTTGAGTATATATAATTTAGCCATTGTTAATCCTTTGGCTGTATTGACAACTTTATCATTATATAATGGGATTCTTTGTATATTTTACTCTTGTTGACATAAAATCTATTTTATCTGATATTGGTATTGCAGCAGGAGTGGCTGTGGGAAATGGATCTCTCAAACACGGAATGAAGAAGGAAAGAGTTTATTACAGTGGGGAGCTGAGGAATAATTTACCCAAATTCAGCTCGTCTAACAAAGAAAAGTTTTGCCTTTATATAGGCTTATACTTTAAATATTACACATGGGAGAATCTTAGGTTTACAGCCTCAGGAATCACATATGAAAAGGGTTTCAGTTTACATCTTCAGGAATCACATATGAAAAGAGTTTCGGTTCACAGCTTCAGGAATCACATATGAAAGAAAGGGTTTCCGGCTTATAGTTTTAGGACTCACATGCGAAAAGGTTTCTGGTTTGATCTTGTTTTAAGTAAAAACAGTGCCTTCCGAAGAGTTTCCCCAAGACCAAGCCTGCCACCTACAGGAAGGAGATTCAGGAGGAGCCAGCTGGCTTGTTCTCCTTCTATTGAGATGCACTGTGGATGACAGAGGGGGAGGGAATCCCAGATGCCTGGGTCTCCTTCCTCAGTATAGCTACTCCTGCTCTTTTAGGTTTTCGTTTGCATGAAATATCTTTTTTGTCTCTTCACTTTCAGTCTGTGCATGTCAATATATGTGAAGTGAGTTTCTTGTAGACAGCATATATTTGTGCCTTGTTTATATTTATTCAGTCACCCTATGCCTTTGAATTGATTATTTTAATCTATTTACATGCATGATTGTTATTAATGAGCAGTGGTACAGTATTGCCGTTTTGGTTTTTGTTTCCTGGTTTTCTTGTAGCTCCTTCATTTCTTTTTTTCTCTGAGCTTATATGATTTTCTCTAGTACTGCATTTTGACTCTGTGCCAGTGCTGTTTACTTTTAGTGTTATATCTACTGTAAGTTTTAGCTTTGTGGTTACAAAGAAACTTACAAAACATATTTTAGTTACAACAGGTTATTTTAAAGGGATAATGACTTAGCTTTGAGCATAAAGAAAAGTAACAAAAAAAGCCAGGCGCGGTGGCTCAAGCCTGTAATCCCAGCACTTTGGGAGGCCGAGGCGGGTGGATCACGAGGTCAAGAGATCGAGACCATCCTGGTCAACATGGTGAAACCCCGTCTCTACTATAAAAATACAAAAAATTAGCTGGGCATGGTGGCGCGTGCCTGTAATCCCAGCTACTCAGGAGGCTGAGGCAGGAGAATTGCCTGAACCCAGGAGGCGGAGGTTGCAGTGAGCCGAGATCGCGCCATTGCACTCCAGCCTGGGTAACAAGAGTGAAACTCCGTCTCAAAAAAAAAAGAAAAGTAACAAAAAAATCTACATTTTAACACAGCTCCTCCTACACATTTTAACTTATTAATGTTTCAGTTTAAATTTTATGTTTCTGTTTCTACCTGTGGATGCCGCTGAAGAAGCATCATTAAAGTCTCTCTTCTCCCTGTGATCATGTCTAAGTCAGAGTCTCCTGAAGAGCCAGAACAGCTGAGGAAGCTCTTCATTGGAAGGTTGAGCTCTGAGACAACTGATGAGAGCCTGAGGAGTCATTTTGAACAATGGGGAATGCTCATGGACTGTGTAGTAATGAGAGATCCAAACACCAAGTGCTCCAGGGACTTTGGGTTCCTCACGTATGCCACTGTGGAGGAGGTAGATGAAGCTATGAATGCAAGGCCACACAAAGTGGATGGAAGAGTTATGAAACCAAAGAGAGCTGTCTCAAGAAAAAATTCTCAAAGACCAGGTGCCCACTTAACTGTGAAAAAGTTATTTTTTGGTGGCATTAAAGAAGACACTGAAGAATACCACCTAAGAGATTTTGAACATGGAAAAATTGAAGTGATTGAAATCATGACTGACCAAGGCAGTGACAAGAAAAGGGGCTTTGCCATTGTGACCTTTGACAACCATGAGTCTATGGATAAGATTGTCAGTCAGAAATATTATACTGTGAATGGCCACAACTGTAAGGTAGGAAAGCCCTGGTAAAGCAAGAGATGGCTGGTGCTTCATCCAGCCAAAGAGGTTGAAGTGGCTCTGGAAACTTTTGGTGGTGGTCATGTAGGTGATTTTGGTAGGAATGACAACTTTGGTCGTGGAGGAAACTTCAGTGGTCATGGTGGTTTTGGTGGCAGCCGTGGTGGTGGTGGATATGGTGGCAGTGAGGGTGGTTATAGTGCATTTGGTAATGATGGAAGCAATTTTGGAGGTGGTGGAAGCTACAATGATTTTGGCAATTACAACAATCAGTCTTCAAATTTTGGACCCATGAAGGGAGGAAACTTTGGAGGCAGAAGCTCTGGCCCCTGTGGTGGTGGCAGCCAATACTTAGCCAAACCACAAAACCAAGATTGCTGTGGCAGTTCCAGTAGCAGCAGTAGCTATGGCAGAGGCAGAAGATTTTAATTAGGAAACAAAGCCTAGCCAAAGAAGAGAGCCAGAGAAGTGACAAGGATGCTACAGGTTACAACAGATTTGTGAACTCAGCCAAGCACGGTGGCAGCAGGGCCTAGCTGCTACAAAGAAGACATGATTTAGACAAATACTCATGTGTTTGGGCAAAAAACTCAGGGACTACATTTGTGACTAATTGTATAACAGGTGATTTTAGTTTCTGTTCTGTGGAAAGTGTAAAGCATTCCAACAAAGGGTTTTAGTGTAGATTTTTTTTGCACCAGTGCTGTTGATCGCTAAATGTAATAGTCTAATCATGATGCTGAATAAATGTATTTTTTAAAATGTTTCTTATCTTATAGCGAGTTGAAGTTATTATTAATTTTAATTGTTTAATCTTTACACTGACAATATTAGCATTTTAATTCCTCCAATTACAGTATTAGAATATCCTAAATTTGTCTTTTTTATTTTACTAGTGAGTTTAATACCTTCAGATGATTTCTTTTTTTATTTTACTTCAGGTGCATACTATATCTGGTATCTCTCCCCATGTTATTCCTCCCCACCCTCCCAACCCTCCCCACCTCCCGCTGACCCTCCCCTACACCCCCCCAACTGCCCCCAGTGTGTGATGCTTCTCTACCTGAGTGTTCTCATTGTTCAACACCCACCTATGAGAACATGTGGTGTTTGGTTTTCTGTTCTTGTGTCAGTTTGCTGAGAATGATGGTTTCCAGATTCATCCAAGTCCCTACAAAGGATGCAAACTCGTCGTTTTTTATGTCTACGTAGTATTCCATGGTGTATACGTACCACATTTTCTTTGTCCAGTCTATCACTGATGGGAATTTGGGTTGTTATATGTTAGCATCCATTTCTTACATATTGATGAAATCCTGTTAATATTTCTTGTAAGAGAAATCTGGTGTTGTCAAATTCCCTCAGTTTTGTTTGTCTGAGAAAGTCTTTATCTTGCCTTCATGTTTGAAGGATAACCCTGCTAAATGTTGTATAGTTTGGTTGGCAATTTTTTGCTTTCAATATGTTGAGTACAGCATTGTATTTTCTCCTTACCTGCCAGGTTTTTCCTGAGAAATTGCTGAAAGCCGTATTGGAGTTACATTGAATGTAACATTTCTTTTCTGTTGCTAATTTGAGTACTCTTTCTTTGCTTTTGAATTTTGCTGATTTGATTATGATATACCTTGGGGATTTCCTCTTTGGATTGAATTTTATTAGTGACCTCTACACTTCCTATACCTGTATGGGGAAGTCTGCCTTCAGATTTGGGGACTCTTCAGACATTATTTCTTTAAATATGCTTTATAGGCTCTTTTCTCTCTTGTCTCCTTTGGGGATTCTTATTATGTGGAGATTAGCTTATTTGATGGTGTCCATGATTCTCACAGGCCTTCTTTATCCTCTTTTCCTTTTTTCTTTTTGTTTCTCTGATTGGATAATTTTATATGTTTTAAGTTAATGAATTATTTCCTATGTTTGATCAATTCTACTGTTGAGGCTTTCTAATAAGTTTTTGTGTTCAGTTAATGTATTATTTGTTTATAGGATTATATATATTTGTTTCATTTCTCGTATTTATTTTGTTCCTGAATTGTTTTCTAAATTTCCTTTAATATTTTATATAATTTATTTGCATTTTCTTATGATGTCCTGAACTTCTTTAAGAGGATAATTCTGAATTATCTTTTTAATGTTTGTAATGCTATTCAATTCTTCCGGGTCCCTTGCTGGAGCTCTGTTAGTTTATAAATTCTTTGTGTTTTTACACTGATGCCTGCACTTTAAGGAAACCACTACCTTTTCCAGGTTTTGCAGGTGTTCATTGGTGGTGTTAGACCTTTATTACTTAGTATTGGAACTTAAGCACTAGCTTTCTATTTCTTCTTGTTCTGGGGGAGACTTATAGTGAGCATTAGAACTAAAATACTTCCTTAGAGCCAACTCACTGCCCCGCTACTCTTTTCTGGTCTGAGAAGATTTACAGTAAGCACTGGAACTTGAACACTGCCCTGGAACTAAATTGCTGCCCCGACATTTTTTTGTTGTTGTTTTTCCAGTGTGGAGAAAAGCAGCCACCAAAACTTAATTCAAACCTTTTAGTTGTTTCTAGCCCAGGCTCCATGCAAGCATCTTGGCTGTGTGAAAAATTATGCCAGGGATTGAGGCCTTTCCACAGATTGTGCCCCCAGCAGGACCATGGCATCAGCCTGTCCTTTCGATGTGGTGCTCCTGCTGATCAGAATGCAGAGTAGCTACCGATATCTCTGCACCAGTTGCTGCACTCAGAACTCTGTTCTTTTTCTTTATACAGTGCAAGAGGTTCAACTCTCCTAGTATTTCCAATGGTTCCTGTGATATAGGGCTGCTGTGGGCTTCCCATGAAGATTTCCAGACTGAGGCAGAGCTCGAATGTTATTTCCTATTCCCTTTTCTCACCTTTGAAACCATGGAACAAAGGAAATTATGAGTAGTGATATGCTGGCTCAGAGGAGGGTCAGCACCAACTTAAATGATCTTTTCCTTAACTGGTTATGGGTTCTCTTGATGCTGGGCCCAGGGGTTCTCCCCGAGTTCTGATTAATTCAGTTCTGATTAACTTAGGATGGTACGCTTGTATTTGAATAGTTTCTAGTTTATTTTTGTTGGAGATGTGCATCTCCTATTCTGCCATCTTGCAAATGTCACTCTGAATTATTTATTTTACACAGGGAAGATATAATATTAAATAAGAGAAAGTGTAGTACTTGTAGAAATTTCAGTAATATTTAGGGGGTCATAAATTGGATACATTCAAATATTCACAACATTGGGATACATAGATCCCACATAAATATCCAGTTCTATTCTTATATCTATTAGTATTAATTAGGGTTCTTTAAAGTCAAGAATGTCATAAACTTATTTAATTGTAGAGTAGGTCACTTTATGTAATTTGTATCTTGCAGTATTTTGGTAAAAACACTTTAAGAATGAATAGAACTCACCACATTTTGAATAACTTTTATTTTCTCATGCTGCCATTATGATGGTGATGATGTCCTAAAAGTTTGCATAGTGTTTTCAATAATAAGCTGAAATTATAGTTGCCCTGATACTCAGCAGAAAACAAAGAATTTTAAAGAATATGCAGCATTTTAAATTTCCCTAGTGAGGTCAGTCAGCATAAAATATAGTGAGCAAAATAAAGCAAAAAAAATAAAGAGTAACCAATGAAACAACACATTAACACGTCTTTAAAAAGGATGTATGAAAAATAATAGTCTATTTTCAAAAATACTATTTCTGCTTATATAAGGCTTTTAACAGTTGTGGAAATTACTCTGATAATGGCAGCATCAATTCTACTGGGATATGAGGGGAAATGGAATAGTTGGATAGTTGGTAGATCAGAGAAACGATCCAATCACATGGCTAACTTAAGGGACTACTAAAAGGTGATCGTTTGAATATAATTACAGCATTTTTTTACACAATTATATAGGGATATTTTATTTCAGCTCGAAGTTACTTTTTTTTTTTAAAGTTACCTTTTTATTCTTATTCTAGTGGCTTAATTCACTTAAAAAATGAATTCAGAAGACAAAGAAAGTAACTGAAGAGTGTAAATGTAATTTACAGGGCTGAAATAACATTTTGGCAGGCTAAAGATAACTCTCACAGTGATTTGAATGAGGAGCTCCAAGAGAAATTGTCTGGGTGCAAAGTAACCCCAAACAAATTTTGTGAATGCATTAGTCAAGCAACATAAATGCAAAATGAAATTGACAAATTCAATATGGACTTATTCCCCAAGTATATTGGAAAGTAGATTCTGTGAGTTCACTTTAACTGACTTATGAGATAGGAATTCCATCTATTTTTCCTGTATTTTCCATTTTATGGAATATTTTAAGGCAATTCTACAAATGCCACAAATTTATATTATCTTTTCTCAATATATGAACCTTATATTTATTTTTAAATATGATTATAACTCTGGAGAACTTCATAACAGTTATTTTGCAAATGCTATTTAAATAGGACCTAAAATAATCATATTATCTGGTGGTTTCACAATTAAGATAATTTTGTAAAATGTAAAATGTAGGTGGAAGTGTATTGGAATCACCTTGTCTTTTACACAGAACATATGATTTTCATTCTCAAACCAATTCTGAGTTTGGTTCACTAAGAAGTAATGACCTCCCCCTACCACCACATCTTCCTCCTTTCCTACAAAGACTAGGGCTGCATATAACTTACTTTTCCTAATGTAAAATGGCCAGGGAAAAATAAGTTGTTAACAACTTGTGTAGACCTTTAAGGCTGTATTTAATGACATGTAATCAAATAATTAGGTTATATTTTCAGATGCCTTCCTGTAGAATTTATTCATCTAATAAGAACTGTGTGAATTAGTAACATACTCAATAATATTGTTAGATTGAAATATTTGGAATGTTTCATTTTAAAAAAACTTGTTATTCTCACCATTTTTTCTGATTTCTGAAGTCTCCATGTTTTTGTACATGATCTATTTTTTGGCTTATAACCAGAATTCAAATATTCTCTTCTGATAAAGATTCTTCATTGACCAAATTTTGGTTAGGCTCCTGTAACTTCTCCTGGACCCATCTGTGCACATCCTCGTAAAATCCAAACTTACCAGGAATCTCTATCCTATTTATCTTATCATCCTGACATCTGATGGGCTCCTCATGTTCCAGCATCACCCAGGTGACATCTAATCACTCTGGCTTGACTTCAATAAGAATCTTAGTAATGGCTTAGCTAGAATCTGTCCTTAGAGTTGATGCTTCCTCCTAGAAATTTTCTATCCATCAACCCTCTCCTTGATATAAATTCCCACTTGTGCATGCTATATTCAGAATTATACCTACTTCTATACTGAGGTATCTTTTCCCTTCTTGCAATATCTCCAAATAATACCTGCTTTTACTACTTAAACTACTATCCAGCTGTGGTTTCTCTAGAAAACTTTATAACACATCGGCTGAGTAAATTCAAGTCAGTTAGCAAAACATAGAGAACCTCAGTTTTCTCACTTATTAAAAATAAAAAACAATAATAAATGCAAAGCATTATAGTGTAGTTTAAATGCCATTAAATATATGGAAAGAACTATTAGAGTTAAATTTATATCATCCATTTAAAAGAGCTTCCTTACTTTGTTTTTACCATCAAAAATAGTTTCCTTACTTTGTTTTTACCACCTAACATTCTTTAAAAATTCTGGGCTGGGTGCCATCGCTCATGCCTACAATCCTAGCACTTCGGGAGGCCGAGGTGGGGGGATCACGAGATCAGGAGATTGAGGTTATCCTGGCCAACATGGTGAAACCCCATCTCAACTAAAATACAAAAAATTAGCTGCTTGGGATGCTGAGGCAGTGAGCAGAGATCACACCACTACACTCCAGCCTAGTGGCACATGCCTATAGCCCCAGCTGCCAGGGAGGCGGAGGTTGCAGTGAGCCGAGATTGCGCCACTGCACTGCAGCCTGGCAACAGAGCAAGACTCCGTCTCAAAACCAACAAATAAATATATATATATATATATATATATATATCTGCTCAAATACCTTTAGCATTACCCCATTAGTACTGTTAAAGTATTTTTTAACATTTCTTTATAAATATAAACTTATAATAACATACCGGCATTGTTTTATGTTCCCCTCTCTATAACGACACTAGAAGGATTTAAGGGAAAAAATATAAATTATCTTCCTTTCTCCAATTACTGGTAGGATATCTGATATTTTTAGGATTCAATTCAGATTTTAAGATTGAGTAAATGAGTAAATAAATAAAATGGAACTAAAGGTGTTGTCATGTATACTTAAATTTTGGAATTATTTCAGTTAAGAGGAAGCATGCACAATAACTAATGAATCACATCCAGAAATCTAAGACTCAATTCGTGTATTCCAGAAGGTCTTACAGGGTATACACAAGGATGGAAATACAACACTGAAGCCCCAGGAAAGGCTGTCATCATGGAAACAGAAAGAATTCTATTGGAAAAAATTGACAAGAATAAATCATTCATAACTTCCCGTTATTTATAAGTTACTTATGTCCAAATAGAATAAATGTATGTAGTAACAAGTAAAGTTTGGTGTTAAATATAATAATACCTCTTACAAAATTAAGTCTAAAAATTTTTTATTGCTTTCCAATGAGAAAAAAACTTTGTACCTACAAATTTTGAAAAAAAAAAAAATCAGAATTGTCACTAGTGAATTGTAAATTCATCAAATATTGTGTTAACATTAGTTCGTAGAAATTAAAGTGAAATAAAACATTTTTCCACTGTCAAGGAATGTCTTAGCAGTAAGTCTTTCTCCTCTATTAGCTGACCATGGGAAACACTATATGCAGAGTAGGTTGATGGAAAAGTATAGCTACAACCTGGTGTGAAACTCTGGGGAAACTGTTCATCTAACCTACTTGCATCCTCAGGAGCTTCTAGTTCTAGTCCTGTAGTTTAATTATGTCTCATGATGGGGTACTCTACTAAGGCTCTATAGTAGGCCAACTGATGCTTTTAAAAGGTTAAACCTTCTCAAGAATCTTAGGGTTCTCTTTGTACCTGTCCTATCAGGATTTGTCCCTGATTTCACATATTCTTCCTGTCACAATGAATACCACTGAATTTGCAAGTTCAGGGGCACAATTGCACAAAAAACTTAGAATGCAACTGAACCTCTTTTCTCTGAGCCACAGTAAAAACTGGCACCCTTCTAAATCACAAAATAATGGAACAGAAAAGCATTGCCAAAGGCAGGATATGATGCCTCCAAAACCAACAAAACCCCAACAAATGTTATACTTTTAAAAAATTTCAGGTAATAAAGGGTTTAATAATTTTCCTTAACCTATAATGCTATAGATCAAGACTATTACATCCCTAAAACTTAATCCAATTGCCTGTACCTTAAATTTTTTTAGGGTTCATCTTTCATTCTCTGGCATACAAATTTACTACTTTCCCTTTGTCATCATTTATTAATACAGTGCAATTATAATTAATTACACTGCTATTTAACACAATAGAATTTATTTAGTAGACTAAAAGGCTGTTCTGCAAAACATGAAAATAATCAGTTTCTAGGGACTATACTGTGACGTGGAGCAAAAGAGTTAGACTAGGCACCTGTCAGAAAAGTGAACCCACACTACTGACCTTTTCATATAATTGAAAGCATCGTTGATCCTCTTCATTGATGGTGATTGAAAAACAAATTTTTTCAACAGTGGCCTTGTTGGTCTGTTTTAGTAAAGATACAAAGTTCAAAATAAACAGCTACCATTGAGGTTGACCTTGGATTCCATGGATAGTAGTCCACTGTCATCTTGCATAAGCCACCAAGTTTTGCAGGGAAAAGTAAATTGAAGACAGGTAATCACTCATATAGTCTTAAAATTTTGTATGATTTTGTATGCTGGAGCAAATTTCTGCAATTCTACCTAGGATGTGGTATTGCTTCTGCTTTATGATGTTGAGCTGGATGGGGAGTATTTTTTAGGGACTTCCTATCGGTCTTTCCTACTTTTCCTACTATAATTGTTTTAAAAAAAAAAAAAAAAAAAAAAAAAAAGACAGAAAGATGTGAGTACTATAAGCTATTAAGTTTATCTGTCCCAAGTCCTAACATTCACAATCTATATGGAATTTAAATCAAGAAACAAAAAACAAATAAACCTATTAAAAATGGGCAAAGGACATGAACAGGCCCTGCCGAAAAGAAGACATACAGGTGACAAAAAGTATTTAAAAAATGCTCGGCATCTCTGATCATCAGAGAAATGCAAATCAAAACCACAGTGAGATACTATTTCACACTAGTCAGAATGGCTGTTACTAAAGAGTAGAAACAACAGATGCTGGCAAGACTGTGGAGAAAAGGGAATGCTTTTATTCTGTTGATGTGAATTTAAATTAGTCCAGCCATTATGGAAAGCATTTTTAATATTTCTCAAAGAATTTGAAACAGAGCTACCATTCTACCTAAGAATCCCATTACTGTATATATACCTAAAAGAAAGAAGATAAATTATTCTAACAAAAAGACACATGTACTCTTCATCACTGCATTATTTGCAATAGCAAAGACATGGAATCAACCTAAGTGCCCATCAGTGCTAGACTGAATTTTTAAGATGTGATACATATACATCCCAGAATACTATGCAGCCATAAAATATAATGAAATCATGTGCTTTGTAGCAGCAACATGGAAGCAATTGGAGGCCATAAAACTAAGCAAATAAATGCAGGAACAGAAAACCAAATACTGCATATTTTTATTTAGAAATGGAAGCTAAATGTCAAGCATATATGGACATAAATATGGAAACAATAGTCACTGCAGACTACTTGGGGGAGAAAGAGGGAGAGTATGAGTTGAATAAATACCTATATGCTCACTACTTGGGTGATGGGATCTTTACCCCAAACCTCAGTCTCACACAATATTCCCATGTAACAAATCTGAACATATACCCCCTGTATCTAAAATAAGTTGAAATGTTAAAAAAAAGTTTATTTGTCCCATGAATGGACTAAAGAACTATGTGAATCCTGAGTAAGCATTCCCTAATATTAGTGTGGTTACAGAACCTGTCTCCCACAGCCCCTGAAAGGTCTGGGCATTCCCTTTCTTTGATCCCCTTTCTTGAACTCTGGTTGAAAACTACAACTTTCAATAAGAAATATTTAGAGTATATAGTGTTTTTAAGTGTATAGATTATTTTTATGGTGGAAGCCAACACACTGACAGTTGGATAGAAGAAGGTAGGACTCTTTGATACAGAACCAAAAGAAAAGGCCACCAGGCAAAGCCACACAGAGTTGCACGTGAATACAATGTAGCAACAAGTTGTAATTGTAGGAGACAGCTTATGAAGGAGTAAGTGACAGCGGTTTAGCTAGGTTTCCAGACCTCAAATTAGCCACTTTGGACTAGCTAATTTGAATAATTACACACGCTCTAAGGAAGAGAGGCTGCCCTAGTTGTCTAGCATTTGGCCTTGGGATGATTAAAATGGGTACATAGTGACCCTGGAGTTGAGGAGTTGAGGGCCTGATAAGGAAGGTGGTTGGGGTATGAATTTACTATTTGGAGAACTGACCAGCCTGGACAAAAATAGCATTTGTATTTATGTATTTACATATATTTACATATACAGTGATATTGTACAATCTTTTCTCAAAAGATTTTGGTTTCCCTCTTAATAAATAAGATCTAGCTTTAAGAACTGGTTGAGCTCTGGAAATTGAGGTGAGATTGGGCAAACTAAACTTCTATGGGCTTGGAGAATGCCCTGGAAGAGAATGAGAAACGATAAACTACTCTGGTTTAAGATAAAAACCTGCCAGCTATGAGGTAAATCTAACATTGTATAGAACCACCTCCTACAGATTTGGCTCAAACCAGAGCAAGATTGAAATGTGATAAGAGTACTATAAGGCCTCTGCTGCAAGGGACTTTCTACACCTATCTTAAGGTGGGTCGAAAATGAGAAACGTGTTCAAGTGATAAGCGAATTTCTTTGTCTGTTGTGAGATGTTGAAATGGGAGGAGTTCCCTTATCTCCCTCCCAGGGCATGGAACAGGGATGGTAGTCTGCTGCTAAAGGCCTCTGGGGAGCATGCAGATGGGCAGGTTGTTGGGAGCATTTTGAGGGTGTGACCCCACTTCAGAGTCTAGGGTTGAGTGTTTATAGCTCCTGAAGCCCCAGGGAGCCTGTGCTCTTTCAGTTTTGCAATTCGCAGGGGGCTTGTGTTAATCTGCTCAATTAGATTCCTTCTGTTGGAGTTTAACTGGTAGATGACTTTCCTCTAGGAACACTCAACTGGTAAGAAAAGAATGCTTCAAGTGAGCATTCATACAGCTTCTGTAAACATACTGCACGTGCGGCCCCTCTCAAGTGCTGGCAGGCCACTGCATATGCGAAACGCCCAGGTATAAAACCTCAAGTCAAAGGTCAAACCAGGCACTTGCATCTCTCAAGTTGCCCACTTGGCTCTCTTCCAAGTGTTCTTCCTTTGGTTCCTGCTCTAAAACTTAATAAACTTCCACTCCTGTTCTAAAACTTGCCTCAGTCTCTCCATCTGCCTTATGCCCCTTGGTTGAATTATTTCTTCTAAAGAGACAAGAATCGAGGTTGCTGCACATCCAGACTGATTCACTGCTGCTAACAGTTGCAGCAAATGCAATAATTCTTTTGGTTATCTTAATTATTCATAAATGTTGGGACTGGACCAGTCTTGATGCAATCATCACTTTTTAAGAGAGCTTAAACTACAGATCAGTCGTGCTGTGGAAGGCACTCATTTTGCATGTGTGGTTATATCATTAGATTAAATCTATTAGCCCTTTAAAACAAACAAATATTGTCTGTTCAATGTACATGCTTGTTTCCAGAGCTGCATAATATTTTTATTGTTCTTTCCCTGTTCTAGCTAAAGATTTTCTGCCTTTTAGTTAGAGTAAACGCAAAGGCCAAGATGATATTTTTAAGTAAAAAAAAAAAAAAATTGCTTTCAAGTTTAGGCTCAGCAGTATAAATTCAGATCCCTTTTCTGATGGAGCACATTGAGGTCTTCCCCAGTTTATTCTGTTTCCTAATGTGCTCCTGTGCCTCCCTGTTATTACACAAACTTGTGGGAGTCACAGAACCACAGATCTGAAGGAAATATATGAACAAAATAAGTAGAATTTAGAGGAAAGGAGGGGGAACAAAGGAAGATGGGGAACACATGATTCTATGAACTCTTGAGTATTGTGAACATAATAATAGAGAATGACCAAACCCTTTTCAGAAGGGTTCGGTTCCATAAAGTGTGTAATTATTAATGATGCATTAATAGGGTAACACTCTAATAGACTACATTCAGATCAATGTGTGCCTCTAAACAGAGAAACAGAAATGGAATGGAATTAAACCATATTTTAGAAAAAATTATTTTAGATTAATATTCATTATCCCTACAAAGGGCATTTTCTCCTGTGGTTGCTTGAATGCCTTTGTCTGTAGAGAATACTCTCTCTTTACACTGAAAAAAATAAAAAAGGAGAAAATTATTAAAAGGAAATAAATAATGAATAGTTTCCTAATGCTATCCCTCCCTTTGTCCCCCACCCACCAACAGGCCCTGCAAAGGACATGCACTCATTCTCTTTTATGGCTGCATAGTATTCCATGGCAGTAACCAAAACAGCATGGTACTGGTACCAAAACAGATATATAAACCAATGGAATAGAACAGAGGCCTGAGAAACAACACCACATATCTACAACCATCTGATCTTTGACAGACCTGACAAAAACAAGCAATGGGGAAAGGATTCCCTATTTGAGTGATGTTGGGAAAACTGGCTAGCCACATGCAGAAAACTGAAACTGGACCCCTTCCTTACACCTTATACAAAAATTAACTCAAGATAGATTAAAAATTTAAATGTAAGACCTAAAACCATAAAAACCCTAGAAGAAAATCTAGGCAATACTACTCAGGACGTAAGCATGGATAAAGGCTTCATGACTAAAATGCCAAAAGCAATTGCAACAGAAGCCAAAATTGACAAATGAGATCCAATTAAATTGAAAAGCTTCTGCACAGCAAAAGAAACTATCATCAGAGTGAACAGGCAACCTACAGAATGGGAAAACATTTTTACAATCTATCCATCTGACAAAAGGCTAATATCCAGAATCTACAAGGAACTTAAATATATTTACAAGAAAAACAAACAACCTCATCAAAAAAGTGGGCAAAGAATATGAACAAACACTTTTCAAAAGAAGAAGTTCATGTAGTCCACAAACATGAAAAAAAGCTCATCATCACTGGTCATTGAAGAAATGCAAATCAAAATCACAATGAGATACCATCTCACACCAGTCAGAATGGCAGTCATTAAAAAGTCAGGAAACAACAGATGCTGGTGAGGCTGTGGAGAAATAGGAATACTTTACACTGTTGGCAGGAATGTAAATTAATTCAACCATTGTGGAAGACAGTGTGGCAATCCCTCTAGGATTTAGAACTAGAAATACCATTTGACCCAGCAATCCCATTAGTGGGTATACCCAAAGGATTATAAATCATCCTACTATAAAGACACATGCAGAGATATGGTTATTGCAGCACTATTCACAATAGCAAATACTTGAAATCAACCCAAATGCCCAACAATGTTAGACTGGATAAAGAAAATAAACATATAAACTATTCAATATATACAGTATCTAGTCTATATGTTATATAGTATATAGTAGTGTGCACATATATATACACACAGAGTTTTAGAAGAGCAAATGCAGGAAAGTATGCTAGGAAAAATGTAAGAGGCACTTAAAGAGGTATTACCAACATGAACATAGCTTCTCTAGCTAGCTATTATGGTAGACTTTATTATCTTGTGAAATAATTGCATTTGTATTTTGTTTCCTTTTTAACTCAACTAATAGCTGTAGTCTGCATTTGCAAAACTTGTTAGAAAGTCTACATTTTTTACTTTTTTTCATTTAAACTTTTATCATTTTTGATGAAGCTTTTTTTCTACCTTACTGTCTGGAAATTCAGGGTCATTCAGTCCAAAGAGGTCAAGATCTCCTTCTAAAGTGGGAAGATGGGAGCTGATGGAGCCAATACTATTGATACTGCTACTTTTGCCATGTAACACTGACATTAAAAATTAATCACATAATTCATAGAAGCTTGTTCAACAGTCTTTTGAGCTTTCTCTAGGCCAGGACTTAGGGCCTTCATTGTTGTTTTCTAGTTTGATTTTAAGATAAGAGCTACATTAGTTCACATGTGGCCAGCGACTGTGGTCCCACACACAATATAAAAACAGCATCACCTTTTGACTTCAGCCAGAGTCTCCCACCTTCACCAGATACAAAACTAAAATAAAACAGGATTTTTTTTTTTTTTTTGAGACAGAGTCTCACTCTGGTGCCAGGCTCCAGGCTGGAGTGCAGTGGCACAATCTCA
This sequence comes from Cebus imitator, assembly GCF_001604975.1. NCBI lineage: Eukaryota > Metazoa > Chordata > Mammalia > Primates > Cebidae > Cebus > Cebus imitator. The sequence continues at coordinate 1,911,334 of NW_016107429.1, forward strand.
GCTCACTGCAACCTCTGCCTCCCAGGTTCAAGCAATTCTCCTGTCTCAGCCTCCCAAGTAGCTGGGACTACAGGCGCAGGCCACCAAGCCCAGCTAATTTTTGTTTTTATTTTTAGTAGAGACAGGGTTTCACCGACCAAGATGGTCTTGATCTCTTGACCTTGTGATCCGCCCACCTTGGCCTCCCAAAGTGCTGGGATTACAGGCTTGAGCCACTACACCTGGCCAAAACAGGATTTTTTTTTTTTTTTTTTTTTTTCTGAGCCCAGGTTGTCTTCCAGAACGCAGCTTCCTTTATATTGAGTTGTTCTATGAAGGCTTCATAACAATGGTTCTCAGTTGGGACTATTTTAATGCATTTAATGATATTGACGATCAATAAGGAAGTTACAGTATTGTTTTATTTTCTGCAGGGTGATGCTTGTCACCTTATGTAATTTTTATCATCTGTTCACTAGAATCCAGCTCTGATCAGCAAGTGTTTTGGAAAAGAGATTTTGTCGGGCCACATCTTTTCTTGTGCTTTTTTTCCTTGCTTATTACAATGGGGTATAATTAAAAATAATTTGTTCCTAGAGTGTCTCTTATACTCACAAAATAAAAAATAAAAGTAATTCTTCCTCTTTGTCTGTATGAAGCTTAAGTGGATCCTATAACTTTAAGGCTTCTTTTAGTTTAACCAAAATTCTTAAGGTCACCACAAATTATAAAACGCATACTCAATTCAGTAATTACAACTCTGTTCCAATATGTTTAATTAGCCCTTTATGCTTTAGTGAACAGGAAGTTCTCTTCTTTGCAGGCCTGTGGCACATGGGAGTCAGACTTTGCCGAAGCCATGAAATTGTTTCCCATTTTTCGCTCACTTCTTCCATTACTTGATGACTCTTAACTGTGACTCTTCCAGGTGAAATGGAGGGCAGAGAAAGAAGAGAAATAACATCGCTGGGGAAGTATGTATCTGACTGGCTCTCTGGGTTAGGCTTGATATTGACTGTTTTTTTGGGTGATTTTATGCACATCCCTTTTGAAAACTGTGCACATACTTTGAATGGCTGATACCCTAAAACTTCTGGTTTTCCAGTGTTTATTTCCACACAGACTTTTTTGTTGTAGTGCATTGTGCAGGAGCAAATATTATCTTGATGCCTGCAGTGACTTCAGTGTTAAAATCACAAACATTAACATGTTGTTATACTCATGCACACACGTGCACACAAACATGTCATTAATAAAAGCACTTGGGTTGATTCACCTAGTAACATATAATCTGTTGTAAGGTTACAGGCTCTCAGTGTTTATAGTCATGGAAACAATAGCATCTTTTTTGAAGTTCTTCCTGACTAGGCCCTCTGTTGCGTAAGCTGTTTTCTGTAATCCTGCCCCTTACATTGAACTTGCTCAGTCTGTGTTGTTCCTAGTTGCACTCTCAGATCTGATAAGGCCTTACAAGCTCCAGTTTTATTCCAGTTATTTCATCACTGTACTTCTTCTTCTCTTTACATTGTTCCTCTAGTCTAGTGGTTATTAATTCTCACTACACCATGGGATCACCTGGGGAGATTTTGAAAACTGCTATGGCTCAGTTTTCACCCAATAGGTTGGTATTTAATTGTGCTGAGGTAGAGCTCTGACATAAATATAATTTTAGAAACTCTTCATGTGATTCCAATGTGCATCCAAGGTGAGAACTACTACCTTGGTCATCCTTCCCGATTCTTGGTTTTGTTCTGTTTTGGCATTTGCTCTCCTGCTTCATAGGAATCATCATTTGCTTTTAGCACAAAAAAAAATCACCCTGATGTTGTATTTCTCAACAATTAAAGATTTGTAGAAATATTATATGTTATACATCTGTCTATTATCTATCTATCTATCTACCAATCGAGAGAGAGAAATGTGGTTGCATACTGACATTTTTTAAATGTCCAGACTCAAACCATTACTCCATCTTCCCTTAATTCCTTTAAATATTTATTCAATTAAATTCTTTTTCATATATTAGGAACTTAGTTGTGTCCCCCCAAAGTTCCTATGGTGACCTCCCTCCCCATTTTCTTGGAATGTGACCCTATTTGGAGATATGGTTTTTAAAGAAGTAAATAGGTTAAATTGGGTCCTTGGGATGAGCCCGACTCTACTATGACTAGTGTCCGCATGAAAAGAAGGGATTTAGGATACATACATGCAGAAGTAAGCACCATGTAAAGACATGGGAACAAGGTGGCTATCTTCAAGCCAAGAAGAGAGACCACAGAATTAAATCACTCCAGTCAACACCATGATATTGGACTTCTGGCCTCCAGAATTGTGAGATAATTCATTTCTGTTGTTTAGGCTACCCAATCTGTGGTACTTTGTTATGGCAACCCTAGAAAACTAATACATCATATATCTCAACTACTATTTACCTAATTCGGGCCTTAGAATAATTTTATTTACCTCTGTATTATACCCCTAGTCCCATGGACACTTTGAATTCATTATCCAAAAATGCAGTCAGAATGATCTATTAAAAATACAACTACAACTGCTATATCATTTCTGCTTAAACTATTTGAGTGACCTATCTTCCAGTCCATATATTGCTATCTTGATTCTAAAATTCATTCTCAAATGTTGATATGTATATGATAAGCATGTTTACAAGAATTTTTATATTCATTATTCTGCACTCTCTGTACATTATTCTCCTTTATATATTTTAATTAAGTTTATTAAAGAATTATCTGAGAGAAAATATCACTCTCTGCAATCATTCTAGTTGAGTCAATATATTTACCATGGTACTAAAATATCCTGTGTATAAATCAGTTATATATGTTTAATAATTAGCATTATATGTTTCTGTGTCTTTTTTGACATAGATTAAGATTATATAATTGTTAAGAAATCAACTATTTTTAATTCATTTTTATAGTACCCATTAGTCCCCAAAGTTTAATGCAGTATTTATAGTAAAAGCATTTACTATTTTCTAAAGAAATTTTGGGCTTCACTTGTATGGTATATGTTTAATCAATAATGTCACAGATTACCTACAACTCCTAAAGATAATACAACCCCAAGGTGAATGCTTAAAAACTTTCTTTACATTTTACTTTGAGAGCATATGACCTTTACCAGGGATTACCTAAGATAACAGGGATTAACTAAAATAAAATTCATTCCACATTTATTAATTATCTGTTAGATTTTATCATTCAGTGAAAGAAAATCATAAATGTATGTTACATAGAATATGAACCTGCTGAAATTGTATGCAAATTTGAGCACACACTGCATTTGAGTATGTACTTTTGCTGAGGTACCTTTTATCTAGTTGTCATGTTTATAGATTACAAAATTTTTTAAAGATTGATTATATATTTTAGGTCTTATATTTTACATCAATCCAGGCTAATAGTAACCAATAACATAAATCATAATATCTTGAGTCTTTCTGAAGTGTTTTGGTATTTATTCCTCCACTTCCATTGAGGATTGCTGTCTTAAAAGCAAACAAACACAATAAGACAAAGTAGCAACTGCAAATTCCTTTCGAAAGCTTTTTTTCCTGAGGGAGTTTTGATGAAAACACTGTCCATTACAACACAGTGCTGTATTATGTTTCCCTATAAAGAATGGTTTATGCACATCCACTTTCATCAATTTGGCAAATATTTATTGTTTCCTGCAGACTTGGCACTTTGTTTTACATCTCAAATACATTGGTAAATTAGATAGTTCCTGCTCTTTAAAGTTAAGTTTATACAGAAAGGAAAGAAATATATGAACAAATAATATGCAAGGGGAAAATATGTAGATGTTTACAGTGAGAAGAGATAACAACTGGGCCATACTTTATATTGGGTATTAAAGATGATATCTCTAAGTAGATTATACTTAAACTGAGACCTAAATGTCATGAAGGAGGTAGACATACAAAGGTTACAAAAAAATCATTATTGGCAAATGATGTTGTTACTGCAAAGTCACTAAAATGGAAAGGAGTTTGGCATAAGTCACGACAAGTTAGAAGACTGGAATGTGAGGCTGTTAGTGGGAGAAAGGAAGAGTGGAAGAAGAGCAGATCTCAGAGATCAGCTAAGAGAGGGTGAGGTTTGACATTATAGACCTTGGTCAAGTGTTGGGAAGTTATTCTGAACGGGATGGGGAACCAATGTGGAATTTTCAGCAAGAGACATAACAAGATCTGATTTCCAATTTTAATAGAACTCGTTGGTTTCTCTGTGAATAACTGATTTTAAACAAGCAAGAATAAGAGAGAAACCATGATGGCTCATTTGTGTTTAGTACTGGATAATATTCCACTGTCTGGATGTACCACAATGCATTCACCTACTAAAGGGCATATTGATTATTTCCAAGTTTGAGCAGTTGTGAATAAGGATGCTATAATCATCCAGGTGCAGGTTTTTGCATTTGTAAGTTTTCAATTTATTTGGGTAAATGCCAAGAAGGTTATTGGTAGTCATGCACAGTATAATGACATTTCAGTTGATGATAGAGCATATATAGAATGATGGTTCTTATATTATAATGGAGCTGAAATATTTATATCACCTAGTGGTGATATAGCCATTGTAACATCATAGTGAAATATGTTACTCAAGTGTATGTGATGATACTAGTGTCAACGGACCCACTAAATTGCGACTCAAATGAAAGTATAGCATATAGAATTATATATACTACATAATACTTGGCAATGATAACAAACAGCTATTCTACTGGTTTGAGTATTTACCATACTGAAATTTTTATAATTAATTTACAGTGTATTCCTTTTACTTATTAAAATAAGGTTAACTGTAAAACAGCCTCATGCAGGTCCTTCAGGCAGTATTCCAGAATAAGACATTTTTATCATAGGAGATGGCAGTACCGTGCATGTTATTGACCCAAAAGAGCTTTCAGTAGGACAAAGTGTGGAGGTGAAAGGCAGTGATATTGGTGATCCTGACCTTACAAAGGCCTAGGTTAATGTGTGTGTTTGGGTCTTAATTACTAACAAAAAAGCTGATTTAAAAAATTAAAAATAGAAAGAAAGCTTATAGGCCAGTAGCAGTGGCTCATGCCTGTAATCTTAGAACTTTGGGAGGGCGAGAAGGGTGTGGATCACCTGAAGTCGGAGGTTCCAGACCAGCCTGGCCAGTATGGTGAAACCTCATCTCTACTAAAAATACAAAAATACAAAAATTAGCTGAACATGTTGGTGCATGCCTATAATCCTAGCTACTCAGGAGGCTGAGGCAGGAGGATCCCTTAAACCCAGCAGGTGGAGGTTGCAGTGAGCAAAGATCATGCCATTGCACTCCAGTGTGGACGACAAGAGCAAAACTCCATCTTAAAAAGAAACAAAAAAGAAGAAAAGAAAAAAATGCTTATAGAGTAAAAATATAAAGAAATAAAAATTTTCTACTGCTGTACAATGTGTGTTTTAAGCTAAATTATTACAAAAGAGTAAAAAATTTTAGATGTTAAATGTTTATAAAGTAAAAAAGTTTAGAAACTAAGTTTATTACTAAATAAACATTTTAAAACACATTTAGTATAGTCTAACTGTGCAGCGTTTACAAAGTCTACAGGAGTGTACAGTAATGTTCTTGACCTTTACATTCACTCACCACTCACTCACTGACCCCTACAACAACTTCCAGTACTGCAAGCTCTATTGATTATAAGTGTCCTTTACAGGTATACTATTTTTTAATCCCTTACACCTTATTTCTACAGTAAAATGTCTATGTTTCGATATGTTTAGATATACAAATATTTATTGTGTCACAGTTGCCTACAGTATTTAGTACAGTAACATGCTGTACAGGCCTGTAGCCTAGAAGCAATAGGCTGTATCATATAGTCTAGGTGAGTAGTAGCCCATGCCATCTAGTCTGTGGAAACGCATGCTATGATGTTCACACAACACGTTTCTCAGAACATAGTCACATCATTAAGCAACACATGATTCTATTTTTAAAAAGAATTATTCTTTGAAAAAATTATACAGAATCAACTGTTCATTTCTACTATCCAGAAAATACTTTATGTTCCTGAAAGATGTAAAGTTTCACCTTTTTAATATTACTAAACTATGTATTTTCACCTTTCCTTTTTTTTTCCTTAAAATTGCTATAAAATGCTGAAGCTGGTTTTATCACATGACTACTATAATTAACTTCCATTTTTTCCAGAAATTTTAAATAAAATTAAATAAAAGTGAGGAAGATTTCAACGTTGTCATAACCCAAACACAAAGGGCAACTTAGTGTTAAGCCTATGACTGTGGCAAAATTAACTCGACAAAATTGATGGGGATGGAAACCCAATTGGAGAGAGTGAAGGGCACCTGGGAAAGCATTGTTCTTAGGCAACTCAAGAAAATTTGCACCAAAATGAAAAGAAAATAATTCAGAAAATAATTCTCTTGGTCATCTTTTTTCTTTTCTCTCTCTTTTTTTTTAAGATAAGAGATACCAGAAAATGATATTTGTTGTTATAGCTACATGGCAAGAATTTATTTTCTTGAGAGCCAATGCAATACCTCTTTACTAACAAGAAGCATCTAAAAAGTCTATTTTTCATTTTCATTTTGACTACCAAAATAATCAAAGCCTATTTTGAGCTGCATTTTTAGCATTTGAATGCAAAAACTGTTTTTCCTCTATGTATGATAAATTTTATCTCTAAGCTTAAAAATTACTCTAATTTTTTACTTTTTTTCAATTTTTTTTTTAAATGAAAAAAGTTTTGTTTTAGGGACAGGGACTTGCTGTATTGCTCAGGCTGATCTCAAACTTCAGGCCTCAAGTGATCCCCCATACCTAAACCTGTGGAGTAGCTGGGATTAGGTGCAAGCCACCGTGCCTGGCCCAAAAATTATTCTTTAATTCATGTTCATTTCAGATACCTTTTCATTTAAATTTATATTTTATCATTTTGCCATATGTTCATCAATAATAGACAGACATACAATATGCCATTCCACATATTTTAAGAAACGTGACAGAGCATTAATAAATTAATGTATCTTGAAATGTGATCCTTTCTAACATGTAATGAGGTAGCAAAATAGAAGGCATCTGGAGGTCATTTCAGGGGCTGATCATCTAGGCATGCCTTGCTATTAGTGATGGTACTTTGTAATTTACTGAAAGGGATTGTTGCACACTAGTCTCTTTTCAACTGTACCTTCCGAAATATAACTGGATGCTAAAAGAGTTTCCATTACTTCCTCATTTGCTTTTTTGTCCTACCAGTCTCCCCCGGCCTAAACACATAGGAGGTTAAGACGAAGGCTTGCAAATTTCTTTTCTAGAGGGTCCATCTGTATCTCAATGCAGAATAGAATAAAGTTATGAACAGAGATTTTGTTGTTTCTCCCAAGCTTGATAGTTCTTTTTCACTAAACTGTGGTACAGATCTACCTCTTAAAAATAAGACCAAACACCGCATGTTCTCACTTATAAGTGAGTGTTGAACAATGAAAACACATGGACACACGGAGGGGAGCATCACATATCGGGGCCTGTTGGAGTGGTAGGGGCGGGGTTAGGGGTGGGATAGCAGGGGGCGGGAGGATTGGGGAGGGCTAACATTAGGAGAAATACCTAATGTAAATGATAGGGGATGGAGGCAGCAAACCACCATGGCCCATGTAACAAACCAGCACGTTCTGCACATGTACCCTAGAACTTAAAGTATAATAATATTTAAAATAATTAATTAATTATAAAATAAGAGAGATCCATGTGAATACTTCTTTTGTTCAATCCCTCACTCTCTCCCTTTCCTTTCCCTGCAAGGACAAGTAAAATGAGAATCCCTTAATTTTGACTTGGAAGCAATAAACCTGCAATTCTGTGCTAAGCAATCTTTAACTCTTTCTTGGCTTTTAAAAAAATATCCAAGATGAGCAGTGTACAGTATTAATGGTACTATTTTAGACACCCAATATGGTAGGTAGATAGATAGACAATAGAGAGAGAGATAGATATACACACTATTTATCACTCAAATCAAATACTGTGCCATATTAATTAAGCCAGTGAGGTGAGATTATTCAACACAGACTAGAAAACAAATTTTGCTTTTTCGTTTGATCATTTCTATTTAAATGTCACCATGTAGCCATCCAGAATAATTAAGCTTAACACAACACTTCTGCTTAAAATATTTCTGCTGTATTGCTTTTGGGATAAAGATAAAAGCTTGGGGCCGGGAGCGGTGGCTCAAGCCTGTAATCCCAGCACTTTGAGAGGCTGAGGGGGGTGGATCACGAGGTCTAGAGATAGAGACCATCCTGGTCAACATGGTGAAACCCCGTCTCTACTAAAAATACAAAATATCAGCTGGGCATGGTGGCGCGTGCCTTTAATCCCAGCTACTCAGGAGGCTGAGGCAGGAGAATTGCCTGAACCCAGGCGGCAGAGGTTGCGGTGAGCCGAGATTGTGCCATTGCACTCTAGCGTGGGTAACAAGAGCAAAACTCCATCTCAAAAAAAAGCTTGGCCAAGTGTGGTGGCTCATATCTGTAATCCCAGCACTTTGGGAGTCTGAAGCAGGAGGATTGCTTGAACCCAGAAGCTTGAGGCCAACCTGAGGAAAATAATCAGTTCCCATCTTCTCAAAAAGTAAAACAAAGTAGCTAGACATCATGGCCTGTGCCTGTGCTCCCAACTCCTTGGAGGCTGAGGTGGGAGGATTGCTTAAACCTGAAGGTCAAGGCTACAGGGAGTTGTGGTTGTGCTATTGCACTCCACCTTGAGCAGCAGAGCTGGACTCTGTCTCAAAAAAAATTTTTTAGACCTGTTTTAACAAGGATACCTTTAATTATCTTCATCCTGCTTACTATTCCAACCTTAATACTTACTATTAGGTTCTTTCAAATGATAGGCTACAGTAATATTCAGTTATACTCTGTTCCCTTACTGGGCCATACTCTATCTCAGTCCTAAGCATTTGAACATGCACTCGTCTTGGTCTTCTAGTTTCTTGTTCTTGAGGTCTCAGCCAAGTTATCTCTTTACATGGGAAGCCTTTTCTTAATGTATCTCCCCATGACTCCTCACCCATAATCTGAATTACATAGTCAACCTTCATGAATATTCTTATTATATTACTTAATGTACTGTATTGTGAATTTACTTTTTACTTAAAAATATTTTCATTCCCAATATATCTTAAGGGACAAAACGGTGTTTCCTTTATGGTTGTATCCCATGCCATCTAGCAATCAGAAAATGAATATTTAAAGAAAAATTAGATGAATAAATGGCTTCAAACATTTATTGAGCAAAACCATGTAAAGAACCAAGACAAGCAAGTTCAGTAGTACATTCCAGACAGAACTGCTAAAGAAAATAGACATTTAATTTGGAAAAATATTTATCTTTCTGACCAATGCCTTTTTTCCTTCCTACAGACTGAAATTCTTCCATTTTTCTATGGCCAAAGTTTCTATCAGTCAAAAATCTATTAGTAATTTATTCAGAAGGAAATAGTAATATATTTCAACATTCAAATTCCCATAGAATGATTAGGCTTAGTATTTATTCACTGCCTGTTTTCAGTTGCTTGTCCTGTTGCTTTTCTTATAATAAAGGGATTAGCAAGACTGTTCACTATTCTCATATTAACTGAAATCTATAGAAATTCAAAAGGAAATTTTAGAAAACTATCTTTCTGTTATTGAGATTCAAATACGGTAAAGATATTAAATATTTCATGTTAATAAGACTATACAAATTTTCTCATTAGGATATTTGCCTACTTGATAAAATATATATAGATATTGATCTTCCTTGGGACAAAATAAAACTAATTTTATCATAAAATTGACCTTTGTAAAATAATGACTTAACTTGAAACATACTGATTTACTCTAAATTAACACTTATTAAAACATTGGCAGGATGCAATGGCTCATACCTGTAATACCAGCAGTTTGGAAAGCCAAGGCAAGAGTATCACTTGAGGCCAGGAGTTCAAGACCAGGTTAGGCAACATAGTGAGACCTTGCCATCTCCACAAGACAAATAATAACAACAATAATAATAACTCAGCAAACTTAATTGAAATCAGCTGCAGTGCAATTTTGATGCGTATAGGCAGGAAAAGATGATCAATGAATATTTTCAGGCAGATAATAGTGTAGTAGGAGGATCACTTAATGAGCTCTGGACTTGGAAACTTTGAGAAGCCTTGGGAGGGCAGCATGATGTTGGGCTCCCAGTACCTACCTCAAAAATTTTAAAAGGTTGTATAAACTCATGTACTGTATTGTGTATCTACTTTTTACTTAAAATATTTTCTTTTCCAACATATCTTAAGGGACAAAATGGTGTTTTCAATCATTTTCAATCCCTGATAATTTTCAATCCTTACTATATGAAAACCACTGAATATCAGAGCATGAATTTACCAAATTAAAAGACCACAGTAAAAATAACCTCTGAGGTCAGGCAGACTGGCTCATGCCTGTAATCCCAGCACTTGGGAGGCCAAGGAGGGCAGATCAGTTGAGGTCAGGAGTTCAAGACCAGCCTGGCCAACATGGTGAAACCCTGTCACTAATAAAAATACAAAAAATTATCTGGGTCTGATGGCCAGCACCTATAATCCCAGATACTCAGGAGGCTGAGGCAGGAGAATAGCTTGCACCTGGGAGGGAGAGGTTGCATTGACCCGAGATCCTGCCATTGCACTCCAGTGTGGGCAACAAGAGCAAAACTCCATCTCAAAAAAAAAAAATTAATTAAAGTAATAATAATAATAAAATAATCTCTGGATCTAAGCTCTAACAATTCAAAAAATGTGAATCATCTACCCCAACTTAAGCACTTCATTTGAATCTAGTGTCTACTCCTGCGTTGGACTAATTAGTAGAAATATAATTCTATTTCTGTCAAAGGAAATGAAAAGAAATGACTTTTTCTTTTCTTAACATTTTAATTCAAAACTTTGTATTTCTATGTACAGATTTGTAAACTATTCATGGCTAATGAGAGTTTTAAAAAGAAAAGCCCTATAATGGATTTGGCCTTTTAACCTTCAATCAGGCAGATTTATTTTCAGATAATTCTTCTTAAAATATCAGAATTACTCTGAACAAGTCTTTTGATTGAATATTTCATAATGTATTACCACTTCCTATATCAGGATATAATTCTAACTTCTTTTTGAACTTGTTTAGTTTCTCCACATGTGGATAAGACCTTTAGATGATCATATCTAAATGTTCTATAATGAATAAGACAATAGGAAATCTTCCTTTGTGATAGTATGCTATTAAAAATTTACAAATCTGCTTCAGGGCATCAACAGAAACTTCAAATTTCTCTCTTGAAGCTGCAGAAAGAAGAGTGCTCAAAACACAGCATTTCAAATTTGTATCTTTTAATTTTGAATGAATGAACTTGAGCCAGATTTTTATCTCCACCACTCCACTACAATGGCTCTCTCAAGAATGTGGGTAACTTTGACATTGCTTTAGCCAACAGTCCTCATTTTATTTGAGTGGTCACCCATATTTGACCAGAATTCCAGTATCAAATGTCCAAATGCCTAGTATTGTTGTCAATTTCTATTAGAAATCTAATAAGAATTGGGAACTTAACATATAAAAAACTTGCATTTTAATCTTTTAACCAAAACTTGTTTACACTGAAGATTTTCTCTCAGATCAGTTAATGACAACCCATTCTTCCAATTCATCATGGAAAAATTACTGGTGTCATTCTTCATTGACCTCTTTCTCTCCCTTGTCCCATGCTATCTATCAGAAAATCTTGTGGACACTATTTTCAAAAATGTTCAGAATTTCATCACTTCTTACTCTGCCAAGTTTATCCTCTGGTCTAAACCACCAGTGTTTCTCACCTAGATTATTGAAAGGCTTTAAAAATGTTCCTACTTCTGTCACTTTCCAATTTCTGAATGGCTTGCTATCTCACTTCCTTCAGTTCTATACTCAAAATTTACTCTGATGGTCATACCTTTCTTTGTAATTTTGTTTAAAAAAATTCATCCAGCTGCTCTATACCAGGCACACACACACACACACACACAGAGACAAACACATACAGTCTCTCACTTTTATCTGCATCTATTTTTCTCTGAAGCATTAACTAATCTCAACAGGCAGAGAATGAAATATCTGTTAAATGTCTGTCAACAAAGAAGTAAGTAAAAAATTTCCAATTTCTATATTTATTTTAATAATAAAAACTATCTGCTAGTAAATTTGCTGCTAGGGATGCAAATAATGTATTACTTTAATTCATGTGCATACACATGGAACAACCTTGCAGAGCCTCTTCCATTACTAGTTATATTTAAGTGACAAGAATATAGACTAAAATCTAGACTGAACTTGCTTATTGTAATGAGAACAGACTACTAGAGTTTGGAAAAGAATAAACGTATTTTACATGTGTGAAGATTATAAATAAATTTTAAGTCGAGAGTGGACTGGGTTGAAATACAGATGAATATAACTTCTTTGCCACATTCCCACTGAAATATGGAGTCTATTTTCCCTCCTTTGGAAATTGGCCTTGCCCAGTGACTTGTTTTGACTAATAAAATGAGCAGGAGTAATGTTTACAATGTGAGACAGGACCTTAAGAGTGCTGTAGCTTCTGTCCCTGCCATCAAGTGCTTGTTTTGAGAATCCAGACACTGATGCCATGAAGTCCAAGCTCCTACATGTAAAGACCCATGTAGAGGAAGACTGAGACCTTTGCTCTATATGTCCAGCTGAGTCCCTAGTTGGCATCTGACTGCAAATGCCAGCCCTGGAACTTAGGACATTTTAGAGAGTTTAGCCATTCCATCCCTTTAGCTAACACCACATACAGCAAAAGCATTGCCAAGTCAACTCAGAAATATGAGATAAAATAAACTGTTGGCATTAGCACCACTATTTAAAATGAATATTTTATTACATAGCAATATGCACCAATGACAACAAATCCAAATGTGTTATTTCAAAAGCCCAGCACCCCTCCTTTTGTTTCTCTGCTCTTTTCTAGAAACATGGTATCTTTTGGTGGATTTTCTCCAGCCATGTGGGAGATGAGAGAATAGAAAATTATAATATTATAAGGTATTTATTTTAGGAACCATACTTGAATGTAACATATATCTCTTCTTCCCAAATTTTATTGACCACAAATTGGTCAACCAGGCCACATGCAACTACAAAGAAGTTCAGCTATTTAGTCTAGCAGTATGCCTGAAGAAGCAAAGAAACACCAGCCTCCTCCAATATGATAGAAATACAAGGAATTATACTACATTCTTTTCCATATCTATAGGAAGCAACAGTGTTTGCAAAATATGATGGTGTAAATATTAAAGCAGGATTCTTAAGGAAATTATTATTAATTTGAAATAAATCCTTATTACAATGAATGAGAGCTGACTTTGGAAGCTTGTTATTATAGATTTTGCAATGGCACTGATATGAATACTTCTCACTTAATAAATATTCTACTTGGTCATGAGCAATTGAGAAAAAAATAAGGATCTACCATGGAAATTGAATTGAGGTTTTGGAAAAGATATGGGGATATTTAAGGAACAGATGAGAGAATTTTATTAGCTAGAAAGTTGACAGGTCATACCTATTATTATGTGACCTGTAAGAAAAGATAATGGAGGCAAGGGACACAGAGATTAGTAACACAGACATACAAATGGGATAAATTAAGTGATAACAAATAAAAGAGATACATACTTGAAGGCACAATTAATTATTTTAGAGGTAGCAAAAGTATAGTGGATGACCAGGTCTTACAAGTATCTATATTCATAGGTGCCTGAATTGAACTGAAGTGCAGAGAAGGATCATATATATAAAAATTTTATAAAAGCATAAGCTTAGTTGTTTTATAGATAATATATATATTGAGATAATTCAAGATTATTCCAAAATGTAGGAGAGTTTTGTTATATATAGTTTCAAATTTTAATAGAAGTAGAAATGGTAAGGATATAGGTAACTATTTTGAATGAGATGAAATAGCTATGAAGAAAGATATTCCTCTTTCTCCAAGGAAGAAATTGTTTATCTTTAGTTGGTTTAATGATGACATAGAAATTATAGTAGGAAATCAGGCCATGGTGACCTAATAAAAATTGCAACTTCCAAGCCTCAATATAAAGTAACTGTGGAATTGTGAAGTGTCCATGTGTGTGCTGGTGGGTGTACATATGTGTGTTTGTGTTTCTGCATTGCATTACTAGTGCTTTCTGAACAATATTTACTGAAACTTGAAATCAGAATTAGAAGAATGACCTTGGAATATAATTTATAACTGATTAAACAGAGATAACTCCATGTAAATTTACCTCTTCAGAGATATATTTTAAATTTCAAGGAGGTGTCTGAGTCCTGGGCTTTAACCTTCACATGGATATAATTATTTACACTCTAATTTAGAGTAAGAACTCGTGATTATTCTTTTGGAGAAGAGATTTTTCTCCCTTTCTTCAGGGGAAAGGGAATCAACACTCATCTAAGCAAATAGATTTCATATTTTCATGTTCCTCATCAGTGATACAGACTCTGACATGTGTAGGATGTCATGGTTATCAAAACCTTGTCCAAATAATAAGAACTGAAGGCAAAAGGAGATGGCACAAGTGTTATGTAAGAATCAATAATTAATATGTCTAATACAGAAACCTCATGTGTGTATTCAGGATAATAATCATAAAGTAGATCTTAAAACCTAATAGTACCACAGCAGAATGCTAAGTTTTACTTATGACCTGTAGTAGGTGGGGGAATGCCGTAATATGAAGTCAAGAATATATAAGAATGTAACTATGGAATAGGAACTCTTGACTATCAGTATGAAATGTTTTGGAAAGGATGAAGAAATAGATTAAGATAGATGTAACACGGAAGTGTGCAGATGTGAGTTTAAGGTGGAATAAACTTAAGGGTTTTTAAATATGGATGATTACTGAAAGTGTCCAAGATATGATACAGAATCAAATACGCTTTAGTCAGATTTTCAGCAGGAATGGATACATAAAGTTGCTAAATATCAGTTGTAGCAAACTGAATATTTTGAAGAAATTGTGCCCTTAAACATGACTTATTTACACGAAGGTTTAGACTCTGTGTCCTGACGTTGTAGTGAAACAAGCATTGATTTCTGTGGTGGAACAATAGGTCTTGCCTGAACTTGGTTATTCTTCAAAGGAAATCCTAGTCAGATACTAATATATTTTGAGAAAATATAGTTCATGTTCAAAACTGGATTACTAAATTTTTGCAATAGTGACAAAGGGTGGGTGCATTGTCACAGACTGGGAACTGGGAGAATGATACATGCTGTCATATCTCTAAACATAACTTTGATCACATGATTTCTATTATAAATACGGGCATTTTAGAGCCACAACCCACTAGTTATTTTTAGAAAACTCACTTTGAAAAGACAGAGATTCCTTTATTTGGATTTCGCTATGCAGAGCACCACATCCTTCCATTCTTTAAGTAAAGTAACTACATAGAACTCTCCAATCAGGAAAAGCTAAAGAGAGTAGATTCCTCAAGCCAGGTTCACTCTGTACTACAATCATTAAGCAAAATGGATGGACGTTTTAAAATGAACAAAGAGCTGGATTTTCTTTAAAATAACTCTTAACTAATTATATAAGGTTATTATAAGGATTAATTTGATCCAATTTGTTGAGGTGCTTGGAACCACTCTGCCACAATGTTAGGTGCTATGTAAATGTTTGTTGAATGAATACAATGAGGATGAGAAGTTTTGAATTTTTCCTCTGAAAAGTCAGAGGCAACTATTTAGTTCACATCCCATGGCATTGAGAAGATGCTTCTAAGGTTTCAGTTCGTAATTGTGAATTTTCTATGAGAGTAGCTGTGTATCTGTGGTGTGTGTGTGTGTTTTGTTTCTTTAGTTATAATTTTTCTAAATAATATTTTAGTTTCATACCAAAGTCTTATTATTTAAAACAATACATTAGAGAATACATTCATGTTTCTGAAATTCCTATGTGAGTTCAATGTCACAATTAGCATCTGTGATAAAGTTTTATATGATATTATTTTAAATGAATAGAATTATATATTAATACCCTGTTAAAGCTATTTAAGGGATTTATACTGTACTTTGAATTGTTTTAAAATTTGAATTGATTACCAATATAATAATTATGAACAAACATAGGAAATTATATTTAGAATGTTTTGTGTATTTTATATTAAACTAAATACAGACATCATAATATAAATTAACTTTAGCTTTTCTTTGGAGAAGAGATGTGAACACTAACTTTATTAAATGTAGTCAATATGCTGTACAATAGATTTCTTGAATGTATAGTTAATAATATATTGACTATATATTAAACTAATATATTATTGAAAAATGCTGAGAGTGGATATAAAGTGTTCTCACTCAAAAAAGTTATGATTATGTTAGGTAAAGCTAATTAGTTCGATTTAGTCATTCCCAATGTATATGTACTTGAAAATATTATGTTGTATATGGCATATGCACATACTTTTTTTGTCTTTTCTTTGGTAAGTAATTTATTTTATTGATTAAATTTTGTATATGTTTATCAGAGTTTTAATATAGTTTCAAATGATGGTAACCACTGTTTCTTAGGTAGGAAAAAATAGAAGTCTTTAATATAAGTTATATGTCCTTCAACAAAAAGCATGAAGTTAGTAAGAATCCCAGTGATTCAATTTTTGGTGTAGTGCACTGTGGTTTAGTTCCATAATTCTCATTATGGCTAATTGGCATCAGGCAGTTAAACTTGCTATACTACACTAAAAATGAAATGAGTACAATAGCAAGCTGTGCGTATACTTCAAATATATTTAATGTCCTGTTGCTGTACTTAAGGTTTACTCACCAGGGACGTTGCTACCTTCTAAATAGTCAGAAAGAAGAAAGTATTTTGAATTTTCTAAAGTGAACAGTAAATGTGCGCAGAGGAAAATAGGTTACATGGACGAACGTTCACATAAATATTCCCAAAAACTAACCATCTACACAAAAATACTATGTTATTTTTCAATTGCTGTGTAATTACCATAAACCTAATGATTTAAGAACACAGTTATTCAATTATTATCTCAGTTTCTGTGGGCAAGTAGTCTAGGCATGGCTTTGATAGGTCTGCTGTAGAGGGTCTCACAAGATTGAAATTGAGGAGTCAGAGAAGCTACGTTTTCACCGGGAGGTTTAACTGAAACAAATATGCCTTCAAGTTAACTTAGACTACTGGCAAAATTTATTTCCTTGTTGTACCACTCAGGACCTGGCCTCTTGCTGGCTTCTTCAGGAAGCACCCTCATGCCCCGGAAGCCACCAACAGTTTCCTGTCATGGGTGCATCTCACCAAACATGACAGCTCTCAAAACATGACAGCTTGCTTCTTAAGGCTAACAAGAGAATAGCTTTCTCCAGTCTTCTAAAATGAAGTCCTCTAGTTACAAAATGTGACATAACCTAACTCTGGAACTGGCATTCCCATCACCATTGTCACCTTCTATTAAAGAATCTAATTTCAGTTCCCACCACACTCAAAGGGAGAGGATTATACAATGATTCATTGGAGTTCATTCTATGGAGTGTCAACTACAAATGTCAGTCTGCTTAAGACCACTTCTTCACTTCTTTATTCCATATTAAATATAGACTCCTCATTTTATTTAAAACTTTACTAGCCAGACACAGTGGCTCATGCCTGTAATCCCAGCACTTTGGAAGGCCAAGGCAGGAGGATCACTTGAGTTCAGGAGTTTAAAACCAACCTGGGCAACCTGGCAAAACCTGTTTCTGCAAAAAATACAAAAAATTAACCAGGCATGGTGGCTTGTGCCTGTAATCCCAGCTACTCTGGAGGCTAAAGTGGGAGAATTGCTTGAGCCAGGGAGGTCAAGGCTACAATAAGCGGTGATTGTGCCACTTAACTCCAGCCTGGGTGAAAGAAGGAGACCCTGTTTCAAAAAAAAAAAAAATCAATTTTTCACTTCTTTCCTTGAACTTCCTGTTTTATTTCCTTATATTTTTCATCTTTTTTCTCATTCCATAATGAAAAAAGTCTTTTCGTCTTTCTTTCTTGACATAAATGCATAAATTATTTCTCATAAAAGACTTATTAGTGAAAATATTTCTTCTTAATTCAGCTATCTTTTCTTGTATCAAATTATTTTAATAAATCACCACAACACAACAAATTTGGATGAACTACCTACCTCCTCTCTTTGTCAAACACACTGTGTCTCTAAAACAACCAAGACTATTCTCTTTCAATTATTTGCAAAATAGGTCAGTGTTATGTGATGATCCCTGGCCAATACAACAAGGTTTCTGGGATTATTTGTTATGGTTAACCCTTAATACACTGCATGGTATATTAATATAAAGAAATCATATGAACACCACTTTGTAAAGGGTTAGCTGGGTGAAAAGAGTTTTTTAATTTAAAAAAGATACAAAATCACTAGGTGATTCTTCAGTGACAAGTGAACACAAAAGTAACTTGCATCCATCATTAGCAGGTTTATGTTAAGAAATGATAAACATAAATCCACTTTGTTTTGTCAAAATTACAGTTTTATAAAATTCAATAAGTACAATTTATTGTACCATCATATAAAATTAGGAAGTCAACACCGAATTGCATCTTTTACTTCTGTCCCATAAGAATATTATTATAACTAAATCAGATAAGGGATGTAATATGCATATTGCTTAAAAATATTAATTTTGGTAGTTAATGGTATTTGTGTGTCTAAACATATCTAAATATAGAAAAGGTACAGTCAAAATACAGTATACACGATAAAAATGGTAGGCCTGTACAGGGCACTTACTATAACGGGATTTGTAGAATTGAAATTTGCCCCAGTGAGTCAATGAGTGAGTGGTGAATGAAGATATTACTGTACACTACCATGGACTTTATAAATGCTGTACATGTAGGCTACACTAATTTTATTTTTAAAAGTCTCTTTCTTTAAAGATAAGTCAACTTAAATGTACTGAAACTTTATTTTATTTTATTTATTTTTTTTAAGAGAGAGGCTTACTTTGTCACCAAGGCTGGAGTGTAGTGGTGTAATCTCAACTCACTGCAACCCCCACCTCTGGGGTTCAAGCAATTCTCCTGCCTCAGCCTCCCAAGTAACTGGGATTAGATGCACCTGCCACCACGCCCAGCCAATTTTTGTATTTTTAGTAGAGATGAGATTTCATCATGCTGGCTAGGCTGGTCTCAAACTCCTGACCTCAGGTAATCTGCCTGTCTTGGCCTCCCAAAGTTCTAGGATGACAAGCACAAGCCACCATGCCTGGTCTCTGTAACCTTTTTATTTTATAAATTTAATATTTCAACTTAAGACTCATAATAATACTTAAAAGATCTAAAAAGTTCATCATCAATTTAAGCTTCTAGCTGTTTGAACTATGAATTTTAACTGTTATAAATCTCTGCAGATTTAATAAGTTCTGAAAGAAATGTGTTCTGCAATATAATAAGGAAAATGTTTAAAACATGATATTCTATTTTTTACATATGGGTCTAATAGCATTATGAAACATGGATAATACAGAAAATTGTATATGAAGGAATGAATTGACACAAGCTTACTTTTAGTATAAATGTGGATTTATATTCAGAGGCATCAATATTTTTGTTATACATATAAATCATTATTGTCAACATATGGTTTAACTTTCATTTCTAGAATCAACAACACTAAATTAAACACGGAGTTTTATTTAAATCAAAATGTGTGGGAAACAACAACCACAGTTTCTTTAGTTGTATGGTTGTTAAAATATTTACTCGTTTGTGTCATTTGTTATGAAGATGATCAGCATCGGAATTTGACAGATTTTTTGTATCTTAAAAAAATTGCTTCATAAATTAATATATCCTAGTTATTGCTACAAATTGTGCAGTATTACTTATTTATCACAATCTTGTTGCAAAGTTATTATCACAATCTTACAAACCTATATGTCACTGTTGATTTTAAGGTCTTCTTTTCATGATAAAGTTATATCTAAAACAGTACTCTACAGTCTATTGTAGCAATTAGACATTCTACAATCTATCATTTTTAAGACAATATTTCTCCTCTAAATAACTGGATCTTATAATATGATGAATAATTTGCTTGTTTTGAAAAAGATTTCAGTGTTTAATAACTGGGCTTACTTTAACAACTGCAAATAATGAATAGATAATATGATATAAAAGTAGGCACTATGGATCTTTAAATTCAGATGATGATAGATAATAAATATATTTAAGTGAATTAGTTCAAATAGCAATTTGATTCATTAGAATTTCATTGTTAGTTTATTCTATTTTGCATTCATAACAGATATTTTATTGTTTCCAAAGCTTGCCAGTTATGGCCAGCTTTGGAATTTAGTCACAGAATTTAGTCACAGAAACTACAATTACTTCAAAACAATTTTTCAAAGACAGGGATGTGTTAATGACCAAAAATAAATGTCTTAAAATATAGAAAACAAAGATTTATGACAAAGAGAAAATTAAGTTCTTCTTTTTAAATTAATAAATAGCAAAATTCTATACTAGCATAAAATTGATAATTTATGGATTTAAATGATAAATTATTGCTACATGACATATTTCCATCTAAAGATCTGTATACTATTTCCCAAAACATTATAAATTAATTCCCAACTTACCTATGTATTTACATGTTTTAGGGAAATAAAGTAAATTCACTATGATATTATTTTTTCAGAGAATACTTATCCATAACCCTGGAACTCTTCTAAGTGTAAATGTTAAAAAGAAAAGCATATAAAATATTACTATGCTTAAATAACTCTAGGCATTCTATGCAATTATAGTAAACAGTAAGGCTGGAAAACTGCTTATTTCAAGAGTCATATTCCTTTTATTTTAAGTAAGCCTTTGGCTTTAAACTTCGAGAGAAGTTAGAGTTTATCTCATGTAAGAGTGATCAAGGATTTAATCCTCATATAGGATTTAAAACATTTTCTAGGGAAAACATGAACTTCAAAAATGTATCATGCTGCCCGAACTACCCAGGAGTGGTTTCCTTTAGTTATATGAACACGCACACAGGGAAAGTAAACATTAAAAAAAAAAAAAATCTGCTATTCTCAGATACTACTGGCTTTAAATAGGAGTTTGGTTTTTTTAACATTGCATAAACTTTGCATGGATAGGCCATTTGACTCCACCAAAAATACTATAAGAACTGGTTTACCTTGGGTTTTCATAAGCAGTGCCTCAAGAAGATATTTACACACTTTTTTTCCCTTATGTAACAGTTAAAAAATCTATTCTCCTATTACTGAGATAAAAACGTTTATCTAACCAATTTTTTAAAAACATATACATTGCTACCAAATAATATATTTTTAAATAGCATAACAATTAATTTCAAAAAATTACTTCAAGTCTGAAAATAGTCTCATCAAAATATTGTATAATACTTGTTTTATGTTATTTAACTCTTACTAAAATAGAAAAATAAGAAAAGCAATTTTCCTGAAAGCATATGTTCACCACTCTCAGTCACTTTCCATGCCTTTGCATGCCTGTATTTCAAAAATTTCGTTGAGATAAAAGTATGCTGTCTTGTGTATTTATTGGTTTGTTTGCCCTGTCGTATTAGAGGTTATGGAGAGAAATAAACCTATAGTGTTGGATTTCTGATGCAACTTTGTCCAAGCTTCCACAACAAATTTGTTTTTTAAGTGTTTCCTGTACATAAGGTATAGAATTTATAAGGTACAGCCAATCTATTTCTGAATATGAACAAGTACAGTTAATTGAAAATTTATAAATTTCATAGTTTATATAATCAAAATATTTATATTAAGAAGTTGATCATTTAAAAATTGATATGAATCAAGTGAATAAGATAATACATGCTAAAAGTTGCTGATGTCTACATTATGTACAAATCAGTATATTGTATTAAGCAGAATTTATTATTTCAGAGCTCTTACATGACAAAAAATAAAATTGAAAGAACAGAAAATTGTTTTGAAAAGAACTGAGAGAATACAGCCTAGATGATTAGGTGACTAGCCTCTGACCTCTACTGTAACGAGAAATTCAGTGAAGTATCTTTCACTAGATTTCTCATCTGTAAAACTAAAATTAAGGTATGAAATTAAAAAATTTTCTAGATTTGTGATCATCAATGTACTAATAGATATTAACTTCAGATAACATTCTATGGTCAAATAAATTTTGTGATAATTGCCTTATACCAAGTTCAACATAAGTCCTTATAATTTCCTTAAATGCCAATTGCTTTATGGATAATGGTTGCCTTGTTTAGCAAATAAATTACAGAAGTTTCTGTTACACTTAAATTTTAAATAAACAATGAATAACTATGTGACCTATAGCAAGTATGTCCTTTGCAATATTTGGATCATACTAAAAAATTATTTCTTGTTTTTCTGACATTGAAATTTAATTGGGTGTATTTCATCTGGGAAACTTAATTGTAAATATTCAAATTTAACTGGATGTATTTTATCTGTCAACCCTATCTGTGAATATACAATGAAGAGATATAGCTTTCCCCAATCAGACACCTGTTTTTTTTGAATATTTGATGGGAAAGTTCAGGAAGACATCTAGTTTGTAAACAGCTCTAAACTTAGTTAAGTCTCTTCAGTTGAAAACAAAATATGAATTGAGATTAATTCAAAAAAAAAAAAGAGAAAAGTAATATCAACATCTAATATTTATTCAGTACTTAAGAGAGAAGCTTTCCATTAATTTTTTCCATTAACTCTATATGACAATTGTTATGCTTTTCCAATGAGGAAATTTGGGGCCTTGAGGCTTTAAGACTGCAGAGTTTATAAGTGGTGGAGCTGAGGTTTAAAACACCAGCGGTTTCTGACTGACTTCTACCACTATCAAAGCTTAGTCACTACTATGTTCCTCCTGTTTACTGTGTATTTCATAATAATATTTTTAAATATAATTGAGTAGACTTTTGTTATTTAGAGAATTAGTTTCACTTTGGTTTTATTTTTTGAGATTGTTTTTCCTTCAGTATTGTATTTATAAGAGTCAGGTTAGCGCATAACTGTTTTGTTAGCAAATCCTTGGCAGGAATAGACATGTGACTATGTGTTCAGAAGCCTTAAGGAAAATAACCAATTCACCTTTTCACTAATTTAATGAAAAAAACAAACTTCCAAGTCATCCCAAATGGAGCTTCATTTTAAAAGTAAGTTTTTTCATTTAAAAAACTTTATATGTATATATAAAGTTGTAAAATATAGGTGCAATAGAATGGATTATGCAAAAACTATGTATACATGTACTTTATGTAGTAAAATTGATGCTGCATTGCAAAATGAGAATACACAAATTTGTAGTTGGAGGGATGGTAATTCTAATGTTTTCTTTTTTTCTTTTATGGTAACAAAGAAATCTTGCATTTTATTATATACATTTTTTTTCATTTGTAAGAACAAACTGCCTTTTAAAATTTCTTGTTGATTAGTCATTTTAAACTGCTTTATGGATAGGAAAGAACAAAGGTTTCTGTATCACTGAATCCTGGAAGACTAGGTACACATCATCACCTACCAGATGCAACTGGGGCCTGAGAGGCATTGGTACAGACATGTCAGAGGTATGGAGATATAATGGCAGATGTGACAGGCATAATAAGAAAGTCTGCAGGCTACTTCTTTAAATTACAGGAAATGAGAAGCCAGAAATAGTTAGCATTACTGAGATAGGACTTTCATAGCTGAATTGTCCTTTACCCAGCATACACTATGCATCCATGTTGAAATTAACATTACTATCTAGTCACTGCAGAGAAGTTGAATTCATATAAATTCAAACATTGTGGAAAAACTTACCAGATTAATTTTCTTCCTTAATGATATTCAGGAACTAAAGGGAGACTACAATAATTCTGGCATTTTTGTCACATATTTTCTGTTGTTGCAGAATTCCCAGTAGAAACAAAGTTGGTACTTTATTCAAGAAAGTAAATGTTCAAAAATTACATAGTGCATGTTATATGATAATTTAGATGGAATTACTATGGAATATTAGGAATAGATAAGAATAAAATACTCTTTTAATAAAGAAATAAAACATAGATACATGGACGCTTTTAGATTTTTAAATGCTGCTTTTAGGCCGGGCACAGTGACTCACGCCTGTAATGCCAGCATTTTGGGAGGCCAAGGCGTGTGGATCAGCTGAGATTAGGTGTTTGAGTCCAGCCTGACCAATATGGTGAAACCCCATCTCTACTAAAAATACAAAAAAAATTAGCCGTGCCTGGTGGCGTGAGCCTGTAGCCTCAGCTACTCGGGAGACTGAAACAGGAGAATCACTTGGACCCAGGAGGCAGAGGCTGTAGTGAGCCAAGATCATGCCACTGCATTACAGCCTGGGTAACAGAGTGAGACTCCATCTCAAAAAGAAAAAAAAATGCTTTGAAACTACTGAGAACAAGGCTTGAAAATGACTTAAAGATAACAAAGATCAACCATCCACCAATAATCCAAATAAGTATATGTTATACATATCATATTTTATATGTCAACTAAACCTTTTAAATATTCAAAATTTGAATGATAATTTTATGTAATATATGTTACATTTAGCCCACAGAACCAAGAGGTTTTATATGTACTTAATGAGATATAAACATTTTAAAGCAAAGCAAGTAAATGAGTATTTATTCGTCAATAACTTGTTAATATGACAGTAAAATGATTTAGAACATACCATTACATGAATATCATATAAATAAGAGATTATGTCCATCTAAACAAGCAAGTATATCAAATATATGTAGCAATTGGCATGTTCTAAATAAATCAACTGTATTCTTTTCTGCAAGTCTAGATCATTTCTAAAAAATGGCTCTTATTACTTGAATTATTTTTGTAAGTCTTTTCCTCAATAGCAATAATAATAATGATAATAATGTATGAATAACTAAATTTGTATGGTGTTTTATTTTTCTCCTTCCTTCTCTCTCACATAGAGTGTTTGAAAGAAGGTACGAGCCCTGTAAAAATAGTAGAAAAATTATTCTTAGAAAATTGACAAGTCTAAGTGATTCTCCTATCACAAAAGAAACTCTGAAAGGTATCATATTATTGAGGCAGTCTTGTGTCAAATTATAATTTTTTAAGCTGAAAAAATTATATCTTTTTTTTAACCAATATTACTGTGGAATAAAAAGAAAGCAATAAATAATATCTCAATTTAGGAAAGGTCCTCCTATTTATGGAGTATATAATTTAATGTTAATTGTGCTTTTACAGCAAACAGAAAACACTCTATAATAGCATAAATAATAATGCATTTTCAAAATCTAAACTTTAGGTAAGGGTTAGGCACTAAATCAGTAGGCTCACAAATATGCTGCCCAAGGCTCAAATGTATCATAAAGGACATATTTTTTTCTTTCTCATTTCTACTCCTTTGTCATTAATATGTGTCTTTCCAATCACGAATGGAAGATGCTCTGTAACTCTTCATTTGGATCTGAGTTCCATGAAAGAAGAGCGTTTTACCTTAATAAATTGTATCTTTATTAGTTTTAGTAGTAGCATTTTGAACAATGCCCTATTAAAGCAGTTTTACCTTTTCTTTTTTGACTAGATCTCTTTTATATGGCCATGATATGTGCAGATAATGTGAGACGGGAGATATATTAATTACGCCACCTAAAAGGTACGGACAAAAGGGAGTGAAAAAGATTATGAATGGTTTAAAGTAACAAATTTATACTGTCTTCTAAAGGGATATTGTCAGGATATAAAACTATTTTATATTAAACTAGTCTATTAATACATTAGTCATTTTTGTCACTACTGTCATTTAACCATTTAAAAGTAAGTAATGGCTACAGATTTGGTATTTCTCAAATTAAACAGAATAATAGAAAGAAATTTACCACATACTTACAAATTTGGGGGGAGTGATTCCTCATTTTTAGAGCAATCTCTTCCCTCAGCCAGAGAAAAGACAATGAGAAAGACAGGAGTGTAAAGAAGTTTTTGTGTGTATGTGTGTGTGTGCATAATTATAATTAGATTTTTTCCTGAAAAGAAAGTCTAGTCAATGAACATTTATTCTGAGATTAAGCTTTGCTATTGACTGCTTGTATAATTTTTTCATCTTACTATTTATTTCCAAATAACAGTTGCATGTAGAGTCCTGGGTTTGTATTAAAAATACTAAAGTTCTCATCATTTGAGCAAGTCTGCACTGAGTTTTTATTTTATTTATTTATTTTTACAATTTTATTACATAAGAAATCAAATACTCCTTTTCAAGTAGTTTGAATTTCTTGAACTTGGCTTCATAATTTATAGATGAAAGAGAATTCTTTGCCTATTCCTCTATTTGATTTTTAAGGGGAAAATGTGTTTGCTTAAAGACTCTGGGCTATACTGCATCCTTAATGAAATCAATAGTCTAGTGCAGAGATCAAGGATGGGTGAGAGCCCTACCTACATATTTAACTTGTGAACATTTTTTTTTCTGCAAAGACCTGTGATCACTGTAGCCACCTGATATCTAAAAGATTTCCATGCAAGTTCTTAAACATGAATATTTTTCATCATGCTGAGACATTACTTGAATATTAGTAGAAATAATTCGTTCACTCACTTATTAGAAATGTCAAGGTAAGCATTGTGAGGAAAAAGTACTGTTAGTGCTGAAGTGCTCAAAATTGCCTTTAAAAATATGTGCAGACTACAAAAAAAAAAGCAAATTTTTCATTACCCTTTATAGACTTAGAATTGATGCTTCACTGAAGACTGAATCAATTAGAAATATCTGGCACTATTTTTTTCTCATACTTATTCAAATTTACAAAGAGGTGTAATTAGCTACACATGTTTGTTTTTTGTTTGGTTGGTTGGTTGATTGGATTTTTTGAGATGGGGACTCACTCTTTCCCAGGCTGGAATGCAGTGGCGCCATCTTGGCTCATTGCAACCCCTACACCTCCTGAGTTCAAACAATTCTCCTGTCTCAGCCTCCTGAAAATCTAGGTTTACAGTTGCCCATGCCTGGCTAATTCTGTACCTTTTGGTAGAGAAGGGACTTCACCATGTTGGCCAGGCTGTTCTCCCAACCTCAGGTGACCTGCCTGCCTTGGCCTCCCAAAGTGCTGAGATTACAGGCATGAGCTGCTGCATCCGGCCAGCTACACATATTTGATATACCAGAATGAGGCATATTTTTAGATATCCAGATTGGGTGTTTGAGAATAGAGAAAGAGCATTGGATATTTATTGAACAGTAACGTATTTGAATATGGAATCAATTCAAAAGAAATGAGAACTGTCTTGCAGATTCCTTTTGATAGCAGTCTTCTAAAATGTAACTCTAGGGATTGTATTTGAACCTCTTTCAGACAAAAATAAACACAACAACAGAAAACGACTTTCTACAAGTCCAAATAAAGAGTAAATAATAAACACTCATTCTTTGTTTCTTCTAGTACTAGTGAATAAGATATCCATCTAATTAAAGCAATTTCATACAACATTCTCTGAATCCTTCCTATTTGTCTCTCCTTTTCCCAAAGTTCCCAAGGAAATGTGCTTGATTTCAAGACAACTGAAGTGTCTTATACATGACTAAGTAAAAAATAATAAGTAACTCGTGAAATACCTTGCAAATTGACACAAATATTAAATTATTAACTTGATGATGGGGGAAGATGACTAGCTGTTGGTTTTTATTATAAAAAACACAATTCTATTTTTAAATGTTAGTTTTCATTATCTTAAAAAAAACTATAGTGGGTAGCAACATCAATAATTATTGTCTATCAGTGAATTGAGTTACATGGCACCATAAAGAATGTTTACTGGGACAAGATGGTAAAATTTGTAGACTTTAATTATAAAACACAATATTAAAAAATATTAGATAGAAAAGTACTCTCATCTTGTAGGATCTGGAGACATCTTTATCAGCTCTCTTTTTTCCACTTTTTAATAATAAAAAGAAGCACAACTCAGCCAGGTGTGATGACTCACACCTGTAATCCCAGCATTTTGGGCTGCCAAGGTGGGCGGATTGCTTGAGTTCAGGAGTTCAAGACCAGCCTGAGCAACATGGCGAAACCCAGTCTCTACAAAAAATACAAAAGTTAGCTAGGCATGGTGGTGCACACCTTTAGTCCAGTTACTCAGGAGACTAAGGTGGGAGAATCACTTGAGCCTGGGAGACGGAGACTGCAGTGAGCCATGATCAGGCCACTGCACTACAGCTTGGGAGACAGAGTGAGAACCTACCTCAAACTCTTTTGCCAGCGTGAAACTGAAGGTATGTTGGCTCATGTAAAAAGACAGTAAGAATAATTTATTGGCATATGTAAGTAAACTACAGGAAGGAAAATGTAGCAACTGAGACCCCAAAACACCTCAGTCCCAAACCCTGACTCCTGACAGCATTTTTTTTTTCCATTTTTGACTATTCTGCTTCTTTTTACTTTCTGTTCTCTCAAATCATCTTTCACCGCATGACTTGAAACATATGACAGGAGAGTTCAGGCACATCACATCTTGCAGCTTCAACTCAGAAAGGGCCTGGATCCTTCTTTTCCCTCTGAATCACAATTCATAAATGTTGGCCCAGCTGGCAAACAATGGAGTCTCTATACCGGATTGAAAGAAGGATTCTTTGGGATTCTAATACACTTTCCCATCTCTGTGTTTGTAAGAATGGTTAACCAACATCAACTCATGTAAAAAGAAGTACTAGATTTTATGTAAATTTGAGAAAACAAATAATTAGCAATCAAGCCATTGATTTAATCTTTTAATCAACATGGCATCAAAGCAATCCATTACTAGAGCTAATTGCCTTAATAGAGTGTAAGTGCTTTTCCAAATGCCTACAATATGATTAGAATTTAAAATATAAGTATCTCGGCCAGGCGCGGTGGCTCACGCCTGTAATCCCAGCACTTTGGGAGGCCGAGGCGGGTGGATCACGAGGTCAAGAAATCGAGACCATCCTGGTCAACA